>NW_028270160.1:67975746-68275746 GCF_037043375.1 Chiloscyllium plagiosum
TTGAGCCTGTTACACCACTATTGTTGATTTTAACTAAAAAGTTAAATTTATCACAGCATTCATCAACAATATATCATCGAATACGGAACAGAAAAAGTCTAAAATGTTCAATATTAGAAACACTGCTTTCCTGTTCGTGTTCAAATCAGAAAATCTGTCCCATCGAGATGCTCAACTTGGAACTTTTTTTAAAAAAAATCGTTTTTGGATGTGGGCATCACTGGATGGGCCCAGCATTTCTTGCCCGTTACGAGTTGCCCTTGAGAAGGTGGTGGTGAGCTACTTTCTCGAACTGATGCAATCTACGTGCTGTGCGTTGTGAGTAAGGAGGGAATTCTAGTGTTTTGAACCAGCAACAGGGAAGGAACGTCGATATATTTCCAAATCAAGATGTTGACTGGTTTGCAGGGGAATGTGAAGTTGGTGGTGTTCTCAAAAGTCTACTGCCCTTGTCATTCTACATGGAAGTGTTCGTGAATTTGGAAGGAGCTCTCTGAGGATCTTTGTGGAATATCTACATTGTGTCTAGTAGATAGTACGCACTGCTGTTCCTGAGCGACCGTGGTGAAAGGGAGCGAATGCTTGTGGATTTGGTGCAAATCAAATGGGCTGCTTTATCCTGGATGGTGTCAAGCTTCTTTAGTGTTGTTGGGGCTGCACTCATTCAGGCAAATGAGGATTATTCCATCTCATTCCTGACTTGTGCCGGGTAAATGTTGGACAGGCTTTGGGAAGTCAGGAGGTGAGTTAATCGCGCAGTATTCCTAGCCTCTGATCGGCACTTATCTGTGGTGAGTCCAGTTGAGTTTATGATAAATGATACCCCCCAAGATTTTGATAGTGGGGAAATTTAGTTACGATAATGCTGCTGAACAACAAGTGGTTATATTGTTTCTTATTCGTGATGGTCATTGTCTGGATTTGTGTGGCACGAACGTTACTTGCCACTTGTCAGCCCAAGCCTGGATAATCCCCACTTCCGACCTTATGATGGAAGGAAGGTCATTGTTGAAGCTGCTGAAGATGTTCGTATCTAGAACATTATCCTAAGGGACTACTGCAGATATGTTCTGGAGCTGAGATGACTGACCTCCAACAACAATGACCATCTTCCTATCTGTCAGGTATAACTCAAATAATGGAGTGTTGGCCCGTGATACCCTTTTTGTTTGGGGTCCTTGATTTCACATTTGTCAGAATGCAGCCTTGATGTCAAGGGCTGCAATTCAGTTCCTTTTTCGATGTTTGAACCAAGGCTGTGATTAGGTCAGGAGCTGAGTGTCCCTGGTGGAACACAAAATGGGCGTCACAGAGCAGGTTATAGTTGAGCAGGTGCTGCTTGATAACACTGTTGATGAGCCCTTCAATCACTTTATTGATGATGGAGAGTACACTTATGAGGCGTTATTTGGATGGGTCGAATTTGTCCTGCGTTTTATGTACAGAACATACTTGAGCAGTTTTTTTTCCCATTGTCGGTTTTTAACCGTACTGGAACAGCTTGTCTAGGGAAGCGGGAAGTTCTGGAGTACAAGTCTTTCGGACTATCGCCGGCATGTTATCAGGGTTATAGCCTTTGCAGTATCCAGTGCCTTCAACCGTTTCTTGATATCAGTCAATCGAATTGACTGATGACTGCTATCTGTAATGATTGGGACCAGGAGAGGAGGCCGAAATGGATCATCCACTCAAAACTTCTGACTGAAGATTTCTGCGAACGCTTCAACCTTATCTTTTGCACTGATGTTCTGGGCTTTTCCATCGTTGAGGATGGGGATATTTGTGGAGACTCCTACTCGAGTGAGTTGTTTGATCGTCCACCACCATCCATGATAAGGTTAGGAAGACTGCAGAGCTTAAATCTGATGCATTCGTTGAGGAATAGCTCAGTTCTGTCTGTCCCTTGCAGTTTATGTTATTTGGCACGCAAGTATTTCTGTTTGGAGGCTTCAGCAGATTAACATTTTATCTTTGTATATTCCTGGTTCTGCTCCTGGCATGCCCTCCTGCACTCTCCATTGAAACAGAGTTGATCCTCTGCCTTGATGGTTATGGTTGAGTGGGGGGATATGATGAGCCGTGACATTACAGTTTGTGCTTGAGTACAGTTCTGCTGCTATTAATGATCCACAGTGTCTTATGGACGCTCAGTCTTGAGTTGCTAGATCTCTTCGAAATCTGTGCCATTTAGCATGGTGATAGTGCCACACAACACAATAGAGTTTATTCTGAATGTGACGGCGAGACTTTTACCTATACTGTCATGGACAGATATATCCGCAGTTGGTAGTTTGGTAAGGATGAGGTCATATATGATTTTTTCCCTCGTGTTCTTTCCCTCACCACCTGCTGCAGACCCAATCTAGAATCTATGTCCTTTAGAACCCGACCAGCCTGATCAGTAGTACTGCTGCCAAACTATTCTTGGTGATCGACTTTGAAATCTCCCAGAATATGCTTTGTGCCCTTGCCTCAGTCACTGCTTTCTCCAAGTGTTGTTTAACATAGAGGAGCACTGATTCAGATGAGGAACGACGTTACGTGGTAATCAGTAAGAGAATTCTTTGTCCATGTTTAATATGAAGCCATGGGACTTCATTAGGTCTGGGAGTCAATTCGGGAGACTTCCAGAGCAACTATCTCCCGACTCTATCTCACTGAGCTGCCCCCTCTGTTGGATCAGTCCTGACTTTTGGGGAGGACATATCCAGGGATGGTGATGGTGGTGGCTGGGTTAATTTTGTAAGGTATGATTCCGTGAGTATGACTATGTCGGGCTGTTGTTTGACTAGTCTGTAAGGCAGTTGTCCCAATTTTCGCACTACCCCTTAGATTATAGTAAGGAAGACTTTGGAGGTTCTACAGTGGTGTTTCTAATGTTGACTTTTCCAGTGCACAGTTTGATGCTAGGTGGTCCAGCCGGTTTCATTTCATTGAAACTTTGTAACGATTGGTACAACTGAATGACTCACGAGACCATTTCAGGGGGCGATTGCGAGTCAATGACATTGCCTTGGCTCTGGAGTTGCATGTCAGCCAGACCAGGTGAGGATAGAAGATTCCTTCATTGAAGGATATTAGTGATGCAGATGGATTTTTCTGAAAATCGGCAATGGTTTTATTCTCATAGGTAGATTCTTAATTCCAGGGATATTTTAAAATTATTGAATTGAATTTCCACCATCTGCAGTGGCGGGATTCGAATCTGGGCCCAAAGAACAAGAGCTGATTGTCTGGATTGATAATCTATCGGTAATACCGTGAGGCCTACTTGGAACCACATAGCGTACTCAACTGCTATTTCTTGTGTTACCCTGTTTTTCATTCATTGCTTATGTTAATCTGGAATCTCATCCTTCATTAAATCCTGATTGAAATACACAGTCATGAACGTTCTCTCGACTGCTTGAATTTCATTCAATCTGTTTGGTTTGAACAGACATTTCAAGGCAGCTGCACATCAGAAAAGAACAGGAAGTAAGAATGGCTGACTGTGCACTGTTCGTGTCACCGGACCAGCATGTCTGGGTATGTCAGTTAGTCTGATTTTCGAGTAGGATAAAAGATCGGCAGGACGTCAAGGATCGAAGAGTCTGCAATGTGCTGTACTGTGCTGTGTTTTATATTTCACCCAGCCTGTGTATTCTTATCAGTTGTTGAATGTGTGAGGGGGTGATGTGTGTGAGATCAGGAAGCTGGGGAGAGGCGTTAGCCCAAAACTTCCAGTTATGTTGTTGATTGTTCCATTCACCTGAATGCCATTACACTATGTGTGGTGTCCTACACCAGGTAGGCTCCGCCAAGTTCAGTTATTAACGTGATTCTTGACTTGTCATTTGCTGCTGTTTTCTTCAGATGCAATCTGTTGGGTGACCCATCTATTAATCAGATGTTTGCTAAGTTGCGTGAATTGGGCAAAAATAAGATGTCAACTATGATTATTCGACTGTACTATAATCTCTGAAAAGCATTAGGTTGATTCTGTATTTATGGATATAAAATATAGATCCATAAAATAAAAACTCCTGTCAAGATTTTCTGACACAGAAATAAAGAATGTACATTTTATTTTCTATCGAACAACGAACATGGATCTAACTTTTTTTGCGATCAGAATTACATACACAATGTCAGGATTTAAAACAATGCATTGTCACTACAACATTTTGAAAGCGGTTGGCTTCTGAATGATTAAATGTTCAGGGTGAGCAAATGATTGAACAATCAAATAGAATTAGCTTTCTTATACATTTATACACAATCAATCAGTTTAATTTCTCACTGAAATGTACAAGCTTCAGCTATTTGCCAGCGAATTAGAAATGGCTATAATTCAACATGCACTGTGAATATTAAAGTAAACAAATGATTTGTGTTATCAAATGTCAGTGAACAATAATTTGAAAATGTTTAATATTAGAAAAAAAAGTTATTTAATTTGAAATGCAGACAGTGAACAAAAACGATAAACATTTTATCGTATGAGTGACAAGTCAGACCTTTTGAAAGAGACTTGTGCCAAAGCAATGACAGATTTGTTTTCGTATTTGGAATACAACGTTTAAAATATTCATGTTCTGAGCAATAATTAGACTATATAATGAAGATGGTCTTGCAATACTTGCATTTTAAATGCTTATGCTGCACTGAATAATCAGATATGCGCGAGCATTTACAATGGGAAATAATCGGATACTGACTTTTATTCACATCAGACACATGATAGAGTGCAAAACTTTAAAGTACAGGAGGAGGCCATTGGCCACTGTGTGTGCATCAGCTCCAGGAATGTCTCCAAAGCCCTTCCCATTTGCTAGCCTTATCTTTGCAACCTGTTAAATTCATATTTCCAAATATACATCCAGATCTCTTTTTAATCCTCATCCACAACTCTCCCAGGCAGTCCATTCCAAATCCTAACAACTCTCTCAATAAAGAAGTTTTTCCTTATCTCAAACCTGGATCTTTTGCTAAAAATATTGAAATTAGAAATCAATGATGCTGTCATGCCAACTAACGGAATCAGAGTATTCCTGTTTTACTCTAGAACGTTTTTTCATACTTTTGAGCACCGCAATAAGTTCACATATTTGTCTGTTCTTCTCCAGGAAGAATAAGCCTTGCAAGAACTGTAACAAGCACTACATCGGAAAAACAGGCAGAAAACTAGCCACCTGGATACATGAACAACAGCTATCTAGAAAAAATGATATGACCCACTATCACTAGTATTCTTACATACAGATGAGGAAGTACACCATTTCGAGTGGGTCCATCTAGGACAAGCCAAACAGAAACACGCACGAGAATTCCTAGAAGCAGAGTATTCCAACCTGAACTCTATCAACAAACTCATCGATTTTGATTCCATCTAACACTCTCTGAGAAAAAGAACCGGACATAAAATCACCAATACTGGAAATTACATCACTGACTCAAGGAAACCTAAACACATAAATAGCAACCATGACATGACACCAGCCCTTCACCAGAGGCTCGCTGATAATGTTCCCTAGTATAGTGATGGACCATCTGAAAATGAACTCTCCAGTTCAGCGAGCAAACTGACATCCAGAAGAAGCGCAATTTCTCTCATCCTGCGTTTAATTAAATCCTTCATTCCAGTTATCATTCCGATTATTTTAAGGTTATTTGTATTCTTCTGCAAAGTAATTTGGTGTCTGTCTTTCTGTCTTCTGAATATGTGTGTGTTGGTGGGGGGGGGGGGCGGTGTTGGTGCGAGAGAGAGAGAGAGGGTGAGAGAGAAAGGGGGGCAGAGAGAGGGAAAGAAAACAATCCTCTGTAATCTCTGGATTACTCCCCGTGCCATGTGGAAAAGAGGGAAGGATGAGGAAGACAGTATAGCTTAACATATTGTTAACAAGCTAGTTCAAGGATGGGGGTTTCAGATTTTTTGATCAATGGAACCTCTTCCAAGACAGGCGGGGACCTGTACAAAAAAGACAGGTTATATCTTAACTGGACGAGCACCAACATCCTTGTTGGGAGGTTTGTTAGTGCAAGTCAGATGGATTTGAATAAACCAGAAGAATGAGAAGCAAAGCAGCAGATCAGGAACTGAGTAGAAGATCGAGGTGAATAGGACATCAGGCACGGCCAGTCTAATGACCATGCTGAGAGAAGGAATCAAATCAGTCCAAAGTGTAAGTTGGGAATTGTAATAAATTATCGAGATTAGGCGTAGGTTTATCTGGGATTAATAAATAAGGATGGAGAGTGTGGGAGATGTGAGGGAGTGAGGTGTGTGAGATCAGGCAGACAGTGCACAAAAAAATGATAAAGTGGGAAGAGGTTGGGGTGGGGAATTCTGTGAGAAACAACTGGCAGAAAAAAACACAGGAAAACTTCCTGTTTGTCAAATGGAATACCTGGGAAATAATTTATTATGTTTCAGAGAAATAACATCCTTATTGCTAGATGTCTGTATTGTAATGGAGGAAAAGCTGTGTTCAAATTATGGCTGTAACTATAATAATGGTCGCAAACAGTTAGAATATTATCAGTACTGTTGTTGGACAATGCTTGCACAGAGCATGTGAATTACCCTGGATGTTCCCAGAGATGGGTGGGCTGACTTTGGTTGAGTAAGTGCTGAAACTGCATGAGATGCTACTGCTTTGTAATATAGCTACTGACTGAGTACAGTCAAAGGAACAAAGCAGCAACTGCCATTGCTCATTGTTTCAGAATATACCAGAGTGTTCATGGCTGCCACTGCAAAGAATCATGCAATGAAAAACAGGCCTATCGCGTCTGTGCCAGCAAATGCATATCCAAAGGCTTTTCAAACGTTTGAGAGGTTACCTGCATTAAGCACCCTCCTAGACAATGCATTCTAGATTCATACTACCCTCTCAGTTCGAAACACATTCCACAAATCCTCTCTCAAACCCCTCGCTTTCTCTTTAAAAGTGAGTCCATTTATTTTTGACCCTTTGACTAAGGAAAACAGCTGCGGTATGTCCATCCTCTCCATCCCCCTTACGCTCTTGTCCACCTGTACCATATTCCCTCCTTAACCTTTCCTGCTGCAAAGAAAAACAAGCAAATTTAGCCGTCCTCTTTCATACTCACTTTTGAGTACTCACTTGTCTTGTTACTTCTGACTTGCATCTTTCAAATGTATCGGTGTTAAATTTCATCAGGTTAAATTTGTTCTGGCTATTTGAATAATTTGGTTACATCCTCCTGTAGCCTAACACTTTCCTCCTGACTGTGATCCACCCAGCTCATCTTTGTGTCATCCACAACATGGATCATTATTCCACTGATCCCCACCTCCACATTCTCACAATCGTCATTTCTGAATATCACAAACAACCCGTGATTTCCTTCTTGTTCTCCAGATGTTATTCAGAGGATGATTTGACAATTCCAGTTTCTTGCTTTCCCTATTTTGGTGAATTTATAAGTGATGTAATTAACACATTTTATGAGGGAGCCACAAATAGCATTTTCGACACCTTTGTTGAATTCACCTTTTACACTCTGCCTCTCCACATGTTTTATTTATAAACCTTGTAATAATTTAGAATAAGCTAGGGTTTGGCACCTTGCGCTGGAACATTAGCATTTTGCGTGGCACTGTTCTTTGTAACATTCCCTGCAATAGCCAGAGCTGAAGAATTTTTTCATCTGCAGGATGGAAGTGGACTCATTCATTGTTTGTTTAAATCAGCGAGTGTGATGGGGATAAATATTCAATTAAATTCGATGTTAGGGGCAAACTGCAGAAGATCAAACCATACTCTCATATCCACCTTGAATTGGAAGCAAATACATGCTAGAAAATAATCAAAAATGTTGAAACACCACAGTAGGGGAGAAAAAAAAATGTCGTCTGCACTTCATGGAGATACAGAAATATATAGTACATGTACAACCTGAACAAGTATCAAGCGATAGAAGAGAGAGTATAAGAAATCTTTTCTTAATTTTGAATGGAATCCAGATCCCGATTTTCTTGAACAGTGATGGTTTCTCATCCAATCTCACCATCCAGTCCCTTCTGCATATAAATCAACATTTTCAGTATTAACATCAGTTCAGAGGAAGGGGCACTGGACATGCAACGTTAACTCTGATTTCTCTGCACAGATGCTGCCAGACCTGCTGAGCATTTACAGCAACTTTTGTTTTGTTTCAACATTTTCATCGCAAGTTCTCACAATACAACACATCATCGATATTTAGAGCCCTGTCAAACAGAGGAATTTGGACAATGTGGTCCTTTCTTGTTTCTATTACAGTTGGTGTGTCTGTGACACCTGAATTACTGCCGAAATCTGTTTCTTCTTTAAGATAGAAAGAAAAACAAAATTCTGAACAACTTGTAAATCTCTGGAAACCTATTTTTTTAAAATGCATTTTAGAGGCAGCTGAACTCCATGAAATAATCGGGATAGATTTTTGATGATGGAACGCTCTGTGTCCTTCATTGAACAAGCTTGTTTCCCCACTCTCCAAAAACTTTCAATGCATAACATAGAATTATTACAGCAAAGGTGGTGAAAACTCAGCCCATTGTGTCTTCCAGTTTGGAATGAGCGATATCTCTACTATTATTCTCCTGTATTGTCCCCATATCCCTGCACATTTTGTTATTAGTATCTGTTTTTAATTGTAAGCATCCTGCAAGATATGAACAATATGATCAATTTCAAACAAAAACAGACTTTGGAGGGAAAGTTCAGCTGGTCTGGCAGTACCTTATGCCTCAGGTGCGGTGACCCTACTCAATCTGTATTCCCAATGATGAAATGGTGTTTACATAAAATATAAAATATAAAATATCCTTGTTGTGAACTATATTTAATTCTATCTGACGTTAAGAGTGATGATGACTGGGGAATATCATTGTACTCCCCATGCAGTCTCCACAGCCACTGCCCCCATTCTGCCCTATCTCCCAGCCAAACGTGACTCATTAATTCACAAGTCTTAAAGAATAAGCTCACTTTTGGTTTTGGACTGAGGGGAAAAAGTGTAAGAATTATTGCTTAGTAAATAACACTGCATTAAGATGTTTGTCAATTTGTATAAATTAATTACTGAAGCATATTATGAATGGAAGGTCCAACGTTTCTTTATTAGAGCAGGGAGAGGAACATTCAGATAAGTCCACACTTCCTGTCTATGTGCAGAGCAACTGTGCCCAGTGACAGTGTGTTGGCTGGCGTTTGGTCCCGTGGAGAAGAGATCAGCACAGTAACAAGTCCTGATTGTGTTTTTTTTTGTGGAGGGGTGGAATATCGGGGTAAGATGGTTACAGCATTGCAAATGTACAACAGAGCAGAGTCATCTAGCCTGGGATAAGAAAGCATCCATCATTCTCCCTCACAATTGACTTCACTAGAGCAATTAGTCATGGGAGATGTGACCAATAGCCAGTGATGTCAGCATCCAGTCCAGTTCATTTATATTGTGAACTGAAAGTGCTGTATTGAAAGCTAGAACTGTTTGCTCAGTGACTGTGATTGGTATCAGTCTCCATGCATTGTAACTGTGTCACTGGAGCGTTCTCCTCTCCTATTTGTGAGGGGCTTCACTCAGTGCGCTATCCCAGTGTAGGAGCAGATGTATCAGCTCCAACAATAACAAAGATCAGCAGCTGCACAGACGTGGAGAGGACAGATCTGAATCTGACAATAATGGACTGGATAATTACACCAGTGGAGAGGAGGCTTTCCTTGGGCCTTTTCAACATTTCCCTCTATTGGGAATTTCTACCATATCGGATATCAGCAGTACTGATTATTATTCTGGGCGGGGTGGAGGGTGTGTTACTAACCTATTCTCGCTATTGTTGGTGTTCTCTACCTCTGTCCGTTCATTAATCCCATAAACAATTTTGAACTTCATTGCAATTTCTCTTACCTATATTTGTCAGAGAAAGAAACTATTATCTTCAATTCAAATTGCAGTCTCCATTCATCTGAATTGCAGACCACTCCCTTACAAACATCTAAGAACAAAACTGTGGACAACCTCAAGATCCCTTTTGGCCCTGAATTGATTTATGTCTCGTGCTCTCTCTGTCACCAACCCTGTCGACTACCAGATCATGATATCCCCAATCTCCATCTCTGCGTCAGTGCTGTGTCTGAACAAACCATTATCTGCACGTTGGTAAAATTCAGACTTTATATTTCAAGCTCTCTTCTGGCCACTTTTCCAGTTGCAAGTATTTCAATCTCAAAATTGTTCTTGTCTCGGACGTTACTTCATGATTAGGACAATGTATCAGAGTAGGAATGTCGCTGGATATAATTCAGGATCAAAGCTTATTAAAACGAAAGACATTGTTTCAAGCGACTTGTTTCAAGTCCTACCACAACTGATGGCAGAACTTCAATAAAAATGATAAGAATTCGAATAAAGTGCATTTCAGGAAAAACAACCATAACACCCAGATTTTGTCTGAAAATCTTGCTGTTTCACTGATTACCTTAAAGAAATCTAATGTTACTACCCGGTTTTGGTTAAGTGTGACTTCAGACCCATATCAATGCGCTTTATATTGGCTTGTGGAATGGCCTCACACTCAGGGCAATTAGTGATGAGTAACAAATGCTTCTCTGGCAGAGTTGCCGACTTCCCATGGAATAACAAATTTGAAGTTTAAACCAAATAAAAGAAGATGCTGGAGATCTGAAATTGCATAAAAATGCAAAGCAAAGAACAGAAAGTGCCTGGAGCTTTCCTGAACTGAAAACAATTGGAAAATCGTGTGAATAATGCTGGTGAAAGGGAAGTCTGCTTTGAAAGGGAGAAGGAGTGAGCTAAATCGATAGAGAAAGAGAGAGATAGAAGAAAAAGAGCAAACAACAGGAATGATGAACAGCTGGGATGGAAATAAAATGTGAGATTCACCTCATTTATTTTTGGCTTTTCCCATCTTCCTGAATGTCTTGCCCATGCCAGTACATGTATACCCCGCTTTTCAAAAAATCGCTTTTTGCCACTTCCCTTTCCGAAAAACCTCCATTACGTCCTGTTTTCGCTAACTAAAAGAAATCCGAAAGGACTTTCACTTTTACCAAGAAAGATGATTTCTTTTCCCCACATGAATTAATGCTACTTCACTTTACGCCATATCAGCTTATGAAAGGTTTTGTAGGAACACTCTACTTTCAGATACTCAGGGAAACTATATATATCTAAGATCATGTTTAAAGCGATTTGATCCCAACTGTCTGTCTTCCGTGAGTGTCGTCATCTTCTTAAATTTATTAATGGGATATAGGTATCGCTGGCTGGGCCAGCATTAGTTCACTTATTTGATTGCCCTTGAGAAGACCTTGAGCCTCAATGCCACTTAGACAGAGTGAGGCACACAAGGTGACAGCTGCACAGGAGGTGTGCAAAGCAAGAGCGACTTTCGCAAGATTAATATTATTTGAAAAGTTAGGGACTTCAATTCGCCAGTGTAATTACGGTGGGGAAGAAGGTGTTCCTGAGCATGCTGGTCCATGTTTTCAAGCCTCTGTATCTCCTCCCTTTTGGAAGAGGTTGTAGGAGATCATTATCGGTTTTGGAGAGATATTTGATGCCAGCGAAAGGCTGGCAATGAGAAGTCTAAATGGATGGAAGATTGTCTTCCATGATAGTCTAGGCTGTGCACACAACAGTCTGTAGTTTCTTATGGTCATGGGAAGAGCTGTTACCGTCACACTATTATGCACGTGAATAGAATGCTTTCAGTTGCCAGTATGCAGAGCACTGAGAGGAGGTAGTTCCAAAATATTTAGATGTAAGAATTGGTTGTTAAATGGATATCCAAGTTCTGCTTGCTGTTTGGACAACAATTGAAATTTAACCAATAAATTTAAATTATGTCCAAGATACCAAAATTGAGTTTATTTTATTGCCAACATCCAACCAAAGAGCCATCACATGCTTCAAGAGAATAGAGACGCCATCACCATCACAACGAGGGAGAAATAGACAGATACGTTTAAGGAGAGAGAGAAAACAGCGAGGGAAACAGAAGGACAGTCAATAAAACAGAGAAAGGAAACAAAACAAGAAACAAACAGTCACATGGACAGGGAGAAGGGGAGATAATAAGTTCAGGGAAAGAAACAGAAGATAGAGAAAAGGAAAATACAAGGAAGCAGACAGTGTGAGAGAAATAGTTAGATACAAAGCACACAGTGAGCTGAGGACGGGGAATGGAAGGTGCTGGGGGTGGGAACCAGAGAGAGCTCGGAGTGAGCTGGGGGGAGGAAGATGAGGATTTACTATGACCTGTACCAAGGTGTACAGGCAGATCATAGTAAGCAAGGATGTGCAGAACGATTGTTATAAAACATGTCTGAGAGGCATTCAGGTTACGTTGTACAGGGCGTGCGCGATGCGAGATCAACATGAACAAGATCGTCATTATCTGAGATTAGAGAGTACATTCATCAGTCTAATAACAGTCAGGAAGCCTTTTTTAATGAACCAGCTGCTCTGTGTTTTCAAGCTTCCATATCGTTTAGCCTGATGAAGAGGTTGTCGGAGACCATTACTGGGGTGTGATTGGTCTTTGATAATGTCAGAACAAAACATTCTAGCACAGAAACAGGTCATTCGATGGTCCAAGCCTGCGCCGATCCAAATCTTCTATCTGAACCTGTCGCCTATTTTCTAAGGATCTGTATCCATTAGCTCTCTTCTCATTCATGTATCTTTCCAGAAACATCTTAAATGGAACCACTGGTCACAGTTCATCATTTTGAGAAACTCCCTCCCACTACTATTTTCTGTCTTATGTTGCCCAGCCAGTTCTTTCTCCACGTAGCTAGCGCACAATGTGACTTCAATTTCTCCATAGCCCGACCGTGAGGAAACATACCAAACGCCTTCCTGTAGTCCATGTAGATGACATCTACAGTTTCTCCCTCATCAATCAACTTTGTACCTCCTCAAAGAATTCTATTGAGTTGCTAAGACATGACCTACCCTGCACAGAACTATGTTGTCTATCTCTGTCTATCCAAATGAGAGTAGATCCTATCCCTCAGAATCTTCTCTAGCAGGTTCCCTACCCCGATATCAGTCTCACCGGTCTATAATTGACTGGATTATCCCTACTATCTTTCTTAAACAAGGGGATTAACAATTGTCCAGTCTTCCGGGACATCAGCCGTGTTCAAGGATGCTCCAAAGATATCTGTTAATGCCCCAGCTATTTCCTATCTCCCTTCCCTCAGTAATCTGGGCTAGATGTTGGCAGCCTTTCTGCGGCAACGAGCCATGTAAATGGAATCGATGGTTGGGATGTTAAAGTCCGTGTTGGTCAGAGCTGTGCATCCAACCTTCTGTAGTTTCTCATGGTCCTGAGTAGAGCAATTGCCATACCAGGCTGTTATGCACCGGGACAGTACGCTCTCAATGGTGCATCTGTAGATGTAGCGCATGCTGAATTTCCTATATTACCTCAGGAAGGAGAGGCATTGTTGAACCTTCCCAACTGTCGGACCTATGTGAGAAGTTCAGGACAGGTTGTGAGTTATCATCACTCCGATGCACTTGATGCGCTGCACTCACTCAAACGGTTGATGTAGATGGGGTATGTTCCCCTCCTTTCTTCTTAAAGTCAGTGATCAGTCCTTTATGTTTGCCAGATTAGAGAGAGAGGCCATTATCCACAGATCATGCCACCGAGCTCTCTATCGCCTTTCTAGATTCTGACGCGTTATTGTTTAATATCTGTACTACTATAGTGATGTCATCAGCGAACTTGTAGCTGGCGTTGTTTGGAATTTGGAAACTCAGCCGTGGCTGTACAGGGTGTATGTAGGGGGCTGAGGACTCAGCCGTGGTTGTACAGGGAGGACATTAAGGGGCTGAGGACACAGCCATGTGAGTACAGGGAGAACAGTAGGGGGCTGCAGAAACAACAATGTGTGTACAGGGAGCACAGTGGTTGGCTGAAGGCACAGCCGTGGAATGAACAGGGAACACACTAAGGGGCTGAGGTCACAGCCGTGGGTGTAGCTGGAGTACCGTAAGCGGCTGAGGGCACAGACGTGGGTGTACATGGAATACAGTAAGGGGCTGAGGGCACAGACGTGGGTGTGCATGGAGGACAGTGGAGGGGGGGCTAAGGACATCCCCACCCCCACCTCCCTCTGTCGTCTTCACACACAATGACATTGGTTGGTGTGAGCACCACACAGTCAGCATTGAGACAGATTGCCATTAATAGACTGGGATCATGCGCCATCAAGTTCTGCATCACCAGAATGGGGTAAATTCATAATAAAATGGTGGGCAGGGTGTCAGTTCCAGTGGTGCAAGGAGTGAAGACTTTGCAGGTGTAATTCCAGTCAAGCCACTGCTTAAACCTCAATGGAGCCAAGCATCTTGAGCTTTGTGCCTTTTCAATGGTGGACAGTCCTTAGGTAGTCAGGAGGTGCCATTTACGTGAACCATCTGACCTGATGGCAGTTTTGCTAGGTTTGTAGATGATACAATGATGATTGGATGGGCAGGTGATATTGAGGAAGTGGAGAGGCTGCAGAAAGACTTGGATAGTTTAGGACGCTGGGAAATCACATTGCTCATGGAACACAATATGGAAAAATGTGAGATTATGCACTTCAGTAGGCGGAATACAGGCAGACACTGTGTTCTAAAAGGCTTCATGAAATCTGAAGCACAAAAGCAGTTTGGAGTCATCGCCCTCTCGTACGGTTAATGCACAGGTTCAGTTGGCAGTTAGGAAAGCAAATGCAATGTTAGCATTCATTTCAAGAGAGTGAGAATACAAAAGCGGAGACAAACTGATCAGAATATAATGGACTATGGTCAGATGGCATTTGGATTATTGTGAGCTGTTCTGGGGAAGGATCGACGGGTGTTGGACATGATTTATCCTGGGAATGATGGCTTGTCATATGAGCGGCAGTTGAGGACTCTGTGCCTGTAGTCAATGGAATTTATAAGAATGGAGGGGGGGGCGTATCTGATTGAAACTGACCGACTACTGCAAAGATTGATACAGTTAAAGAAGATATTTCCACTTGTCTGAGGGACTAAGACAAAATGGCGCAGTTTCAGACTGAAGAGATAGGCTGAATAACCTGAAGCTATTGCTATATCTCATGCCCTTATGGTCATACAGTCTATTATTCAGTGCAGAGTTGAAAGTCTCAGACCTGCTTTTGTAACCCTTGTATCTGTACGTTGATTTGACTTCACCTTCTGGTCAATGGTAACCCCTGTAATTTGGACGGTGGGAGAATTCAGTGCCAGTCAGTAGCGCAGTAATATGTTGAATATAAGCTGCTACCTGTGAGTCTCATCTGGCGGGAGTACATTGTCTCTACGATGATTGTCATTTTCAGTTTGGTATTTTTGAAGGATCGATTCTGTTACGCTAGTGTTGTTGAATTTAACAAAACAGGTGCAATTTATCACAGCACTCAGCAACAATATGTCATGGAACACTGAACACACATCTAATGACAGAATGGTCTAAAATGTCCAGTATCAGAACCACTGCTTTTCTGTTCATGTTCAAATTAGACAACCTGTCACATCGAGGTGTTCAACTTGGAACTTTTTAAACTTATTTTTCGGTTATGGGAATCGCTGGATGGGCCCATTATTTCTTGTCCGTCCCTAGTTGCCCCCTTGAGAAGGTGGTGCTGAGCTGCCTTCTTATACCGCTGCAGTCCACCAGCTGTGCGTTGATCCACAATGCTACGAGGGAGGGAATTCTAGGGTTTTGACCCAGCAACAGTGAAAGAATGGTGATATATTTCCAACTCAGGATGTTGACTGGTTTGGATGGAAGTTTGAAGGTGGTGGTGTTCGCAAAAGCCTGCTGCCCTTATCATTCAAGACGGAAGTGTTCGTAGGATTGGAAGGTGCAGTCTTGTAGATAGTACACACGTTGGTGATCAATGGAGTGAATGCTTGTGGATGTGGTGCCAATCAATTGGGCTGTTTTGTCCTGGATAGTGTCAAGCATCTTTAGTATCGTTGTGGCTGCACTCATTCAGGCAATAGGGGAGTATTCCATCTCATTCCTGACTTGTGCCTTGTAGATGGTGAACATGCTTTGGGAAGACTGGAGGTGAGTTACTCGCGCAGTATTCCTAGCCTTTGATCTGCTCTGATATTTATGTGGCGAGTGCAGTTTAGTTTCTGGTCAATGGTAACCCCAAGTGTATTGATTGGCTGGAGGGGAGGGGAATTTAGTGACAAATATGCTGCTGAATACGAAATGGTTATATTGTTTCTTATTGGTGATCGTCATTGTCTGGCATTTGAGTGGTGCGAGTGTTACTTCTCACTTATTAGCCCAACCTGGATATTGTCCAGACCTTGTTGCATTTTGGCACGGACTGCTTCTGTACTTGAGCACTTGCGAATGGTGCTGAATATTGTGCAGTCATCGTCGAATATCCCCATTCTGACCTTATGATGGAGAGAAGGCCATTGATGAAGCAACAGAAGATGTTTGGATCTAGGTTTCATCCAGAGGGCAACTGAAGATGTTACCTAGTATGGTGATGAAACGTCTGGAAATGACCATTCCAGCTACGTCCACATTATTCCAGCCACGACCACTGCAGAGATATTCTGGAAGAGAGATGACTGACCTCCAACAACAATGACCGTTTTCCTATCTGTCAGGTATAACTCCAATTTGAAGTAATTACTCACAATATCCTTTTTGCTTGGGTTCCTTGATGTCACATTTGAAAGAATGCAGCCTTGATTTTCAAGTGCTGGAATTCAGTTCATTTGTCTATGTTTGAACAAAAGCTGTGATGAGGTCAGGAGCTGAGTGGCCCTGGTATAACCCAAACTGGGCGTCATTGAGCAGGTTATTGCTGAGCTGGTGCTGCTTGATAGCACTATTGATGAACCCTTCCATCACTTTATTGATGATGGGGAGTAGAGTGATTTGGTGGTATTTGGCTGGGTTGAATTTGTCCTGCGTTTTATGTACAGAAAATACTTGAGCAGTTTTTTTCCCATTGTTTCACTCTCTATTGCACTAGGGTTAATCCTCTGGCTTGATGGTAATGATCGAGTGGTTTAAATGCTGTGTCCTGACATTACAGATTGTGCTGGAGTATTGTTCTGATATCGATGGACCACAGCGTCTTATGGTTGCTCAGTCTTGAGTTGCGAGATCTGTTTGAAGTCTGTGCCATTTAGCGTGGTGATAGTGCCACACAACACAATATAGTTTATTCTCAATGTGACCGTGAGACTTTGTCTCCTCAACGACAGTGCGGTGGTCAGTTTTACTGATGCTGTCATGGACAGGTGCATCTGCAGTTTGTAGATTGGTTAGTGAAACGGTCTGAACTGAATTGATGGTCATAATATGTAAACTTTGGAAAGGTGCAAGTCAGTGTTTTTAGTTCCAATCAAAGATTCCATTCCTTACAAATGATAACTAGCAAATGATTATTTACAAATTACACACCAATATGCGACGATTAAAAAGACTGTTCTCCTTGGTTCATTTTCTCCTGCACAAGTTTACATTTCCATATCCTCTCCACTCAACAATCCTGTCCAGTACCACCATCGTGACATCCCAGTCTCCGCCTCAGCCTCAGTACAACTCCTGGATAAACCATTGTTTGTGCTTTTTTTCATCTCCACAGACAGCTGTTTCAAGTCCCTTTTTACCACGTATCCATTGCAAAATAATTGCACTTGAGATGTTTACGTTCTCTGCACAAATATGGAAAGATGGGAAAGATGGGAAGACAGTGTAGTCAGAATCAAGAGCCACAAAATAATAATCTGTTGATATCAGCTTGCCTCATGCCCATTAAAGAAGGCAATGGGTCATTCTTCCCTGGTCAACTCTCCGTGTGACTGCAAACCTACGGCACTGTGTTTTACTCTTTACTGTCCTGTAGAACAGATGAACCAGCCACTAAGTTCAAGGTCGGCATAACATACTGGCTTGACCAGGGCTGCACACATCCCGTGAGGGCAGGTCAAAAGGAAAGATAATTCCCTCCCTCTGCGTGTATCCCATATTCCTGCAGCTGAATTCCTTTCAGGTAGGTGGCCATTCACTATTTTAGATGTATTCTTTGTGATTGTGTCTCTCCCCAAGAGGGATGTCAATCTCGTAAGGCACCTCTGGTGCTGGCTTTATTGTTGCTAACCTACAGATGTAAGGATGTTTTAAGTTCCACATCAGTGGCAGTGCATTGTAAATGAATGGTTTCCTGTGTCACATGAAGGAAATGGAGCCAGCTAAGCGATGGAAGAAATTATTGTGATCAACTCTGAGAGCGTTGTTGTGGCAGTGTTTGGGGTATTGTGGACAGATTTTATCTCCTTTATAAGGAGTGATCTCCTTATGACAGAGAGAATGAACAGGAGTTTCACCGGATTTTTCCCTGGGATGATGGCACCATGAGGAGTGAATAAAGGTTGATCTGTAGCGCTGTGAGATAATAAGAGATGATTGCATTGAACCTTGAGGGGGATGGACAATCACTCCTTATAATCTAAACATACAATGAGAATGTGATAAGTTCCATGACTGTATTTCACTCAGGATGCATGATGCTGGATAGTTTAAGTGCCTCTGTGGACGTTACGCCTACCCACAAAAACACCCACTCACTACGGCGATTGACAGAGATAGAGAGGTCCAGGTTTTGAATAAACTCTCCCCACATTAATACAGTGCAGTTGGTGTGTGATCTTGCACAGAATGTCATATTATCCACCACCCCGGCAGCAGCCACAATATCTTCATTCTCTAACAGTCAACTATTTCCACCAGCTTCTGACCTTCATGAAGAGCATGAATCCATATCATCAGAGATGTAAGGTGCCTCCTTAAGGTTTTGACCACACAACTATAAGACATAGGAGCAGAAATTAAGCAAGTTTGCCTATTGAGTCTACTCTCCCATTCAATCATCGCTGATAAGTTTCTAAAACCCATTCTCCGACCCTTCTGCCCGTAATCCTTGATCCCCTGGATAATCAAAAAATCTATCTCCGTCTCAAATATATTCAATGATCTGGCCCCACAGCCTTCTCTGGCAATAAATTGCAAAGATTCACCATTCGCTGGTTAAAGAAGTCTCCTTATCAACGTTCTAAAAGATGTTCGCTTTAAGCTCAGGCTGTGTCCTTTCGTCTTAGTCTCTCCTACCAATGGAAACATCTTATGAACATCCACTCGGTTCAGGTCATTCAGTATTCTGTATGTTTCAATTACATTTCCTCTCTTCCTTATAAACTTTATCAAGTCTAGACCCAAAGACTCAAACATTCCTCATACAATAAACTTTTTCACTCCTATGATTATTCACGTGAAAACCTTCTGAACATGCTCCAGGGACAGTACATCCTTCCTGAGACATGGAGCTCAACAGTACGCGCAACACTCCAAATGTAGTCTGACCAAAGCTGTATACAGCCTGTTCTTCGATTCAATTTCTCTCGTAATAAATGCCATCAATAATGACTGCAATTGCCCTTCTAACTACTACCTCAGCCTGCAAGCTTATCTTAAGAGAACCCTGCACTAGAACTCCCAAGTCCCTTTGCACTTCGGATTTATGAATTTTCTCCCCATTTAGGAAATAGAGCATGCCTCTATTCTTCATGCCAAAGAGCATGACCTAACACTTTCAGACGTTGGAATGCATCTGCCAACCCTTTACCTGGCCAATTCCTTCTTCAGCCTCTCTGCCTCCTCTCTCCGACCTGACCCTCTACGTATCTTAGTTTCGTCTGCAAACTTAACCAGAGTGCCGTCAGTTCCATCATCTAGATTGCTAACGTATAAGATAAAAAGTTATGGTACCAATACTGTGCCTTGCTGACCACCACTTGTCACCTCCTGCCATCCTGAGAAGGACCATTTTATCCCCACTCTCTGCTTTCTGTCAGACAGGCAAGCTTCTATTCACGCCTCTACCTTGCCTCCAACACCACGGACCCTTATCTTAATCAATAATCTCCTGTGTGACACCTTGCCAAAGGCCTTCTTGACCTCCAGGTGGATAACATCCATTGGCTGTACTTGATCGAGCCTGCTCATTTTTTCTTCAAAGATTTCCAACAAATTTGTCAGGCATGACCTCCCCTTGATGGAACCATGCTAACGTTGCCCTATTTTGCCAAATACTTCCAAGTATTCAGAAATCTCATCCACTCACTCTCCTGAATGTTTGAGATATTATTTGTGTCTTCCACCATGAAACCTATGCACAGTAATTATCCAATTCTTCGGCCATTTTCTTTGTCCCACTACTATCTCTCCAGTGTCATTTTCCAGCAATCCAATGCCATATTTTGACTCTCTTTTGTACTTTATATATCGAAAGAAACTCTTACATTTCTTCCTTTATATTACTGGCTGGCTTACCGCGATATTTAATAATCTCCCTCCTTATTTTATTTTGTTTGCCCTCTGTTTTGTCTTTGTAAGTTTCCCAACCCTCTGGTTTCCCACTGCGCTTTGCCACATTACGTCCTTTCTCTTTTGCTTTAATGCTATACCTGACTTCCTTCGTCAGTCATGGTTACCTCATTCTCCATGTATCATGCCTCTTTTTACTCGGTGTAAATCTCTGTTGCATCCTGAATTACTCCAAAAATCTCCTGCCATTGCTGCTCCAGTGTCTTTCCTGCTGGGCCCTTGTACCAGTCAATTCTACCCAGCTCCTCTCTCATGCCTCGAGAATTGCCTTTATTCAGCTCCAATACCGTTACCTCTGATTCTAACTTTGCCATCTGAAATTGCAGAGTAAATTCAATCATATTATAATCATTGCCTCCTATTATTTCCTTCTCCTTAAACTCCCTTATCTAAAATGCCTGCACAAGCTGCTCCAAAAAACCAACTCATCGACATTCCACAAATTTCTTTTCCTGCAAACCACTACCAACCTGAATTCCCAGCCCACCTCCGTAATGTAATCCCACATGATCACTGTAACTGTGTCTTTCCTGCACTTCTTTCTAGCTCCTGGTATATCTTGCACCTCAGCTCCTGACTACTGTTTCGAGGCCTGAACAAAGCTCCAACTACATTTTCTTCACCTTTTTGATTCCTCAAGTCTCCCGATACAGATTCCACACCACTTGACCTTACTTCATTTCTTATTATTGATTTAATTTCATTTCTTTCTAATAAGAGAGCCCCATCCCTTCTATCTAACTGCCTATCTTTTGATAAGATGCATATCCTTGAATATTCAGCTGCCAATTCTGATCCTCTTGCAGCGACGTCTCCGTGATGGCGACCTGCTAATTTGTGTATGAGTCACAAGCATTTTTAATTTATTCGTTATACTGCATGTATTCCGATATAACAGTTCAACCCTGTAATAGCCATTCCTCTTCTCATTGTCATTTGTTTGTCCTGTGTGTTTGAAGTTTGATTGCTTACACTTTCCATACTCCCTGTGTATGGTGCTGCGTCTGTGCTGGAGATTTGAATAACTTGGAGTCATAGAATCATAGAGATTTATAGCATGGAAACAGAGCCTTCGGTCAAACCCGTCCATGCCGATCAGCTATCCCAACCCAATCTAGTCCCACCTGCCAGCACCCGGCCCATATCCCTCCAAACCCTTCTTATTCATAAACCCATCCAAATGCCGCTTGAATGTTGCAATTGTACCAGCCTCCACCACTTCCTCTGGCAGCTCACTCCATATACGTACCACCTTCTGCATGAAAAAGTTGTCCCTTAGGTCTCTTTTATATCTTTACCCTCTCACCCAAAACCTGTGATCTCTAGTTCTGGACTCCCCGACCCCAGGGAAAAGACTTAGCCTATTTACCCCATCCATGCCCCTCATAATTTAGTGAACATCTTTCAGGTCACCCCTCAGCCTCCGACGCTCCAGGGAAAACAGCCCCAGCCCGTTCAGCCTTTCCATGGAGCTCAAATTCTCAACCCTGGCAACATCCTTGTAAATCTTTTCTGAACCCTTTCAAGTTTCGTAACATCTTCCAATAGGAAGGAGACCATAATTGCATGCAATATTCTGACAGTGGCCTAACCAATGTCTTGTACAGCTGCAACATGACCTTCTAACTCCTGTACTCGGTACTCTGACCAATAAAGGAAAGCATAGGGTTAGGGTTAGGGTTAGGGTTAGGGTTAGGGTTGACACCAGTACTGGTGTCAATGTCCCATGATACAAACCCATTTCTCCCACACCAAACTTTGAGCCACGCATTTTCCTGCTGACCCTGTGCTAATTAGCTGATGGCTCAGGCCGTAATCCAGAGATTATTTCCTTTTTGGTTCTGTTTTCTAATTTAGCTCCGAGATCTTCGTATCCCTTAGCAGAAACTCTGCCCTAGTTTTATCTCTGTCGTTGGTACCTACACAGACCATGACCAATGGATCTTTACCCTCCCACTCGAAGTTCCTCTGCAGCCCAGATGAGGTATCCCTTACCCAAACACCAGTAGGTGACGCAGCTTTCAGGACTCTCAATCGCGATCACAAAGAACAGTGTCTAACTATACTATCCCCAATTACAATAATATTTCTCTTCTCTTGTCCCGGTTGAAAGTTTCACTCAACTCGGTGCTGAGGCCAATCAGCTCACCCTCCCTGCAGTCTCCATTCTCATCCACACAGGGAACAAGTTTCTTGAACCTGTTAGACATGGACAGGTGCTGAGGCTCTTGCATCTCTACCTCCTGTATCCCTCTACCTGCCTCACTCATAGCCAAACCCTCCGCTTTCTAACCACTGGCTGACTTTGAGTCAGTTCACCTAAGGAGTGTAACTGTCTCTTGAATTACAGCATCCAGGGAACTCTCCCTCTCCCTGATGCCTCACAATGTTTGAAGCTTAAACTCCAGCTCATCGACTCTGAGCCAGAGTTCTTCTAGCATGCAACATTTATTCCAGACATGGTCACTGGGAACCACAGTGGGCTCCACCACTCCCATATCATGGGATTGGTGGAGCCCACTGAAACAACACATCACCCGACCCTCCATCCTTACTTTATTTAACTACAATTGAATTGTTCCTTTACAATTTTGAGTTGTTTTTGTACATCTGCTTATGCAAGTTACAGCCAATAAATTAACATGATTCAATTTAACACAGATTCAAATTTAACACACTCCCTATTAGCAAATCAGATCACTTCCTCCCTTTGTCAAATCTGCTCATTATCTTCTGAAAGAATTCTGACAGACTTGTCAGCGGGACCACTCCTTGATGAAGACATGCTGACTCAGCCCTATTTTACCATGCACCTCCAGGTACTCTTCAATCTCATTGCTAGCAGTGCACTCTTAATCCCTAATAACGGCCGATGCCAGGCCATACTGTCCTATGATTTCCTGTATTTTGCCTTTCTTCCTTCTTACACAGAGATATTAAGTTGTCCATTTCCCAGTTCTCTGGGACTTTGTTTGATGATAGTTATTCCTGAACAGTCGCGACCAATGGTTTCACAATCTCCTCCGCTAATTCCTTCAGAACATTGGTTGTTATCCTTCCAGTCTGTGTGATTTATCCATTGTCAAACAATGCAGCTTCCCTAGTACCTTCTCCTCAGCGCTGATCACTACATCCATTCCTCACCCTTGACTCGCTTGTAGTTCTGGAATGTTCATAGTATTTACCATTGTGAGGATTGACAGAAAGTACCTATTCAGGTCATTCTCCAATTCTTTGTTTTCCATTTCTCTGCAGCCAGCCTCAATTTCTGGTTGTCCAATGTTCGCTCTCCCCTTTTATATATCTTAACAAAACTCCTGCAATCTCCTTTTCGAAAGCAAGCTAGCTTACATGTTTCGTATTCATCACTTTATTGCTTCTTGAATTGTCCTCTGCTGCTGTATAAAAGCTTCCCAATCTTAGACAGGCTGCGTGAGAGCATTCCTGTTAACTAACTGTCGAAAATATACTAATGTAACTGTCCTAATCCTATTGTCCATCATTAGATAGCGTGGTGACACACACTGCTGCCTCACAGTGCCAGACACTCGGGTTCAATTCCAATCTCTGGACCCTGTCTTTCTGGAGATTTTGCAATCTCTGCATTGGGAGAATTTCCTCTTTTCTCTCTCCACAGTATGTTTCTGTGTTTGTTTCAGGTTTCTGCCATCTACAGTATATTTGCTTGTGTTTGATGGAGAATTGCTGCAAATATGACGGGTTTATTGTAAAAGTAGCTCTGGTCCTCAGGCTTCCTGAGTGCTTGGGAATCTTGTCCAGCCACTTATGTGAGTGCATGTCCCTGATTACCTACTCTGTCTCTCTCAATCCCTGAGTCCATCCGTCACTGCATGCAGACTTTCGTCGAGCCACCCCGGGATTGCCCACACCCCATTGCCTGGCACTGGATGCTCCCTACGCAGTGAGCGCACAAAGACACTGGGCACTTTCTGACGCGCGAGGTATCCGGGTAAAGACCCAGCCATTAAAAGGAACAGAATAGCTAAAATCAATTGAACAGCAAAGCAGAGTAAACAGGCTGATTGGAACCCATCTGTTGTGACATTTTCAGGTCTTTTGGACTAATTTCTGTTTATCCCCATCCATGTACAAATAGATGCTCCATAAGTATATCTTGTCACATCGGTCTGGTGGAGGTGACAGATATCAGATCCTATGGTCATTACAACTGATTCATTGGGCTCCACTTTCCTAGTTAATGACTTCACACTTAAGTTTTTATTGTCAAGTCTATCAATATTAAAGTAAAGGTCTTGCTGGAGTTGTGCTGAAAGCGTATTTGAATATTGGGGAAACTATACTATGCCACGTGCCAGTGAGGTTAGGAATAGGAAGGCAGTATAGTTAAAAAACATGGCCAAAGAGCTGGTAGGGTAGGCAGCACTTCCAATATGTGGATCATTGGGATTCCCGGGTCGGTAGGATAAACATAAGAAGGACGGGATGCAGCTGAACTGGCAGCAATCTCAGATATGTGGGTCATTGGGAATCCTGGGTCAGTATGAAATACACAAGAAGGACGGGATGGACGTGAACTGGCAGCAATCTCCTGGCAGGCAGGTTTGCTATTGTCACTCGGGAGGGTTTTAACGAGTGTGGCGGTGGGGGAGGGAGGGTGGAGCCAGAGCAGTACGTCCACAAGCACAGTGACTGAAGAGCAGTTGGAGACTAATTCCAGTACAACTAAGACCAGCAACAAACTGACACAATGGGACTGGAAGTCTGAAGTATGCTGATTTTAATGTGAGCAGTGTGACAGGCAAGGCAGATAAGTATATATAACTATGATACAAATATTAGAGATTTGGTTGAGAGAGGGATCAGAAAACTGTCAATCCAATGGGTCCAGAGCGAGTTGAAGAATGTGCAGTGAGAGGCTGGAGATGGTTGCTTGAGCAAAATAATTACTCAGCAGTTTATTGGAATTGGACAGAATGGGATGCAATGTACAGATTAAAGGGACAAGGGAGGAAACTGAAATTGTCTGTTTACAATATTTTACGCTTTACTGACAGTCCTTTGCAATCTCCTGTTACCAGAGAATAGACGAGGAGAATGTACATCAGGGAAACTCAAACCAAATATCAGGTCAGGATCTGATGGAGTTTGGCTAAAGTGTATTTATTTCAATGCAAGAGTATGGGTAAGGACGATGATCTGGGAGCCTGAATCCATACATCGGTCTATGATGTTGCGGCTTTACAGAGACTTGCTTGAGAGAGGGAAAGGACTGACCGTTCAAAGTATCCAGGGTTTCATTGGTTTAGGCGAGACAGAGAAGAAGCTAAAAGATGTGGACGAGTTATTTTACTGATCAGGGAGAATGCTACATCTGCACGTGAACAGGACATACAGGAGGGACCATCCAGTGCAGCAATATGGGTCAAGCTCAAAAATAAGATGGATGCAAGCACTGCGTTACTGTAATCTCTCCAACAGCCACGGAGGGATTGAGGAACAGATATGTATGTCGATTAAGGAAAGGTGTATTAAAAAAAAAGTGGTCATAGTGAGTGACTTTAATATCCCCAATAAGGACTGGAAGTCCATTAGAGCAAGCGGCTTAGACGGGGCAGAATTTGTTAACTGCAGCAGTATATAGATAGTCCAACGAGAGGAAGAACCATACTGAACCTCGTATTGGCTATTGAGCCTGGCCAGGTGACTGACCTTTCTGTGAGACATAATTTTAGAAACAGTGGTCACCGTTCCTTCAGATTTAAGATAGCTATGAACACGGATATGTCAAGACCTTGTGGGAATCTACTGAATTGGCGGAAGGCAAATTCCGTCAGTATCAGGCAGAGCTCGGACGTGTCAATTGGGAGGACTGCTATCAGGCAAATCCAATTTTGTATGTAGGAACTGCTTGCTAAATCCTGACAGCAAAATCATCTGGTGAACTGCTCGAATTTCTATCTTTTTTTTGAACTGATATTTCAAGTCCACTGCTTATCAGACAACAGGAAGAGATAAAGGATGATTCTGCATTGTGTCCTTCGCAGGATCAGCTTGTCTCTCCAGGCACCTGAAGTCTTTATTGTGGGTCAGAGAACTTCAGAATTGATAGAGCACTGAAGGAGGCCATTTAGCCCATTGTACACCGACGAGTTCTCCAACAGCACAATTTGTCAACAGAGAACAGAATGTGTGTGTCTGTGCGTGTGTGCGTGAGAGAGAGAAAAATTAACAGAGAAAAAGGAAGTGAAGAGAGATAAAAGGAATGGAGAGAACACGGAGCCACAGAGTGAGTGATAACAAGAGGTGTCAGACAAGTCTGAAGTTATATCAGAAGTTAGCATGAGGAGAAATACACAGAAATTTCATTTAGAAACTCCCACAGACTGCAAGCCCTTTGTCTGGTGCCGTACTCTGTGAGCACTCTGCTGTCATCCCAGATCACTTATCTCCAATAATTTCACAGAACCGGCTTGCTGACGCTGAACAGGATCCAAATGAACAATAGATTAGTTCCAGGGAGAAGGTGAATTAATTTTAATATTCTGGGCCAATAGGAACTTGTAGTCCCTCTAGACACGGTGTGAGAGACAGGGCGAGAGATTCTCAGTGAGGGGGATCACTGACAGGGGGGAGATCAGCATCTCAGCTGTGGGTCAAATAATGACTGATAAAAGTTGAAAACCTCGGCTGTGGTTTTTAAATTCACATTTCAATTCATATAACTCCACAAACTTGCATCTTTGTAGTTTTCATGTTTTGGTAGGAACAGAAAAGCTTGTTTTTTGTACCTTTATTTTGTGTTGGGACCACAGTCCAATTGAATCCTAACTAAGGCTGTAGACAGAGGTCGAAACTGATTAGGAGCGTGTGTGTGTTGGCAGGGTTGGGGGGTCCGTTATAGGGTTTAATTAGAAAAGAGGAGGTAAATGTACAGAGCTCAGGAGAGGTTATTAAAATCTCCAGCACAGACGCAAATAAGACAGAGTGTATGGAAAGTGTAAGCAATCAGACTTCAAGCACACTGGACAAACAAATTAAAATGAGAAGAGGGACCGTTAATACAAGATTGAAGGGGTTATATCTGAATGTGTGCAGTATAAGGAATAGAGTAAATGAGCTTGTGGCACAGATTGAAATTGGTAGGTATGACGTGATGTGCATCACAGAGAAGTGGTTGCAAGGGGATCAGGATAGTCAAGGACTAATATCCTATCGAAAGGCAGTTAGCAGAGGGAGTGGGTTTACATTATTAACAAATGAAATTAAATCAATAGTAAGAAAGGAAGTAAAGTCAGATGGTGTAGAATCTGCGTGGGTAGAATTGAGGAATCACAAAGATAAGACAATCACAGTTGGAGACTTCACAGGCCTCCAAAGAGTAGTCAGGAGCTGGGGTACAAGATACATCAGGAGATAGAAAAGATATGTAGGAAAGACAAAGTTACAGCGAACATAGGGGGATTTCAATATGCAAGTGCAATGGGAACCCATTTTGGGAGTGGATCGCAAGAAAAGGAATTTGAGGAATGTCTATGGGATGGCTTTTTGGAGCATCATATGGTGGAGCCCACTCGGGAACAGATGACACTGGATTTAATGACGCAGGCTCGATAAGGGAGCTTAAGGTGAAAGAAAACTTCAGAAGCAGTGATTAGAACATGGTTGAATTTATTCTGCAATTTGAGAGAGAGAAAGTAGAATCAAAGTTAACAGTATTTCAGCTGAATAAAGGCAACTGGAGAGGCACAAGGAAGAAGCTGGGTAGAATTGACCGGGACAGGGGTCTAGCAGGAAAGACAGGTAACAGTAATGGCAGGAAATTCCAAGATTAATTCAGGAGACACTGCAGAGAGACATGCTGAGCAATAAAGGCATGGTACAGGGAGAATTAGATTAGATTAGATGAGATTACTTACAGTGTGGAAACAGGCCCTTCGGCCCAACAAGTCCACACCGACCGGCCGAAGCGTAACCCACCCAGACCCATTCTCCTACATTTACCCCTTCACCTAACACTACGGGCAATTTAGCATGGCCAATTCACCTAACCCCTGCACATTTTTGGACTGTGGGAGGAAACCGGAGCACCTGGAGGAAACCCACGCAGACACGGGGAGAATGTGCAAACTCCACACAGAGAGTCGCCTGAGGCGGGAATTGAACCCGGGTCTCTGGCGCTGTGAAGCAGCAGTGCAAACCACTGTGCTACCGTGCCGCCCATATTATATTAGATTACTTATATTATATTAGATTACTTACAGTGTGGAAACAGGCCCTTCGGCCCAACAAGTTCACACCAACCCGCCGAAGCGTAACCCACCCATTTCCCTATATTTACCCCTTTTTTACCTAACACTACGGGCAATTTAGCATGGCCAATTCATCTGGCCTGCACATCTTTGGACTGTGGGAGGAAACCGGAGCACCCGGAGGAAACCCACGCAGACACGGGGAGAATGTGCAAACTCCACACAGCCAGTCACCTGAGTCAGGAATTGAACCCGGGTCTCTGGCGTTGTGAGGCAGCAGTGCTAACCACTGTGCCACCGTGCCGCCCCTATGAGGCAACCAGGGCTGACGAGGGAAGTCAGTGATTTCATATAAATAAAAGCGCAAGCAATGTGAAGGGCAAAGGGAAACTGGAGAATGGGGCCAACAGAAGGCAAGGAAAAATAAATAAGGTGGGAGAAGATTAAATATGGGGGTAAGCTAACCAGTAATATAAAGGAAACTTTAAGAGATTCTTTAGATATATAAAGTGCAAAAGAGAGGTAAAAATGAATATGGACCACTGGAAAATGATGCTGGAGAGATAGTAGTGGGAAACAAAGAAATGGCTGAGGAACTTTGCACCAGCCTTCACAGTGGAAGACACGAGTAATTTCTCAAGAATTGAGGAGAGTGAGAGGGCAGTCCTGAATATGGTGGTCATCGCCAAGAAGAGCATGTCAGAAAACGGAATGGCCTGAATGTGGATAGCTCTCCTGGACCAGTTGGACTACACCCCAGCCTTGTAAGGGAGATAACTGAAGAGTTAGTGCAAGCGTAAGTGGAAATCTTTCAGGAATTACTAAAATCAGGAAACGGAAAAGTGGCTGTATAATTGCTAACCTGACACCACATTTAATAAGGGAGTTAGGTAGAAGATGGAAAACTGCAGACTGATTAGCCTAACCTTGGTTGTGGGTAACATCCTGGAATCCATCGTGAAGGATGGGATTTCTGATACTTGGAGGTGTTTGGTAAAATAGGACAGAGTCAGCATGGTTTCATCAAGGGGAGATCAGTCCTGCCAAACCGGCTAGAAAACAGTGAGGGAGTTATGAGCAGATTGGATCAAGGAGAACCAATAGATGTTATCCTTCTGCACTCAAGAATCCTTTGACAAAGTGCCATGCATGAGGCTATTGAGAAAGGTATGGGCCCATGGTATTAGAGACAAGGTGCTAGCATGGATAGAAGTTTGGCTGCCTGAGAGAAAGCATAGAATGGAGATAAAAGTGTTTTTCTCAGGATGGCAACCAGTAACAGGTGGTGTTCCACAAAACTCAGTGTTGGGACCACAACTTTTCACTTTGTGCATTCATTATCTATATGAAGGAACTGAGGGCATTCTGGCTAAGCTTTTAAACAGTGCAAAGATAGATAGAGGGACAGGTAGCATTGAAGAGGTGGTTCGGCTGCAGGAGGGTGCTCTCGTGCATCTCCTCAACTTCCCACACCTCCGCCCTTGCACTCCACCCTTCCAACAACAACAAATTAGAACATGTCTGGTGTTCGCCTTCCACCCCACCAACCTCAGGATACAACGCATCATCCTCCGCCATTTCTGCCACCAACAGTCAGACCCCAACACCAGAGATATACTTCGCTCCCCACCCCTATCATCATACTGCTGAGACCATTCCCTCACAACTCCCTCGTTAGGTCCACACGCCCCCACCAAGCCACCTTCCACTCCCAACACCATCCCTTGACACTGCAAGAGATATGAAACCTGTGCCAACACCTCCCTCCTCACCTCCACCCAAGGCCCCAAAGGATCCTACCACATCAGGCAGAGAACATCCTGTGCATTCAAACACCTCTTCTAGTCAGTCCATTGCTCATGTCTCCTATACATTGGCGAGACAGGATGTCAACTTACAGACCGGTTCAGGGAACACTCTTGGACACATAAACCCAACAACCCCACTTCCCTGTGGCCGAATACTTCAACTCCCCCTCCCACTCCACCAAAGTCCTGCAAGCGTTTGGCCTCCTCCACTGCCAAATTCTAGCCACCTGACTTCTGGAGGAAGAATGCATCATCTTCTGCCTTGGGACCCTTCAAACACACGGTATCAAGGACAATTTCACCCGTTTCCTTATCTTCCCTCCCTCCACCTGATCCCAGATCTAACCATGCAACTCAGCACCGCCCTCTTGAACTGTTCTACCTGTCCATCTACCTTCCCAAGTATCAAATCCACCTTCCACTCTGACCTATCAATGTCATCACCCACCTTCATCTAGCTGTCGCCTTCCAAGCTACCTTCCTCCCAGCGCCAGCACCCCCACCCCATTTATCTCTCTGCCCCCTTCCGCCCACCCCACATTCCTAATGAAGGCTTTATGCCGGAAACGTCGAATCTCCTGCTCCTCGGATGCTGCCTGACAGGCTGTCCTTCTCTGTGACCACACTTTTTGACTCTGATCTCCAGCATCTGCGGTCCTCACATTCACCTGCTGAAGGACTTTCACAGGTTTGGAGAGTGAGCAAAGAAACGGCAGTACAATGTGGGAAAGTGTGGGAAAGCATTTTGCCAGGATGAATAGAGGCATGGACTATTTTCGAAATAGCGAGCAAATTCAGAAGTTTGAACGGCAAAAAGATTAGGGAGTTTAGTCCAGGAGTCTTGAAAGGAAAACTTCCAGTTTTTCAGTAGTTAGGCAGGCAAATACAATGCTGGTACTTATTTCTAGAAGGCTTAAATATAAAAGTAGGAATGTACTTCTAAGGCTCTACAAGGCTTTGGTCATGCCACATTTGGATTATTGTGCGCAGTTTGGCGTCCCAAATCTCAGGAAGGATGTACTGGTCTTGGAGTGTTTTCCAAAGAGATTCACGAGAATGGTGCCAGGAAATAAAAGCTTAACATATAAAAAATATTTGAGGGCTCTGGGTCTGTATTTGGTAGAATTCAGAAGGATGTTACGAGGTCTAATTGAAACTTACAGAATACTAAATGACCTGGGAGACAGGAGATTTTGGGAAGATGTATCCAATGTAGGAGGGACTAGAACCCGAGGGACAGTGGAAAGAGAAGACCTTTTCGAACAAAGATAAGGAGAAACCTCTTCAGCCAGACAGCGGTGAATCTATGGAATTCACTGCTACAGAGGGCTGTCGAGTCCAGCTTATTGAGTATATTTTGGAGTGGAGAAAGTGAGGGCTGCAGATGCTGGAGATCAGAGCTGAAAATGTGTTGCTGGAAAAGCGCAGCAGGTCAGGCAGCATCCAAGGAACAGGAGAACCGATGCTTCGGGCATAAGTCCTTCTTCAGGAATGAGGAAAGTGTGTCCAGCAGGCAAAGATAAAACATAGGGAGGAGGGACTTGGGGGAGGGTCGTTGGAATTGCGATAGGTGGAGGGAGGTCAAGGTGAGGGTGATAGGCCGGAGTGGGGTGGGGGCGAAGAGGTCTGGAAGAAGATTGCAGGTTAGGAAGGCGGTGCTGAGTTCGAGGGTTTTGACTGAGACAAGGTGAGGGAGGGGAAATGAGGAAACTGGAGAAATCTGACTTCATCGCTTGTGGTTGGAGGGTTACCAGGCAGAAGATGAGGCGCTCTTCCTCCAACCGTCGTGTTGCCATGGTCTGGCAATGGGGGATTCCAAGGACCTGCATGTCCTTGGTGGAGTGGGAGGGGGAGTTAAAGTGTTGGGCTACGGGGTGGTTGGGTTGGTTGGTCCGGATGTCCCAGAGGTGTTCTCTGAAACGTTTCGCAAGTAGGCGGCCTATCTCCCCAATATAGAGCAGGCCACATCGGGTGCAGCAGATGCAATAGATGATGTGTTTGGAGGTGCAGGTGAATTTGTGGCGGATATGGAAGTGTCCCGTGGGGCCTTGGAGGGAAGTAAAGGGGGAGGTGTGGGCGCAAGTTTTGCATTTCTTGCGGTTGCAGGGGAAGGTGCCGGGAGTGGAGGTTGGGTTAACATAGACCATAGAACATAGAACAATACAACACAGAACAGGCCCTTCGGCCCACGATGTTGTACCGAACATTTGTCCTAGCTTAAGCACCCATCCATGTACCTATCCAATTGCCACTTAAAGTTCGCCAATGATTCTGATTCTGCCACTCCCACAGGCAGCGCATTCCATGCCACCACCACTCTCTGGGTAAAGAACCTACCCCTGACATCTCCCCTTTACCTTCCACCCTTCACCTTAAATTTATGTTCCCTTGTAACACTCTGTTGTACCCGGGGAAAAAGTTTATGATTGTCTACTCTATCTATTCCACTGATCATTGTATAAACCTCTATCAAGTTACCCCTCATCCTTCTCCGTTCCAACGAGAAAAGGCCTAGCACTCTCAACCTATCCTCGTGCGACCTATTCTCCATTCCAGGCAATATCCTGATAAATCTTCTCTGCACCCTCTCCAAAGCTTCCACATCTTTCCTAAAGTGAGGCGACCAGAACTGCACACATTACTCCAAATGTGGCCTAACCTGTACAGCTGTAATATCACTTCACGAGTCTTGAATTCAATCCCACTACTAAAGAACGCTAATACACCATAGGCCTTCTTACAAGCTCTATCCACCTGAGTGGCACCTGGTGGGGGGTGTTGACCTGACGAGGGAGTCACGGAGGGAGTGGTCTTTTCAGAACGCTGATAGGGGAGGGGAGAGAAATATGTCCCTGGTGCTGGGGTCCGTTTGGAGGTGGCGGAAATGACGGCAGATGATTCGTTGTACATGGGGTTTGGTGGGGTGGTAGGTGAGGACCAGTGGGGTTCTGTCCTGGTGGCGGTTGGAGGGGCGGGGCTCAAGGGCGGAGGAGCGGAAAGTGGAAGAGATGCGGTGGAGGGCATCGTCGACTACGTCTGGTGGGAAATTGCGGTCCTTGAAGAAGGAGGTCATCTGGGTTGTACGGTTTTGGATCTGGTCCTCCTGGGAGCAGATGCGGCGGAGATGAAGGAATTGGGAATATGGGAAGGCGTTTTTACAGGGGGCAGGGTGGGAGGAAGTGTAGTCTAGGTAGCTGTGGGAGTCGGTCGGTTTATAGTAAATGTCCGATTCGGTCACCCGAGATAGAAATGGAAAGGTCTAGGAAGGGGAGGGAGGAGTCTGAGACGGTCCAGGCGAATTTGAGGTCGGGGTGGAAGGTGTTGGTAAAGTGGATGAACTGTTCAACCTCCTCGTGCGAGCACGAGGCAGCGCCGATACAGTCATCGATGTAACGGAGGAAAAGGAGTGAGATGGATGGGCTCTTGACTGTAAAGGGGATCAAGGGTTATAGGTAGAAAGTGTGAGAATGGGATTGAGAAGCATAACAGCCATCATGGAATGGCAGAGCAGGCTTAATGGGCCTAATGGCGAAATTTCTGTTCCAATGTCTTCTGGTTGTATGGTTAATATTGGCTCTGCTCATTCCTCATTGGAGATGTATCCTTGAATTTGATCTTCATATGATTTATGGAGAATAAAATTTCCAATACTGTTGGTTGGGAAATATCATGTTCCCTCCCTCTTGTCTCAGCAGCCATGCCCCGATATCATTAATCACACTGCAATTAAAATCCAGTGAAATTTACTTCAATACAGTTGATTGACATCGATAACATTAACAGCATGACCCTTACCTGCCCTCTCTGATCCTTGAATAACCATCTGAATTGTATGTCACATCATATTCTCTGTTATCATATCCATGCCATTTGTCTGTTAACACTCATGTTGTCATAAGCAATTTTCTGTCAGATTATGGACTAGGAAAGTTCTCTACATATTTTACTGACATTATAATCACTGATCAGTAGTTACAGACTATATGTTTCGATTTCTAAGCCGAGAAAGTTGTTTAAGTTCTGACAATCCTTTGACATTACTGCCATATCTAAGGCAGATTTAATGATTACATTCAATCAATCTACCATCTCAAATATTTCTTCCTGTTCACCCACCACACATATCCCATGCCAAATGTGTAAACTTTAAAAATTCTTTTAAATTTTAATAAAATCATTATTTAATTCAAAGGGGTTAACCGGAGCTATTTGTTCAGTGACTGTGATTAATATCAATCTCAGTGGATCCTAATTATGGCAGTGGTGAGTTTCCATGGTTGAAATATAAATGGGCTCTGTTCAATGTGCTATCACATAGTGTGAGTAGGAGCATCACTGACAGCACTAACAGGGATCAGCAGCTCGAGAGAGAGAGAGAGAGAGAGAGAGCGGGAGGGGAGTTCAGAATCTGAGAACATTAGACTGGAATATTCCAACAGTGGATCAGAATCTGAGAACACTACACTGGAATGTTCCAACAATGGACAGGAGTTTATCCTCTGGTCTTTACTGGCTTTCTCGGCCTTGGATATCATTAGTATCACGGATCCAGGATATCCTTTGGATTATTCAAGGTGGCTACTACCCCATCCTTGCGATAGTTGGTGTTCCTGGTAAGTCATTATATTTGTCTACTAAACTGGGTTGAACTCAATTTCTGCTCATGATATATAAATTTTGGAAAGTGCAAATCAATTTCTTCAGTTCCAAACAAAAAATCCTTTCCTTATAAATTATAACTATCAAACTACTATTTATAAATTACTCACTGATATGCGAGAAGTAAACAGAATGTTCTCAAACTCCATAATCCATTTTGTCCTTCACGGATTTACATCTCCATGTCCTCCCCACTCACCAATCCTGTCCAAAACCACCATCATGATATCTCAGTCTCGTCTGCAGTCTCAGTGTAACTTCTGAATGAATCATGATTTTTGCCTTTGTTCAATCTGGATGCAACAGTTTCAAGTGCCTTCTAATCACAAGTCCGTCACTAAATAATTGCTCTTGAGGATGTTTGACGTGTTCCCTGCACGTACAGGAAGACAGTTTATGGTAATAAAGTCATTGACTCATAATCTAGAGCCACGGAATAATAGTCTGCTGATATCTCATGAAGGGAAGTGGTGGAATTTAAAAGCAACCATTATCATTTGTTATAAAAGCCCATCTGCTTGCCTGAAGTCCTTTAGGTAAGTCAATGTGTCAACCTTCCCTCGTCAGGTTTCCGTGTGACTTCAGTGATGAACATGTGGGTGTACTGCACCTTTAAACTACCTGACAGCACCAAGTCTTCTGAAAAATAGATATAATTTAACATTTGGTTGAACAACTCGATTAGCTCATTATCTTGAGACAAAAACAAATTCAGCCAAACAGTTTAAATTATACCCCAAATGACCCACCTCCAATCAAGTTTGAATGTAATATATTGATAATCTTAAAAGCCAATGACACAATCCAATAGTTTGGAGGTACAAGACCATGGAAAATTGAACAGTTGAGAGCAGAGCTGCAAAACCACCAGCATACAAATACATGCCTGAAATATAGCTCCTTTAAAAGTATATTCATTGATTAGTAACTAGTGAAGCAGAATCCCCCAGAAGAAAAGAAGACAGGACTATGGAGAAGAACCGAAAGCTTCCTGGTTTTGAGATAAGAAGTTTTATTTTGTAAATCTTAATTAGGAGTCTTATCGGTCTCGTATTGTGGAGGGGGAATGGTCAAAGTTAGGTTAGAGGAAGAAGTCGTAAATATTCGTTCGATTATTATTCTCTGTAATACTTTAAGAAATAAAGTTGTTAATTTTTACTTTAAATAGTTCTTAGACTGTAGAATTATCACATATTACTGCATTGGATAAATCTTTTCTGTGATGCTGGTTATAATTAAGCAGAAGAATTTATCCTGAATTATAACACCACAAACCCCCAGTAATGTGTTTTACTCTTTACTGTCGTGTGCAACAACTGAACAAGCCACTCAGTTTAAGATTGGAGTAACATGCTGCCCTGACCAGGGCTGCATACATCCTGGGAGAGAAGAACAAAAGTAAAGATAGCTCTCTTCCTCTGCCTGTTTCCCGTATTTGTACAGCTCATTTCTATTCGGGTAGGTGATCATTACATCTTTTCGGTGTATTCGATCTCATTGAAATTCTGCCCGAGTGTGATGCACATCTCCATAGGCAACTCTGGTGCTGGCTTTATTGATGCTGACGTAGAGATGTAAGGGACTTATAAATTCCATGTCAGTCGTAGTGCATAGAGAAATAATGGCGTTTCATAACACAGGAAGGAAACGGCGATGTCTAAGTGAGAGAAAAGGATTATTGTGATCATCCCTGAGTGTGTTGAGGCAGTATTTGTGGTACTGTGGATAGACTTTCTCTCAAGTCTCACCAGACTAATCCCTGGGATGATGGCAACATGAACAGTGAGTGAAGCTCAGTGAGAGAATAAGGTGATTGCATTGAACATTAAGGAGGGTGTACAATCACTTATGATGTTCGAAACAGACACTGTTACGGTGATAAATTCCATGGCTTTTTTTTTCATTCGGGTTATATGATTCTCGATAGTTTAAGAGCCTCTGAGAACGTTCCACCCAACCACCCTCACTCCCTATTTTGATTCAGAGAGAGAGAGAGGTTCAGGTTTTTGGAAAAAAACTCTCCCAACGTTAATACAGATCAATTGGTGCGTGATCCTGCAATGAACGTCATGCTATCCATAATCCCGACAGCAGCAACAGTACCTTCATTATAAAAGAGTTAACTCTTCCCAGCAGCTTCTGACCTACATAGAACGCATGAGAGTGTCTTCTCGGAGATGGAAGATGCCTCCTTGAGACTTTGCACAAAATATTTTGTTTCCCTTATCACTGCCAGCAAACCATGTTAAGGTAGCACATGCTCTACAAACAATGGAACCATGATTAACACCATGGAGCCCCTTATCAATGCAGTCTCGGTTTCATTGGTTTGTCATGTTAGAGTATCAATGACGCCCTCCTGTTTCTGTATAACTATCTCGTGGGGCTGAATAGCCTCCTCCTGGTCTGATTGGGCCCTGCCTGTTCCTGTTTAACAGATCGATGTACTGACCAGACTCCTTCTCTTCCTGTGGAATAGGCAGGTGGATTGAATGTCCCTCTTCTTGTTCAGTAGTTTCCACGGGCTCAATGGCTTCCACATATCAGTGTGCAACCAGCCTGGAATGCTGATTGAGCTCCTTTATTAACTGTGGAAATGTGCAGTGTCTGGCAGCGCTGTTACATGAATGTTACCGACACTTTAACAGCACAAACTGAATGCTGCCCAGGTCTTGCTGCACATGGACACAAGATGGTTCAGGAGCTGAGGAGGCACAACATCTCTGAATATTATGTGATCTTCAGTCATCATCCCTACTTCAGATCTTATGATGGGGAAAGACATTGATATAGCAGTTGAAGATGTTTGTGCTGAGGAGGCTAACCTGAGGATCTCCTGCAGAGATATCCCGGAACTGTTAGGGCTGGAGGCCACCGACCACAAGCATCTTTCTTTGTTCTCGGAAAGTGGGAGGTTACACTTGATTTCCATTCAGCTCAAATAAGTGGGTGGTCCTGATGCCATCCTCAGTCAAATACTCACTTGATATCAAAGCCATTCACTGTTTGCTGAGCCCCTGTGTTCACCTCTCGTTCATATCAATTAGTTGACGATGTATGTGTAGGGAATGTTTTCCTCTCACAGCGGGTAATCAATGTCAGGAATTATCTGGGCTAGCGTGTTATGGGAGCTACATCACTGAAAGTATTTAAGGAGGAGGTAGATGGATTTTTGACCTGTCCGACAGCTATGGGATGCGAAGAATTGGGCATTAAAAAGGAGTTAATGCCAATAATAGATCAGCCATGATGGTAGACAATAGCTTGATCATCTGACTTAGCTGATCCGGTTCCTTACGTCCTCATATTCTGTAATTACAAAGTTAATGGTTGTAATTTTCCTGAACGTTCTGTCATTGGATGTTGCAATCAGACAGAGCAAAGTATTTTGTGAGTCATCTCTGGGTGAGATATGAGTTTTGTACTCACAGTGAATCTGGGCCTGTATTATGACCAACAAATAAAGCACAAGTTGCAGAGAGGAGATACTCTGCAAAGAGACCAGAGGCGTCTTTTGAACCCAGCCTGGATTTCCAAATAGCATTTTCCAACCCACAACCGCGTGTGTGTGACAGTCTTGAGGGACTGAATGAGATGCTGTGTTACTGTGGATCAGGTATTTGGAGCAAGTGGCCGCCAACTGCTCCTTGCAGGAGCTGTGAGTGGTTTGATGGAACATAGGAACATAAGACTGAGCAGCAGGAGTGTGCCATTAGACACTTTGTCACCGCTCCACCATGCACAAAGATTATGGGTCATGTTATTGTGGTCTCCCCAGCACTTTTCTGTCTGTATTCCATTTTCTACATTCACTTTTCTGTCAAATGTCAAAAAATACAACTTTGAATAAATGTAAACATCCAGGCACCATAAACTTCTAGGGAGGGAATTTCCACTTGGACAGCCCTTTGAAAATTTCTCATTTGTGTTCCAGCCAATGTTGGAGGGTCACTGTTTCCTTTTCCGTCCCACTCCTCCACTGGTTACACCAATCTTAAATGTAACCAGTTTAATGATGTGGCCAATGATATCAGTCTCAGAGTAGGTCATTTTCTTGAAAAAAAATGTAAGACACAGAACGTTGAACTCATATCAAATGATAAAATGACAGGGTGCTCCAAATGTTGCTCTGCCTTTGAAGTTATTCTGTTCAAATAAGCTACCGGTTGTGGGATTGTATTCTGGAACAGTTGGATTTGGCTGAATTCCCTTTGTTTCGGGCATATGAGAGTTTCCAATGAATCCTCACCAGGAATCCATCACAAGTGGCAAAGATAACTCAGGGATTTTATAGACTGACACTTTGCTATCTGGTGGAACAAAGTAAGAGAAAGGGATCAATCGGCTGTTGATCTCAGGCAGGGAACAATTTTCTCCCTCTCGGTATTCAAACATACAATGATGTCAACTGAACACCAAACTGGACCATGTGTGCTCTCCTGGATCATTCTGTGGAAAATCTGATTATGGATTATATGCAGGGGCATCATTGCTCTTGTTGTACACAATTCCATTCAATCTCAGAAAATGTCCCCATTTTATAATTTGATGACATGCTTACACGTGTCTGTGTAATTTGTAAATACTGGTAGGTGTCTTCATACTATGTGTGTTAATAGCAATGCATCTTTTTATTCAAATTTATTCTCTAGCTTTAGTCTCCCTGACAAGAGATAATATGCATCCAGCTGATGCACTTTTTTGAAAGTCATGGTGGTTCAATCCTATTTCTAGGCTAAGATCAGAACTGATTATCCCCCATTACCAAAGGCCGCCATCCCAGGAATGAGAAAAGGGAAACCTCTTTGAAAATTTCTAAAATAATTATATCCTTTTATTTTAGTGTTAGGGGATCAAAACTGCACACAGTGCATCAGATGTGGTCTCTGCAATGCCCTGTACAGATGCAGTAAAACATTCCTGCAATTAAACCTTAAGCGTTTGTCAAAAACAGCATCATTCCATTTACCTTCCAAATCACTTGCTGCATCTGCAGACTGGCTTCACATGATTCATGTTCCAGGAACATGGAAACCGCCTGTATCACAGACTTCTGCAATCTCTCTCCATTTAAATTGATTACCATTATTTTATCCTTCATGCCAAAACAGACAATTTACCTTATGTTATTTCTACTGAAGGTTTCCGCACTAACCTTCCCTGTCTATAATCATTTTGCAGACTCAGTATCTCAATTTGACGGCACAATGAATGACCATCTTGGTGTACGAGCTAATTGAGCTCCAAGCCATTCCCTCCCCTTCCTCCAGATCATTGATACAGATTATTGGTCATTGATGACCCCACAGTGATCTCTGAGGCACTCCATCAGTTAGAGCTTTGCAGCCCAAGAGTAAACATTTCTCTCTACTCTCTATTTCCTGCTAGCGACATATTTCCTGTTCCTGTGTCGCCGTTCAGGTGAGTTGAATGGCCTCGTCCTGGGCTGTGTAATGTAATCAACGATTTGAGTTACTTAATTCTGTATTCCTGTGTAATTTCTTAGAGGGGCAGAATGGTCTCCTCCTGTCTCATTGTAACGATCCTGTCTGACGGATTGGGGTGGTCCCCTACCCTGTAACAGCATCGAGGGGTGGATGCAAGGAACAACACATGGGTTAGGGGCAGCAGTATATCTCTGTAACGGCACCGTAAGACGGATTGAGGGAACAAAACATTGGGTTGGAACAGCAGTATATCTCTGTAACAGCTTCTAGTGGTGGATTGAGGGAACAACACATGGGGTAGGGGCAGCAGTATATCTCTATAACAGCATTGAGGGTGGATTGAGATAACAACACATTCAGAATGATCATGGTTGGTCCAATTGTCTCTGATCATCCTTCTCCTGTCTGTTGCCGATAAACATTTACTCTCCTGTCCAGCAAAGACCAGTCGAGCTCAGCCGAGAATATCCTCAATAACAGAGTGTTCCCTATTCCCTGAGGATGAGGATACCACAGACCGCCCAGCACTAAATGGAAAGGGTCATCTTTATTTCATTGTCGGACCCATTACATTAAAACTGTGCTAACCTCACAACAAATCACCACCTCTTTTCATACTTAAGGATATAATAATTATGAATAAGAATGAACCATTCTGCCCTCCAAGCCTGTCCCACATTCCCACTGACTCTTTCCGGTCAAATATGTATCAAATCCAGCCTCTACTGCAATCTCAGAAAGTGAATACTTGACAGCATAACACCACATGAGCTTGAAAAAAGGAGCAGAATGAGTCCATTCGGCCCATCGAGTCTGATATGCCATTCAATAATTTCTTGTATGTACCCCATATGTCTTTGTGTGTTGCAATGTGTGTGTATACCTATCTCCTTAAATATGTTGTGCATGTTAGTATATTGGGGTGTTTACCAATACGTCTGTGCATTTCAGTGTCTGCATCTTTGTGCAGTGAGGTATCTGTTTTTGTTTGAGAGTGAATTGACTGACGTTGGAACTGACAGCGGGTTTAAACTGAGAACTGAATGTTGCTCTTTACTTAGTAGATGGGGCCTGGATGTTTCAGAAGCTCCACATGAGCCACCTTGTTTCTGTCCGGCTCATGCCAGGTTCCTCCCCACATGGCGGGAGAAGGGGGTGTGAGGGAACAGATATCAGACACAGCACCACCCGGCTTGGCCCTTTCTGTCCCATTTCAGACAGTTTATCCTGGAACAGGAGAAAGGGAGAGAGGGGGGGAGAGTGGAAATAGGTGACCCTGCTGTTAGTGTTGGTGGTTGTGGGGCTTGGGGGAATGATGAGGTGTCCGGAATGAGTCAGTCGACAGTTGTAAATCAATTTAGTATTATTAGTGTGCGGGGTATTGTGTAGGTGACAGAGAAAGTGAAGAGGAAAGTTGCTGAATTCAATAGTGAGTTTCGAAATGCCTGAGCCTTATTTGGAAATAGAGTGTGAGCCTTGTTCGGGGGTCAGTGCTATAACAGGTATACAGGGAGTGTGAAAGAGCAGATAGAATATGGTGACCCTTATCCTGACAGAGCAGAGAAGGGTATTGACGCTTGTCCTGTATCACAGCGTCAAGGTGACCCTTCCGGAATGTCTTGTCCAAGTCTATCACCAATAATGCCACAGACCATGTCCCTCAGATTCAGTTTAAGGAGAGCTTACAAATAACAAGGAGAAGCAAACATTCGTGTATTATATGTCGGAACTGAAACTGTTACAGAAATTCTGAGCATCATATGCTCTGAAAATTAGACATGCAAATATCATAGATACTGCAGCCTTTTTGGATGGTCTCAACTTGCATATCAACTGCGTTAACTAAGTGACTGCTCATGCTGTGAAAAATAAATTCCGTAAATGTATATCAGGTGGGTTGAAGAGTATGTATTGAACCAAACTAGAGATCAAGTTTTTTTGGATTTGGTGTTGTGTGGTCAGGAGGACTAATCAATGTCCTTGCTCTGAAGCAGCTTTAGAGGAGTAGTGACATTAATATGTTGTATTTTACACGGCGTCTGCATACAATATAGAATGTTTGTACATTTTGGTCAAACATAATGGAAGCATGGAGCCGAGACGGTCAAATTTGTTCCAGTGAATTGGGAAAATACAAAATAACATTCAGTGGGAGATAAGCAATGGTTGTTCGAGTCATAGAGTCCTATAGGCCCTTCGGCTCAAACTGATCCATTCCGACCAAAATGTCAATTTACACTAACCCCATTTCCCAGCCACTTCCCCGTATCCTTCTAATCCTTTCCTACCCTGTATTTGTAAAAATGCATTTTAAATGTTGTGAATGTACCCACCTTAACGACTTCTGCTGGCAGCTCATTCCATATGCGTATCACCCTGTGTGTAAAAAAGTTGCTCCTCAGGTTCCCTTTTATTCTTCCCCTCTGACCTTAAACTGATGCCCTCTAGTCCGTGATTGTCCAATCCTAGGAAGTAAAGGTTGAGCGCATTCACTCTGTCCATGCCTGTTATGATCTTATACCCTTCAATAAGGTCCTCTCCCCAGTCTCATACACGCAAAAGTAAAAAGTCCTAGCTTTTCCAACCTCTCCCTACAACTCAGAGCCTTGAGTCCTTGGCAACATCCTTGTAAATTTCTTCTGCACTCATTCCAGTTTAATAACATCATTCCTATAGCAAAGTTAACAAAACTGAACATAACGCTATAAGTATGGCCTCATCAGTGTCCCGTATTCTGCAGCATAGCTCCCAAAATTCGCTACTTCGTGCCCTGACTGATGAATGCCAGTGTCCCAAAAGTGTTCTTCAATGCCCTGTCTACCTCTGAATCAACTTTCAGAGAACCATCTACCTGAATTCCAAGGTCCATCTGTTCCACTACATTCCTTAAGACCCAGCCATTCACCATAAAAATCCGATATTGATTTGAATTTCTAAAATGCAAGAACTTACACTGATCTGCATTAAAATCCATTTACCATTTCTCGGCCCCCTTCCCCAGCTGATCAAGGTATTGTTGTAAGTTCTGAAATTTCTGATAACCTTTGTCATTCTCCATGTTACCGCCTATTTTATTGTCACCTTCAAACTCACAAATCATGCACGTACATTCTCATCTAAATTATAGGTATATGTAATACATAGTAGTGCCAGCATCGCCCTGATGCATTCTGTTAGTCCCAGGCCTCCAATCTGACAAGCATCCTTTCACTATTACTCTTTGCTTCCTACCATCAAGCCAATTTTGTATCCAATTTGGCAGGTCCTCCTCAATTTCATGCGATCTAACCTTCCAGAGCAGCGCACCATGTGGAAGCTTATTGAAGGCCTTACTTGAATCCATATAGACTAGGCATACCACTCTGACCTCCTCAACGTTGCTGGTCACTTCGTCAAAGAATTCGAACAAATTTGTGAGCTATGGTGTTCGATGCACAAAGCCGTGCTGACTTTGATGATAGACTTTTGCCCGAAACGTTGATTTTCCTGTTCCTCGGATGCTGCTTGCTCTGCTGTACTTTTCTAGCACCACTCTAATCTTGCTCCGAATCACACCCTGTCTTTCCTAATGCACGTATATATTATCTATCAGAACCTTTTCAAGTAAGTTACCTACTACAGATCTTAAGTTTAGTGGTCCATAGTTCCCAAGTTTTTCTTTGTAGCCCTTCTTGAGTAAGGGCGCAGCATTCGCAACCCTCCAGTCTTCCGGGACCTCACCTGTTGGCCAGCGATGATGCAACAATATCAGCCAGGGCTCCCGCAATTCCTTCTCTGTCCTCCTGCAATGTTCCAGAATATATCTGGGCAGGACCAGGAGATTTATAGAAATAATGCAAAGTCTGAATCATACGTCTATTTATTTCAGGTATAAACACCAAAGAAAGGGAAAGTGACACAATGTTGTTTAACATAACAAATTAGAAAACGTGTTAATCATAGGAAGTGGCTTCGGAAGAATTTCAGTCATTGTGGAAACCTGAGAATTCTTAGAAATTCACGATCCAGAAACAAGGGCCATGACATTTATAAGGAAATCAAAAATAGAACATGAATGCTAACAAACAAGAACAAAAACACTGCATAAATCTACAATCTGTATTTCAAAGGAAACAAAGTAAAAGCAAGGTCAAATATGGAAATTGGTAATCGGGAGAGGAGAGAGTTTATTGTGAAGGACAGGGAAATGGCCAATAAAATAACCAGTTACTATGCATCTGTCTTCATGGAGGAAGATCCACAAAATCACCCAGTAATACCAAGTGATCATGTAGGGCTTGTGGAACTGAAGACATAAAGTCAACTTATATCAGTAACAAGGTGGTATTTGAGAATGTAACTGGATTGAGCATTGCTCAGTCTGACAAACCTAATGTACTTCATATTAAAATGTCTGACATAAATTGACAATAGAAATATTAAATGCACTGTCGATGACTGTGTTTCATTTCCTGTGCATTCTGCAGAGGCTGGAAGCCATTGTGGATAAATGGAAGTTAGCAAACGTGATCCAAGCACTATAGATTAATGGAAGGAATCCAAGCAGCTATAAAGGGAAGAGGACATAGTTTGGAGAACAGCCGAACAATTAACTTGACATCTGCAAGTTGGAAACTGTTGGAATCTATTATACAGCATGTGATATTGGATACTTAGGAATTAACAGTAACAATGGAGAAAATCCATACGTATTTCTTACAGAAGTCTAACTCGATGTGCTATTAGTTTTTAGACCCCATCAACCACCCTCTGAGAACAGGAACAGGAAGTGACTTCACCACAGGACATAGCATCACCAACACAAAAAATCCAAACATAGAAATGGAAAGCAGGAATTTTAAGCATTGTTTCGCATGAGGTCCACTGAAGATGTTACCTAGTAAGATAACGAAACGTCTGGAAATGTAGCGAGCAAACCTACATCCATTGTGTAAAGTGTTGGTGATCCAATCTGAGAAAGAAATACTGACCACAAAAAAGTGCAATGGACATTGTCCAGATTAATCCCTCAGATGGCGAGATTGCCTGATGAGGAAACCCGGCCTGTGTTCTTTAGAGTTTGAAAGAATGAGAGGAGGGCCACAATGAAACTTGGATACTTCACAAAACATATGCCAAGTTGGAAATAAACAGGACGTTTCCCTGGCTGTCAGTTCCACATTCAAGGCAAATAATTGCAGTTTCAGGGACAGACCATTTAAGACAGCAATACTGAGGAAATTCTTCACTTGGTGAGAACTGCCTAAAACAGGGACATAGAAACCTGCTGGTAGGGCAAGAGTAGGGAGAATCCCCAGATATTCTTCAAGTGTGTCAAGCGGAAAATAATAACAAAGGAACAGGTCAGAGTCATTTGTGACTTGACAAATTGCATCCAAATCACCTTACTGTTAGGAGACAGAGGATAGTGGTTGAAGGCTGTTAGTGTGACTGAGACCGGTGTCCAATGGTGTATCACAGGGATCAGTACTGTGTCCCTTATCATTTGTGATACGGAGGTGTTGGTGTTGGACTGGGGTGGACAAACTTTAAAATCACATAACACCAGGTGATGGTCCAGCAGGTTTATTCAGAGGCACGAGATTTCAAAGCACACAACCACCTGATGAAGAAGCAGCTCTTCGAAGCAAGTGCCTCCGAATAAACTTGTTGGAATATAACCTAGTGTTGTGTCATCTTTAACCTGATTATTTGTGGTATTCATAAATGATGCAGCTGTGAATATAGACGGGGGTGGCGATAGTGTGACAACTAAGTTTGTGTTTGATACAAAGATTGGCCGGGTGTTTGGCAGTGAGGAGGAAGGTCTTATTTTACAGGAAGATACAGATGGAATGGTCAGATGGGTGGATCAATGGCAGATGGGATGTAACCCTGATCAATATGAAATGATACACTTTGGAAGAAGGAAATGGACAGGGAAGAACTCAATGAATGGCAGCACACGAGGAAGCTCAGAGGGTGTTTCTCCACAAATCCCTGAATGTGACTAAACTGGTTAATGCACAATTTAAGAAAGCATAGGGGATCGTAGGCATAACCTTTATTCATCAAGGCATAGATTATAAGAGCTATGCGGAAGTTTGATTTTGCCAAGATGGAATACTGATTGTAGTTCTGGGGAGCCACATTACAGGAAGAATGTGATTGCAGTGGAGAGGGCTCAGAGGAGATTTCACCAGGATGTTCGCTGGGATGGAGCATATTAGCTATGGAGAGAGGCTAGATATGCTCGGGCTGTTTAGTTTGGAGGAGAGAAGGCTGGGTGGGCCGAGATTCAGAAGGATAGGATTACGAGTGACATGGACAGGATGGATAGATAGCAGCTGTTCCTTTTAGTCAAAGGGCCAAGATCAATGGAACACAATTTAAAGTGAAGGATTTGAGATGTGGAGAGGAATTGAGGATTGTTTTTCACTCAGAGGGTGCTGGGGTCCGGAATGCACTTCCTGAGAGAAGAATTGTCATGGTAACTTCACAACCATTAAAAAATACACGGTTGTGAACTTGAAATGCCATAAGATTCACGGCAACGGTCTTGTGTCGGAAAGTGGGGCCAATGTAGACCGTGCTGTATTGTTGATGGGACTAAGCCTGTTCTTCTGTGTTTGTATGGCTGTGGAAGGTCAATCATTGAGTAGCTTAAGGTAGGAATTGATGGGTTTCTGAAGAGTTTTAACAAGGGTTTTAAGATTGAACTTTTAATATCTTCTGAAAATATGTCAATGGCAAAATTACGGGAAAGAAAGTTGCAGCTTTCTTACAGTCTGATACCAGAGAATTGAGGACAGAGAAAAGGCAGAACTGTGGACAAAATACTTCAGTTATATCTTCATATAAGAAAACGAAACAAAAAAGAAAACTTCCCATTAAAAGCTAGTGAACATTAGTCTGTTTAGAAAAAGGGAATAGAATGAAATTAGCAACTGAACAGTGTTAGAGAAAGTATTGGAACTGAAAGTAATGAGCACAGACAAAGTCAACAGAGATTGATCAAATGGGAATCATATTTGAGAAAGTGCCTTTAGCATAATTATGGGGAAGCAATCAATGAAATATGAGCATTTTCAGAAAGATTAGATTACATTATAGTGTGGAAACAGGCCCTTAGGCCCAACAAGTCCACACCGACCCGCAACCCATACATACCTCTAACCTTACACTACGGGCAATTTAGCACGGTCAATTCACCTAACCGGCACATCTTTGGACTGTGGGAGGAAACCCGCACAGACACGGGGCGAATGTGCAAACTCCACACAGTCAGTTGCCTCAGGCAGGAATTGAACCCGGGTCTCACGTGCTGTGAGGCAGCAGTGCTAACCACTGTGCCACCGTGCCAGCCACATTCTTGATAAAGCCGATTATGCAAATTCAAATCCTATGGGACTGGGACTAATGTGGTTTTAGAATGGAAGAGCTGGCAGGAAGCAGTGAGTAGAAAGAAAACAATGTATTTTTTTGAATGGAAGACTTGGAGGATATAGCAAGGATCGGGGTTTGGTCCCCAGCTATTCCCAATACACATCATATATTTGATTAAGTGGATAAAATACAATATTTTTAAGTTTGTAGATGGCACTAAACAATATCAGACTGTGAGTGGGTAAGCAGGATGTCAAAATGCTCCAAGGTGATTGAGACAAGTGGAGTGTCTGGGCAAATATGTGGCACATTAGGAGCAATGGGGAGGGGAGGCATAGGATATGTGATATTGTGACCTTTGATGGGAAAAACAGAACTGGAGCCTATCATTTGAAAAGGGATTGGTTGAAAAATGTTGATCTATAAAGGAACTTAAGATGCATTTTTGTTTATTCTATGCAGCCCGCCAAGGTCAGTGTAGGGCAATGAGATCTGAATCATGAAATCAATACTGGTAATGGCATTGGCACGCTGACCAGTGTACACAGACCCAACAAGTGGGGAGCTGTAACATTGAAAAAGGATATGGATCTCCCTGTACACCAGCCACTGAAAGCAATATTGCAGGAGCAGAAAGCAGATAGGCAGATAAATCGTGTATTCACCTTCATTTCAGGGGGATTTGAATGCAGGAGTAAGGGTGTTTTACTGCAGCTGTACAAGGCATTGGTGAGTCCTCATCTCGAACACTGTACAGTATTATGCACAGTTTTGATCTCCTTACCTAATAAAGGACAAACCTGACATTGAGGGAGAGCAGTGAAGATGACCAGATTGATCGCTTTTGTGGGAGCAGAATCTGGGGCGGCTGGGCCTGAATTCCATGGGCTTTAGGAAAATGAGTGGAGATATCAGTGAAATATATAAAACTCTGTCAGGACAAGACAGATTGGAAGCAGGGGTGACAATTGCCCTGGATGGGACATCAGAACAAGGGGCCACAGTATTAGGTACAGACAGACCACTCTGCAGTGAGATGAGAATAAATGTCTGCACTCAGAGACTGGTGAACCTGGGGAATTATCTCCCAGATCAGACTGTGGAAACCAAGGCATTGAATATAAAAATGGATTTCTGGAAACTAAAGGGCTAGGGAGAGAGCAGGGTATGTTATGAAGATAGAGGATCAGATATCATTACAGGTTGCTCTCCAATAACATGGTAGCTGTGTTCCTGTGCATCACTGTGTTGCAGAAAATCATGCAATATTAATAATGTGGTCTATGGGGAAAAGAGAATAATGGGCAAACCGCAAAAATCAGTACAAAACCAAAATTAAAGTCCGTCTAACACACACACTAGCACAATCTAATTTAACCTTTAAATCATGTATGGTAATGAAATAGTGCTGTAAATGCAACACTTTCACAATACAGTCACTGGCTACATCCCTGTACCTTTCACCAAACCCTTCACCAGAAAGCGCGCAGAGCTGACTGACCACGTGATGCCAACATGGAATTCCATTTCTCCTCAAGATTCTCCCCCGGTTTGAAATAAAGTTCCTTCTAATTGGAGAGAACACTTCCCCGTTTCAGGCTCAGGTTCAAGGCTTTGCAGAGCGGATTGCATTCCTGTTTTAGCTGAACACTCAGAGGGTGCATTTTGCAGACAGAGGATCCTGAAGCTGGGTTTTGTTGTTCAGCTGATGTCTGGCAAGGAATCGCGTCACAGTGAACGGGAGCTCACTTTTTAGAAAAACGATGCACAATTCATGAATCGCACTGCAGTCAAATCACGTTTAATAAACCCGCGTTATCAGAAAACTGCTTATATATTGAATCGAGGAGCAAGATTGATGGACTGAAGGGACTACAACAGTTCTTATTTTATATTTCACAATGTTTAAACATATTAATGGATATGAACACTGTGTCGGGAAAACTGCACTGAGGAGATTTTCTCAATGAACTAGAATGGGGAAGGCGCAATGGGTTGAATGGCCTACTCCTTTCCCGATGTTTCCGTGCAGCCTGTGGGAAAGCTCTGTAAATGTTGTCACAAGCTCTCAGATGTTAGGAAGGAGGACTCTGCAGGATCAACGGGAATGTGATTCCCGTTCCCTTTTCTGATATCGAGCCTGGTGCCGGGAATTCTGTCTGGTTTTATCCTTTAAGACCTTGGAACAGTGTGATACAATTGAGTGTCTTGCTTGGCCGTTTCAGGGACCATTGAATACTTTATCACATGGCTCTGTGTCTGGAGTTATTTTTAGGCCAGACCAGGAAAGCACGGGAGATTCACTTCCTGAATTGGGGAAGGAGATCGATGTTTACAATCAACATTGGATGCAAGGTTACTGTAGCCATCACCAGATTCTAGATCCTGATATTTTATTAATTGTTTTAACTTCCACCAGTTGCCCAGAGCATTATCCTGTATTGGATTAGTAATCCAGTGACATTTCCACAACAGCACCATGTCCACAAATCACACTGAGCGGGTTATTTCTGTACCTCTTGACAGCTTTGTCAAAATGAACTCCCAACAATTATCAAGGCACTGAGGGAGTGTTAAATGGTCAGAATGTAATTATTAATCTATTAGGGACGGGAGTGTGAGTAATTTTCCACATTTCCAGGGAGCTGTCGGAGTTGGAACTGGAATAGAAAAGCTTCCCTGGGGACACGGCTTGTTGTAAAGCACAAGTCTTCAGTACCATTGCGGCAATGGTGTCAGGGCCCATTGCCTTTGTCGTATCTACGTGTCCAACTGTTTCTTCATGTCAAATGCAGCGAATCGAATTCGTTGAAGACTGACATCTGTGATTCTTTGGCATCATGACGAGGGTGACGTGGATCATCGATTCAACACCTCTGGCTGAAGATGATGCAGACACTACATCCTTGACTTTTTCATTAATGTGCAGGGCTGTTCCATTACTTAAATGGGGATTCTTCGTCAGAACACTTTATGTTTCCGATCTCCAGTATATACAGCTCTTTGTTTTATTTAGATCAGCAATTATCTTGCATGCTGCAGTATTAATGGACAATTTGATCTGGGAAGAAGGGGAAGGGGTGAGGGCAGAACAGCAGGCAATGTGTCAGTCACAACTTAAGGCCCTGTCATTCAGAATGTGAAATCTGTGGTGGAGGTAAAGGAAGGCTTGTCGGAATGTCCACACTGGAATTTTACATCATTTGAACAGATGTGATGGATTCAGAGAATGTGGAGGATGCAGACTCGCTTGCAGCTGGTCATTGAGTGGCACAATGGCTAGCAATACTGACTTACAGTATTAATTACCTGGGTTCGATTCCACCCTTTGGTGACTCTCTGTGCGGTGTTTGCACCTTCTGCCTGTGTGTGCGTGAGCTTTCTCTGGGTGTCTGGTTTTCCTCTCACAGTCCAAAAATGTCCACTTTAGGTTTAGTGACTTCACTGAATTGATCTGCAGTATCCAGCGATGTGCAAGTTCAGTGGATTGTCTATGGGAAATGTAGAGTTACCGGGGTAACGTTTGGGTTTGTTGATCTGGATGATATCTGGAGGGTCAGTGTGAACTCGGTGGGCCAAAAGGCCTGGTTCCACACTGCAGGGCTTCTATAATTTCTGTGTAGCTGTCTGTGTTTGAAAACACTTCCCAAGATCCTACCTATAAGTGCTAACACAATGTGCCTCAACAAAATATTACACCTTCCATTTGTCTAACATGAACTCCATCCGCCACTCCACGGCCCTTCAGCCTATCTGATCAGCGTCCCGTTTTACTCTGAGTTAATAATTAGTAATACCATGAAAATTGTCCATATTACAGAAGATGAGGAGCTGGATATTTTAAAATGCATTAAGGTGGATAAACCCCTCTGACCTTTAAAGTGAATCTTGGCTAGGCACATGGATTTTAGTACAATGAAGGTTAGTCTGACCTTAGAGTAGGATAAATACCCCAGATCCGTTGGGAGGCTCGGGAAGTAATTGTTCAGTCTCCGGCTGAGATATTTGTATCATGGATAGTCACAGGTAAGGTTGTGCAATTGTTTAAGAACAGTTGGTAAGAAAAAGCCAGGAAACTGTAGACAAGTGGGACTGACATCATTGATGGTTAAGTTGTTGGAGGGGATTCTGAGGGACAGCATTTACTTGTGTTTGGAAATGTAAATTCCGATTAGTGATAGTCAACATGACTTTGTGTGTGGGAAATTGTGTCCCACTAATTTAATTTAGCATTTTGAAGAAGTGACGAAAAAGTTTGATGAAGACACAGAAGTATAACTGTGGAATAGAATATAGACTTTAGCAAGGCATTCAAAAAGGTTCTGCATGGTAAACTGGACAGCATGGTGAGATCACATGGAATACAGGGAGAGTTGGAGGTAATTGGCTCGAAGGTAATAGACGAAGGAAATGTTTGTGAACTGTTATATTTTTTTGAACTGGAGGCCTGTGACCACCAGTGTACCACAAGTATCTAATGAATTTTGTCATTTTGTATAAATGATTTGGATGTGAATACAATAGGAATGGTTAGTGACTATGCAGATAACACCAATATTGGTGAGGTAGTGGACAGTGAAGGGTCTGGGGTACATCTGATTAGTTCATGGATCATAGATCAGTGCAGTACAGTACAGGCCCTTAAGCTGTTGATGTTGTGCCAGCAGTTTATCCTACTCTAAGGTCAGACTAACCTTCATTGTACTAAAATCCATGTGCCTAGCCAAGATTCACTTAAAAGGTCAGAGGGGTTTATGCACCTTAATGCATTTTAAAATATCCAGCTCCTCATCTTCTGTAATATGGACAATTTTCATGGTATTACTAATTATTTCCCCAAGTTCTCTACCTTCCATATCCTACTCCCCAGTAAATACTGATGCAAAATATTAATTTAGTATCTCACGGATGTCCTGTAGTTCCACCCATAGGTCACTTTGCTGATCTTTAAGGGGTCCTGTTCTTTCCCTAGTTACTCTTTTGACCTTAAAATATTTGCACAATCTCTTTGGAATGTCCCTTACCCTACTTTTGAAAGATACCTTATGTCCCCATTTTGCCCTCCTGATTTCCCTCTTTGGTATTAGCCTACATCCCTGGTACTCCACGGTGGATTCACTCGATCCCCACTGTCTGTACCTATCATTCTGCTCACTATTCAGCATTCCCTCCACTTACCAGCCTTACCCTGCTCATAGACAGGAACATGCTTTTGCTATACTCTGTAACTCATTTGTGAAGGGCTCCCACTTTCCTGCCAATAGCTTCTCCAAAGAAGCTATTCAAAGTGCCAACATAAATCGCTCAAAGTTGGCCTGACTCAATTTAAAACTTTAAAAATTATATTAGGACGACTCTTCTCCATAAGTATTTTACAACTAATAGTTACTGCATAACAGGCTCAAGAAGCAGAATGGCCTCCTCCTGTCCCTCTGTAACAGACTTGAGAGGCTGAATGGCCTTCCCTTTCCCTTTGTAACAGGGGCGTGTGGACAGAATTCATTCCTCCTGTTCCTGCGCAGCAGTCTCAATGCTCTGAATAATGTCCCAATGTTATGGAAGAATTTGACAACAGTGCACATAAAACCAGGAGCAACGTTACACAAAGTCAATGGACAATAAATATATACACTGGTTTATTGGCTCTGGAAATCACCCCACCAGTCACCTTTTGCAGCCGGTCTGTTACTTTTTCACTGTCGCCCTTTATACACAGTATGTAATATACACAGTCCTGAAGTGTTCTAGCACTACTCCCACATACATGGAAGAAACAATAAGAAGATTAAAAGATTTATGGTCCATCCCTCAGCAACGCCCATCCATTCCACCCACACCGAGTAAATGTACCCTTTTATTGGGATATGTAAGGTGATGTCAGGAAGGGGTTAACTGGACCTATTTGTTCAGTGACTGTGATTATTGTTAGTCTCCATGGATTGCAATTACCCCAGTGGACGGTTTCCATCTTTTAATGATAAGTGGGCTCCATTCAATGTGTTATCCCACATTATTGTGGGAGCATCGCCGACAGTGTTAACAGGAATCAGCAGCTCCAGAGAGACAGAGGGGAGGGATCAGAGTCTGAGCACAAGGGTCTGGATTGTTTCAACAATGAATCAGAATCTGAGAACATTAGACTGGAATGTCCCAAGAATGGACAGGAGTTTAAACTGGGATGTTTGGTATCTTTCTACATATTATGACCGAAGGTCATTATCGTGACGGATCAAATATGTGCTTTACATTATGCAATATTTTTATTATCCAATCCTGGCTTTTGTTGGTGTACGTGGTAAGTCTCACTGTTCAATCATTAATTCTATAAATCATGTTTGACAATAATACTGATCTTTCATTCACTCTACTCTCCTTGCCACTGTTATTGTTATTGTTGCCATTGTTCCTGCTATGACTCTGAATCCAGATATTCATCTGACAAACCATTACTAAATTGTTAATTCACTCTCTCCCTTCTTGCTTCTGGCAGTGTTACTCATGGGTTGCTATGTTGACTGGCTCAGTTTCAGCTATGAACCATGATTCGTTGTATCACTGCATTTGCTATCTAAATATTGAAAGCATTGAGGTCACTATCTTCTGTTCTGGTTACAAACTGCATTTCCTTCCTCTGACGCCATCTCACCACTGGCCAATATTTGAAGCTGAAATAGACAAATGACAACAATGGTGATCCCTTTGGCCATGAACCAAATCCTGACACTACACCCTGACCATTCATAATTGTAACTACTGATAAATCCAGCATATACTTCACTATCTCATCCCATCTGCTATTTGAACCATGAGCTGTGAAATATGGTCTTAAAGATGGCATTCGTCTGTTGCTAACATTCAGCTGCAATACTGCAGAAACAAATCTGAGTTAATACTCCACAGCTCATATCTGATATCACACAGAACTCCCCATCCATCCATCATTCCTGTGTGTACTGACATATAATGCTATTGGGTCCGGCAATGCCTTTACTTTAATATGCTCAAGCACGTCATTAACAGCTGCCCATGAACTATCTCTCTCTGTTCCTTATACCAAACCCTAACAGTTGTTCACATTTAAACTGATTTCCTCCATGTGTGCTCTCTCTTAGACAATGATTTTCACATCTTACACTGCCCCAGAACGACACACACATGCACACATAAAACCCCTTGCCTCGAACTGATGCAAGAAGATACAGAGACATTAATTTGTGGGAGCCCATTTACTGTCACTCTCAGTATGGGCGGCAAATTGTCCCGTATGAGTCAGCTACGTAGTGCAAATGTAGCAGCAATATACTGGCAAAGTTTTGCAATCCTCCCCATGCTGGGCAGCTGGTCCAGCTTACTGAGCAATACACCAGCATAGTCTGCACAGCTCCCCATGCTGGTCAGATAGTCCACCTTACCGAGCAATACACTAGCATAGTCTGCACAGCTCCCCATGCTGGTCAGATAGTCCAGTTTACTGAGCAATGCACTGCGATAGATTGCACAGCCCCCCATGTTGAGCAGATAGTTCAGTTTATTAATCAATGCACTGGCACAGTCTGCACAGCTCCCCATGCTGGCCAGATGGTCCAGCGAACTGAGAAAACACTGGGATAGTCTGCATAGCTCCCCATGCTGGGCAGATAGTCCGGTTTACTGAGCAATACACTGGCATAAGCTGCACAGCTCTCCACGCTGGGTTGTCTACTTGTCACAGTGTATAGTTTCTGCGTTTGTTCTGTGAGGCAAATTCAGAATTTAGTGGAACAAATTTGGTCAACTGATCTAGCAATGCCATTATTCAATATTCTCATTCTTGTGATTTGAGCCGCCAAGGTCTCACTGCTCCAGTTAGACCCACTCCCTTGTTTGTTCCTCATATTTCAACAACATGCTCTGTTTCTGCATAAATTGTCCGTTTCTATCTTTAATGTGAATATCTCTGTCCATCTCTATCTTTCTCCGGCCTTGGACTTTGGTTGTGTATTGTATCGAATGCTTGTATCATGAAGTTCAGAAATAATGTGATGGTGTGTGTCAGGCTATTGTTCACTTCCCGCTGTGTCCCATGTGTTACTCCATGGACAGGAGAGTGTGTGACGGGCTGTTATTCACTTCCTGGTGTGTCCCTTAAGGTGCTTCATGAAGAGGTGTGTGTATGTGTGCGTGTGTGTGTGTGTTTGTGTGTGTGTGTGTGTGTGTGTGTGTGTGTGTGTGTGTGTGTGTGTGTGTGTATGTGTGCGTGTGTGTGTGTGTATATATATATGTAGGGCAGTTGTTCACTTCCCGATGTGTTCCACGTTGTGCTCCATGTTGGACAGCGGTGTGTGTGCTGGACTGTTGCTGGTGTATCCCACGTGGTGCTCCATGGACAGGGGATTGTGTTTAGGGCTGTTGTTCAGTTCCCGGTGTGTCCCAAGTGGTGCTCCATGTTGGACAGGGAGTTTCAGCATCTTTGACACATGTCTTTAAAAACTTGGTCTGTGCCTGTCCACTGAACGCCTGTGTTTGTCCCTCACAGCTGATCGCGTGGTCAGAAACATGAGGAGGACTCTGAAGTATAATTATAAAGGAGTAGCTGTCTCCCTTTTAGTGGAGGGAAATCTGATTGTCTCCTGTTACTGAAAAGTTAGTGGAGGGGATGGGGATGGTTTGCTGGAGGTTGTGCTGTGAGCGACCTCAGATATTCAGGGAGCCCAGAGGATTTGGTGACCCAACTCTGGATGCAGCATGGGCACTGTAGTTACAGCATCAGTGTCTGTAACATGAACAATAAATGGAGCAGAGGCTGCAGAGCATGGAAGCTCTGAAACTACGGACTGGGTGTGTGTGGGGAAAGGGTTCTGCCAAATCTGTCTGTGTCTTTACGTGAGCACAGGGTCTCACTCTCATCCTTAAGCATACACACACACACACCCTCTTTCGCTCACACACATGGAAACAAACATACACATCCTCTCTCTCTCACTCGCACGCCACCCCCCCCCACCCCAAAACACACACACACTCCGCATCTCTCGCACAGACACACCTATACATCTGAAGGGCGAATTTGCGTTTGCAGATTTATATTTGTGGATAGATTGTATATTGTTCAAAACAACATTCAATTTGTTAGAAGACAATCATTGAGGCAATTTATAAAGTCCTGCTTTGGAAATAAAACCAGTATTACTCCAGGGTAAAACAAGTCGGACTCCACACAAGACCTTCCATGATTTGTGCAGAGAAGGTCACATCTTAGCAAACATAATAGAATTCTTTGAGGAATGACAAAGTTGATAGTGGAGAAAGGGCGGTAGATGTCATATACATGGACTTCAGTCAGGCGTTTGATGAGATGGACTGATGGAGAAGGTGAAGTCGCAGGGGTCCATGGTGTACTAGCTAGATGGATTAGAGAACTGGCTGGCAACAGGAGACAGATGAAAGGGAGGGAGTTTCTCAAAATGGACAACTGTTCTGTGTGGTGTTTCATAGGGATCCGTCCTGGGACCACTGTTTGTTGTGATATACTTTCATGATCTGAAGGAAGGTATAGGTGGTCTGATGAGCAAGTTTGCAGATTACACTATGATTGGTAGAGTAGCAGAAAGTTGAGGGGACTGTCAGAGAACACAGATGAATGTAGATAGATTGGAGAGTTGGGTGGAGAAAGGGCAGATGTGAGGTGATGCACTTTGGAAGATCCAATTCGAGAAGGAAATATACAGTAACTGGTAAAAGCCCTGGGGAATATTGATGTACAGAGAGACCGGATGTTCAGGTCAATTTTTCGCTAAAAGTGGCCGGTCGATTGAATGATCAAGAAGGCATACAGCATACTTTCCTTCCTGCATTATATAAACTTAAGAGTTCAAAGTTTGTGCGAAGATTTGTAGCTCGGGTGCTCGTTGTTGTGGTTCTGTTCGCCGAGCTGGAAGTTTTTGTTGCAAACGTTTCGTCCCCTGGCTAGGCGACATCATCAGTGCTTGGGAGCCTCCTGCGAAGCCACACACGCAGACAACAAGCAACATGAATTCGACTGGGACAACACTACTATCATAGGGCAAGCCAGACAGAGAACAGCCAGGGAATTCCTAGAGGCATGGCATTCATCCACAAACTCCATCAACAAACACTTCGACCTGGACCCAATATACCAACCACTACAGCGGACAGCTGAAACTGACAACCGGAAGCGGCAGGGTCAGACCACTATAAACACCGGAGGAAACATCAAAGAAGCGCTTCGCAGGAGGCTCCCAAGCACTGATGATGTCGCCTAGCCAGGGGACGAAACATTTGCAACAAAAACTTCCAGCTCGGCGAACAGAACCACAACAATATACTTAAGAAGTGGAGAACCACAGACCAGTTAACTCGTCACCCACAGGAGGGAATCTGTTGGAATCTATTGTGCACAAGAGCAGGCAGGCCATATTACAGCTGTATAGTACTTTGGTTCGGTCACATTCGGAACACTGTGGACAGGTCTGGTTGCCACATTACTGAAAGCATCTGGATGATTTGGAAAGAGGGCAGAGGATTTTCACCAGAATGTTGCCTAGTATGGAGAGAACGACATATAAAGAGAGGTTTGGTAAATTAGGATTAATTTCATTAGAAAGACGGAGGTTGAGGGAAGACTTGATTGTTGTCTAAAAAATCTTGAGAGATGTAAACAGGGTGGATAGCAAGAAGCTTATTCCAGAGTGGGGGACTCAGTTACTAGGGGTCAAGAATTCAAGATGAAAGGAGAAACGTTTATTGGAGATATGCTCGAAAAGTTCTTTGTGCAGAGGGTGGTGGGTGGCTGGAATGCATTGCCAGCTGAGGAAGTAGAGGCGGTGACGATAGCGTCATTTAATATGAGGAAGCAGAGGTATACAGATCCTTAGAAAATAGGCGATAGATTTAGATAGACGATCTGGATCGACACAGGTTTGGAGGGCTGAATGGCCTGTTCCTGCGCTGTGATTTTCTTTGTTAATTTTAAATGCTGGCAAAAAGCGTCTGTTAATACTTGAAAGGAAAATGAAATCAAGATCAAATATGGCAAAGCGAATGTGTGGATACGAGAATTTATTGTAGAGAACAGAAAAATGACAAGGAGACGAAACAGTTACATTGCATCTGCCTTCAAAGAGGAAGATCCAGAAAATCTCCCAGAAATACCAAGTCACCACGGGACCTTTCTAACTAAAGACTAAAATAATTCACATACAGTTACGAGGTAATATTTGGAAACAGAACTGGGATGAGTATTGATAAGTCTGACAGACCAGATATAATTCAAACTGAAATTTCAGAGAAAACAGCAATACACATATTGATTGCATTAAGGGCCATTGTATTTCTCTGTATTCAGTTCGGAAGGTTATAAATGTATTTAAATGAATTACGAAGGGAAGAAGTGGGAGAGTGGAGGACTACAGGACAGTTAGTTGTTATCCACAGTAGGGAATCTGTTGCAACCTATTGTAACGAAGATCTTATTGGACACTGAGAAAGTAATAGCAAATTTCAAGTGAATTGTTCTGCATTTATGAAAGGGAAGTTATAATTTACAATTTTTTTCTTGAAGATGTCTCTTGTATTTGTAAACAATGGCGAATCAGTGAATGTGGTACAGTCAGATATTCAGGAGGAGGCTTAATCAGCACACACAGTAAGTTAGCAGAAAACATTAAAGCAAAGTATATTGAGAGGAACATATGCAAACAGGGGAAGGTAAGCATTAGAGAAATTATTGGAGAACATAGGTGGTGGTAGAAGGTTGTTTGTGTGACTGAAGACCGGTGTACGCTGGTGAGTCGCAGGTTTCAGTGCTGTGTCCCTTTAAACGCGTTCATTTAAAGGGAATCCGAATACAGACAATGAAGAATCAACTCGACTCAAAGTGTTAGATTGCTTTCTCTTTCCGATGCTGTCTGACTAACTGCGATCTCGAGCATGTGATTGTTTCAGTACAGATTATGCTTCTGCAGTAATTTGCTCCTATTAGAAGTAAAAACATTCTGCACGAGTAACACAAAGAGTTGGGGAGACTGTACCTGTACAATTTTGATGTCGTGATCTAAGTAAACTATACTGATCATATATACTGAATGGGCTTTCTCCAGATCAATTCCTCAGATGGCACGATTGTCTGCTGAGGAGACTTGGTCTAGGATCAAGGCGGAAATTTGTGTGTGATACTGGAGACGCTGATTGATTGTTATATGACAACTTCACGTCTGTTTTACTTGGGAAAAGGAGGAGGCAGGTACAGAATACAAGAAGATGGACTGGGAAGCTCTTTTACGATTGATGTAAGATGTGAGCAGGGATTGATGAATTGGCGAATATAAAATTGCACCAATGCCCATGTAGAGATCAGTTACATCTCAGGCTGCTGTTGGAGACAAGGGATGAAAGGCGCTGATGCAAATGTTTAAACAGAATCTGGTCACAGGTGAGGTTTCCGAGGACAGGAGAACACCTTTTATAGGAAGGGTTGTAGAGATAGAGCAGGGAACTATACACCAGTGTGTTTCAGATCAGTGTTAAAGAAAATTTTGCACAAAATAGGCGGTGGTAGAAGGCTGTTTGTGTGACTGGAGACCAGTGTCCCCTGGTATACCACAGTGATAAGTGCTGTGTCCCTTATTACTTGTGGTATTCATAAATGGTGCAGGTGTGAATGTAGAGGGAGAGTGGGAGTGTGATAAGTAAGTCTGTGTTTGATACAAAGATTGACCGGGTGGTTGGCAGTGAGAAGGAAAGTCTTATGTTACAGTAAGATACAGATGCAATGGTCAGATGGGTGGATCAATGGCAGATGGAATGTAAGTCTGATAACTGAGGTGATGCACTTTGGAAGAAGGAACTAAATGGGGAATACGCAATTAATTGTAACACAAGGAAGCTCATAGGGAGCTTTTCCACACATTCTCGAATGTGACGCGGGAGGATAAAAGGTTACGTAAGAAGTCAATGTAAGCAGTAGGTATAACATTTACTCATCGAGGCATAGATTACAAGATCTATGTAGCACTTTGGTGAGGCCAATATGGAATACTGTGTGGAGTTCTAGGAGCCACATTACAGGAAATATGTGATTATTCTGGAGGGGGTGCAGAGATTCACCTGGATGTTTCCAGGGATGGAGCATATCAGCTATGGAGAGAAGCTGGATAAGATCGGGTTGTTTAGTTTGGATGAGAGAAGGCTGATGAGGACGTGATTCAGAAGTATAAGATTACGAGGGACATGGACAGGATCGATAGACAGCAGCGGCCAAGAACAGGGGAGCACACATTTAAAGGGAAGGATTTGAGGTTTAGAGATGATTCAAGGATTGTTTTTCACCCAGAGTGTCATGGGATTTGGAATGCACTCCTAAGGGGGCAGTTATCACACGTCACCCCGTAGTGTTAGGTAAGGGGTAAATGTAGGGGTATGGTGGGTTGCGCTTCGGCGGGGTGGTGTGGACTCGTTGGGCCAAAGGGTCTATTTCCAGACTGTAAGTAATCTAATCTAATCTAATCACAACCATTAAAAATTATTTGGACGAGCACTTGAAGTGTCATACCATTCATGGCTACGGGACCGATGTAGGGAATTTGGAATAATATAGATCGTGCTGTCATTTTTGATGGTACAGAGTCTATCCTTCTGTGATTGTATGGCTGTGGAACGTCAATCATTGAACAGCTTAAGACAGAAAGTAATGGGTTTTGGAAGAGTACATTAACAAGCGTGAAATGTAAAATCTTCTCAATGTACAATATACCAAGGTGAAATGTTGGAGAAGATAATTGTAGCTTCCTTACAGTCCAAAACTAACGAGTGGAGAACAGGAAAATGGCAGACTATGAAGCATCTACTTCAGTTCTGCCTTCCTGATAGGGTTTTTAAAAAATGCTTCCAAACAATTCTAGGTCTACTGAGAAAGAAAGGAAATGCAATCAAATCACTAAATAAGCAATTTTGGAGATATTATGTGTACTGAAATCTGATAAATCCCCATGGAATGTTAATCTATATCTCTGATTCCTAAAGGAGGTGGCCATGGGAATAATGGACACTTTGCTTGCCGTCTTCCAAATTCCAGATGATTGAATTGACAGATTTGAGAGCAGCAAATATAACCCCAGTGTTTCTAAAGGAGGCAGGGAGACAGCACCAAAGAAGCAGTCAGGACAATACAAGAATCTATGAGAAAGAATGCTTTGCCAGGGAACTTTGAGAATTATGTTAATTTGAAAGTAATGAACGTGGATCAAGTCAATATCAAATTATTAATGGCGAATCATATTTAAGAATCCGACTGCGAAATAAATTATGGCGAAGCAATGTATGCAGTGAATTTGAATTTTCAGAAACATTTTTGATGACGTCCCAAGTGTAGTGTTGTGATAATACTACTCCTTTAACATGGTTATGCTGTCCTTGTTTTTCTTTCATAGCAGTCTTAAAAGCAGCGAATCCGAAGAGTCTGGGTTTGACTACTTGGGAATACTTTGAAGTCTAAAATTAAAACACGTACAATGAGGAGTAAGCTCTACTAGATCCGGTCCTGTGTAATGAGACAGGAATAATTAATGACCTCATTCTTAGGAATCAACTTGGAAGGAATGATCACAGTATGGTTGAATTTAAAACACAGATGAAGAGTGAAGATAAAATTCAATACCAGGGTCCTGTGCTTAAACGAAGGAGACGACAACAGAATGGAGGGAGGACTTGGCAAAAGTCGACTGGAAACAAATACTTTATGGTGAGAGTTGACGAGCAGTGGAGGATTTTCAAAGTAGTTTTTCAAAGTCCTAAGCAAAAGCATATTCAGTGAAAAGGAAAGCCTCTAAGAAAAGGGAAAATCTGTCGTGGGTGGGCAAATACGCAAGGTTATCAAATTGAAAGAGATGGAATGCAAAGTGGCCAAGAACAGCAGGAACCTAGAAGATTGGGAAAAGATTAAAGGCCAACAGAAAGCCACGAAAAGAGCTATAAAGAAAAGTAGGATAGCACACGAGAGAAAAAAAAAACTAGCACAGTATATGAAGACAGATAGCAGATGATTCCCTAAATATATAAAATGAAAATGAGTGGCTAACTTAAATGTTGGTCCGTGAGAGAATAAGAAGGATATGATGAAATGGCTGAGGCATTGAAAAGGTATTTTGTATCAGTCTTCATAGTGAACGACACTAATAACATGCCTGTGATCGATGAAGCGATGAAGATTCTAGATTAGATTGGTGTTGGTAAAGCACAGCAGTTCAGGCAACATCTGAGGAGCAGAAACATCGACGTTTCGAGCAAAAGCCTTTCATCAGGAATGCTCTGAATTGTTGTGCTTTACCAGCACCACTCTATTCTAGAATCTGGTTTCCAGCATCTGCAGTCCTTGTTTTTACCAAAGCGGTGAGGGTAGGTGAGGACTTGTGAACAATTATTATTACAGAGGAGGTAGCGTTGGGCAAGTTAATGGAGCTAAGGGTAGACGAATCCCGTGGCCCTGATGGAATGTATGCCAGGGTACTAAAACGATAGCGGGAGAAATAACAAGTGCACTTGTGGTAATTTTCAAAAATTTGCTGAACTCTGGGGCAGTCCCAGCAGATTGAAAAACAGCAAATGCGATACCATTGTTTAAAAAAGGCAGGTGGATAAAAGTTGGGGAATTATACTCCAGTTAACTTAATCTGAGTAGTGGGGAAAATGCCTTGACTGTATTATCAAGGAAGAAATAGCAAGGCATTTTGATAGAAAACGGCCCATTGTACAGATGCAGCAAGGATGCATGAAGTGCAGATCATGCTTAATAAGTCTTTTGGAAGTCTACAAAGACATTACGAGCAAGATAGTCAACGAGTCCGCAGTGGATGTGGTGTATCTAGGTTTCAAAAAGGCTTTGACAATGTGCCACATAGTAGGCTGCTGCATAAGATAAAGCTGGATGGCGTTACAGCTGAAGTATTTACATTGATAAAAGATTGGGTGACTAACGCGAAGCAAAGTGTGGGTATAAATGAGTGCTATCCTGGCTGGCAATCAGTGCTGAGTGGTGTGCCTCAGGGATCAGTGTTGGGGTTGCAATTAATCATAATTTATATCGATGATTTGGAGTTGGGAGCATGCGTAGTTTGTCAAAGTTTGCAGATGGCACGAAGATGAGTGGCAGAGCAAAGTGTGCAGAATACTGTGAAACTTTGCAGAGGAAAATAGTTACATTGCATGAATGGGTAAAGGTCTGGCAGATGGAATATAATGTTAATAAAAATGAAGTATCTATTTTTGTTTGGAGTACCAGAAGAAAGGATTATTACTTGATATGTAAAAAGATGCAGCATGCTGCTGTGCAGAGGGACCTGGGTGTCCGTGTGCATGAATCACAGAAGGTTGATCTGCAAGTACATCAAGTAATTAGGAAGGTAAATGATATTTTGTTCTTCATTGCGAAACGGGTTGAATTTAAAAGCAGGGAGGTTATGTTGCAGCTGTACAGGGTGCTGGTGAGTTCATACCTGGATTATTGTGAGCAGTTTTGGCCTCCTTACTTGCAAAGCGATGTACTGGCAGTGGAGGTGGTGCAGAGGAGATTCACTCTGGTGAATCTGGAGTTGAGGGAGTTGTCTTATGAGGACAGACAGAGTAGATCAGCAATATATTCGTTGAAATTTAGAAGAATGAGGGGAGGATCTTATAGAAACATATAAAATATTATGAAGGGAAGAGGTAAGAAAAAAGTAGAGAGGATGGTTCCACTGGCAGGTGAAGCTAGGACAAGATGGAATAACCTCAATATTAGAGGGAGCAGATTTATGATTGATTTCTGAAAGAACCTTTTCACCCAGAGGCTTGTAATTCCAAGGAATTCCCTGCCCAGTGAAATAGTTAACGCTACTTCAGTAAATGTGTTTCAAGCTGAGATAGATATGTTTTGAACAATGAAGTAAATCATGGATACGGTGAGAGCGCGGGTAAGTGGATATGAGTCCACGAGTAGATCAGCCTTGATGTTACAGAATGGTTGAGTAGGTTAGAAGGACCAGATGGCCTACTCCTGCTCCTAGTCCTTCTGTTTTTATGAAAGGGAAGTGGCCAGTTCTCCCAGCGCAGACCCTCTGCTTTGATTTGTTTGGACTGATTTTTCACAGACAGGCTGTTTACTGAAAGCAGGCAGCCAGTTGTGAAGCTATCAGGCCAAAGAAGAAGTCCATGCTGATCCCCCCTCTCTCTGATATCTCTCCTGGAAGAACCTGGGTTTGATTTTTCCACGGGGTATTTATGGGGATTGTTTCAAGTACTTCGAACAACACCTTAGATTATTTAGATACAGATTACTTACAGTGTGGAAACAAGCCATTTGGCCCAACAAGTCCACAACGACCCTTCAAAGAGCAACCCACCCAGATCCATTCGCCTACAATTACCCCTTCACCAAACACTACGTGCAATTTAGCATGGCCAATTCAGCTAACCGGTGCATTTTTGGACAGTGGGAGGAAACCGGAGCACCCGGAGGAAACCCATACAGACACGGGGAGAATGGGCAAACTCAACACAGAGAGTTGCCTGAGGTGGGAATTGAGCCGGGGTCTCTGGCACTGTGAGGCAGCAGTGCGAACCACTGTGCCATGATACCACCAATGGTTTTCAACCATTTTCAGATTCTCAGCTGAGAAGTGGAGTGCTACTGAAGACGAGAAATCTTCACCTGGAATATTAGTTAAGTAGCCAACTTTTAATATTTTTAAATATTTACTTATAAAACTTTAAAATGACAAAAGCTGGGAATAGTCACTTTAGTTCTACTTACTGTGGAACTAGTAGCATGGATATGGCTTCTAATTGGCTGCCCCTTGGTATTGTCATCCCTAATCATGTTACACAGTAAGGCCCTACATTTTTGTAGGCTGGATTGAAAGTCAGTTCTTGGTCTTCCCATGTACCCACTCCTTATTAATTTAATTTGCTAACATCATTAAGTTAGGATAATCTGTTGGGTTTTCGGATAGTTTGTTATTCTGCATGCTATTCTCTTCTGTTTGTGTTTCATTCCGTAACCTTAAAAATAAATTTTGTTTTATTTAAAACTAAGTGGCTTGACCAGCTGCGTCACTCCTGGAATATCCGCCTGACACCTGCTTAAGGCAACAAGCAAAGTTTGAGTCTTCACTACTTCCTTGAAATGACTTGAGGTGGTCTGTCCTGGCCCATAACAGTGGGCAACAATGAGATCTAATATACTGGCATGGGTTGAGAATGGTAGAGAGCAGAAAGAAAAAGTGAGTCAGAATAAACAGTTCCTTTTTTTGGAGTGGAAAGCAGTTACCATAAGACCATAAGACATAGGAACGGAAGTAAGGCCATTCGGCCCATCAAGTCCACTCCGCCATTCAATCATGGCTGATGGGCATTTCAACTCCACTTACCCGCATTCTCCTCGTAACCCTCAATTCCTTGTGACATCAAGAATTTATCAATTTCTGCCTTGAAGACATTTAGTGTCCCAGACTCCACTGCACTCTGCGGCAATGAATTTCACAGGCCCACTACTCTCTTGCTGAAGAAATGTCTCCGCATTTCTGTTCTGAATTTACCCCCTCTAATTCTAAGGCTGTGTCCACCCGTCCCAGTCTCCTTGCCTACGGAAACAATTTCCTAGCGTCCACCCTTTCCAAGCCATGTATTATCTTGTAAGTTTCTATTAGATCTCCCCTTAATCTTCTAACTCCAATGAATACAATCCCAGTATCCTCAGCCGTTCCTCATATGTTAGACCTACCATTCCAGGGAACATCCGTGTGAATCTCCGCTGGACTCGCTCCAGTGCCAGTATGTCCTTCCTGAGGTGTGGGAACCAAAACTGGACACAGTACTCCAAATGGTGCCTAACCAGAGCTTTATAAAGTCTCAGTAGCACAACAGTGCTTTTATATTCCAACCCTCTTGAGATAATTGACAACATTGCATTCGCTTTCTTAATCACGGACTCAACCTGTATGTTTACCTTTAGAGAATCCTCAACTAGCACTCCCAGAACCCTCTGTACTTTGGCTTTACGTATTTTCTCACCGTTTAGAAAGTAGTCCATGCTTGTATTCTTTTTTCCAAAGTGCAAGACCTCGCATTTGCTCACGTAAAATTCCATCAGCCATTTCCTGCATCACTCTTCCAAACTTTCTAGATCCTTCTGCAGCATCCCCACTTCCTCAGTACTACCTGCCTGTCCACCTAACTTTGTATCTTCGGAAAACTTCGCTAGAATGCCCCCAGACCCTTCATCCAGATCATTAATATATAATGTGAACAGCTGCGGCCCCAACACTGAACCTTGCGGGACACCGCTTGTCACCAGCTGCCATTCCGAGAAAGAACCTTTTATCCCAACTCTCTGCCTTCTATCAGACAGCCAATCCTCAATCCATTCCAGTAGCTCGCCTCGCACACCATGGGCCCTCACCTTACTCAGTAGCCTCCCGTGTGGCACCTAATCAAAGGCCTTTTGGAAGTCTAGGTAGATAACATCCACTGGATTTCCCCGGTCTAACCTACTTGTCACCTCTTCAAAGAACTCCACCAGGCTTGTCAGGCACGACCCCCCCCTTACTAAATCCATGTTGACTTGTTCTAATCCGACCCTGCTCTTCCAAGAATTTAGAAACCTCATCCTTAATGATGGATTCTAGAATTTTACCAACAACCGAGGTTAGGCTGATTGGCCTATAATTTTCCATCTTTTGCCTTGATCTTTTGTTGAACAAGAGGGTTACAACAGCGATCTTCCAATCTTCCGGGACTTTCCCAGACTCCAGTGACTTTTGAAAGATGTCAACCAACGCCTGCGCTATTTCCTCAGTCACCTCCCTCAGAACTCTAGGATGTAGCCCATCAGGACCAGAAGATTTATCAATTTTAAGACCTTTTAGCTTTTCTAGCACTTTCTCTTTTGTAATGGCAACCATACTCAACTCAAACCCCTGACTCCCTTTCATTGTTGGGATATTACTCATGTCTTCCACTGTGAAGACTGACGCAAAGTACTTATTAAGTTCTCCTGCTATTTCCTTATCTCCCATCACTAGGCTGCCAGCATCAGTTTGAAGTGGCCCAATGTCTATTCTTGCCTGTCGTTTGTTTCTTATGTATTGAAAGAAACTTTTACTATCATTTCTAATATTACACCAGTCTTATGTAGTTTCAGAACCAAGATATTTGTGCAACTTTGTTATTTTTCACTTCCCAGTGTACGGCAATCCAAGTGGGTCAGGACATTTGAGCAGCTTTGACATATACCTTTGAATATGTTCAAAACCAGAAATATCTGGAGAAATTCAGCAGGTCTGTCAGCATCTGTGGAGACAGAGAAACAGAGAGAGTGTTTCAAGTCAAGCGTGGCCCTTGTTCAGAACTGGAAAGGGCTGCTTAATGCCTTGGCAAAAGTGGACGAGGGATGATAGGAAACAGAGCATGTTGAGACACAATGGCACAGAGGGATGGGCTTTTAATTGTGGTGAAAGAGAAACAGATATAAATTGGTGTAAATTAAAGTGTGAATGGCAGAAATGGGTTGTCTCTATTGAGTGCAGGATAAAAAAGACACCGACGAGATCATTGGGAGGCCAGGAAGTAGAATAAATGAAAAATGAAGAATAGCCATAATGGAGTCAGGCTGTGAATTTGGAATTGTGTATTAACTCCTGCAGGTTGTGACACATCAAAGTGTAAAGTTAGGGTAATGTTTCACTGGAACATTGCAGCAGCTCAGGACCGAAATGTTAGGATGAGCGCAATGTCGGTTATTGAAATGAGAAGCAATGAGAGGCTCAGGGTTATTCCAACAGACAGAGTGGAAGTGGTCCTTGAACCAGTCTCTGTTTGGTCTACCCAGTGTAAAGGAGACAACATTGTGAGCAGCAATGACAGGAGACCGGATTGAAAGAGTAAAAGTGAAATGCTACTTCACCAGGAAGGTATGTTTGGGGTCTTGGACAGTGAGGAGGGAAAGGTGAATGGGCAAGTGTTGCCGCTTCTGTAATTGCATGGAAAGGTATCATGGGGGAGTTGGGAAGTGTTCGGGATGATGGAGGGTCTCACAAAAGAAATAGTCCCTATGAAATGCTGTCAGTGATTGCGAGAGAAAGATGTGTTTGATGGTGCTGTCCCATTGGAGATGGTGGAAGTGGCGCTAGATGATTCTGTGGATGTGGATTCTAGTACAGTAGAAGTGAGGACCTGGGAAGATTTATCATTGTTCTGGGAATGGGACGGAGGGAGGGCAGAAGCGTGGGAGATGGTATAGTCACAGCTGAAGGCCCTGTCCACCAGAATTAGCGGATTTCTGATTTGAAGGAAAAGGAGGTCATGTCACAAGCAGTGCACTGGAATGTGGCGTCATCAAACAGAAATAACAGAGACAGAGAAACTGGGAGAATGGAGTCAGCCTCCGCTTATCATGTGTACAGCTGCATGCAGAAGTCCCCCTGCATGATTGAAAAGAACCAGAGATCTAAATTGAGGCTTTCTGTCTAACATATGATCTGAAGCGACATGTGGAAGTAGACCCAGAGGAAGGTCAGTGGGTATACCTGGGCAGACATTCAAGCAGGTATCCAATAACGCTCAGAAATTGTTGTTTCTGTTCAAACAGAAGGACTCGATTAGAAGATGTAACACCCATGGTTGACAAGGATACTTGTGTAGGGCCAGATTTAGGATGTTTATTTCACGGATCATAAGCAGATGCTGGGCATGACTTTCAGCTGTGCTTCCTGAATTACTCCCAGAAACCCCTGCCATTGCTGTTCCACCCTCTTCCCTGCTCCTCTCCCCTTTCTGATTCCAGGTTCTCCATCTCAAATTACAGAGCACATTCTCTCACATTTTGGTCCCTCCCCACTTCACCTGAAGCTCTTTGATCCAGTCTACCTTCCCTGCACTATCATCAATCTACGTTTTGTGCTGCCACCTTGCCTCTGGTCTGAGTGTGGCTCGGCCTCTTCATTCATGTTGCTTTAGACCTCCCACTCACACCTCACTCCGGAAAGTTTCATTCTTGGAGTAAACCGTATTGAAACCACCATTCTCCCTTTGCACTGAATTCACACTGTGATCCCAAATCCAAAAAGTACACCCAGCCTTCATCTCACTCTGCTGAAGGTGCATGCTGACCGTATGGTATAAGAATTCTTTTTATTTTACAGAGAACTGGCCAAAGATACGTTTTCCCTGTAGAGATCATCACCCACTTTAGACAAAGGAATGTGTTTGCTTGACGTCTTATTAGCACTAGTAAGAGTTGCAAGCTGCCTTAGTATTGTAACATGGAGAAAAATAAATCACATTATGAAGTTTGGGCTGAGTGTTGTTTACCTGTCATTTTTAATGCTGTTACAAATTTGCAGTGCTTATCTTTAAATGCTTGCTCTTGAAGCTCGAATCAGATCGAGTGTTGAGGGGTGACATTCTAGAAGTTTTGATATCATGGGAGGCATGGATATGGTGAATAGCCAAGGTCTTTTTCAGAGGATAGGAGAGTCCAAACATAGATGTCGTAGCTTTAAGATAAAAATGAGGAAATTCAAAAGGGACAAATGGACAACGTTTTCACACAGAGGGTAATTTGCTTATGGAATGAGCTGCCAGAGGAAGATGCAAGTCCAGCTACAACATTTCAAAGACATTTGGACAAACATATAAATGGGAAACGTTCAGAAGCATATGGGCCAAATGCAAGCAGATGAGACAAGTTTAGTTTGGAAAACCTGCTCAGCATGGATACGTTGGACCAAAGGGTCTGTTTGTGCGCGATATGACTGTATGAATCTAGAAAGCAAGGGAAAGTGGAAGAAAAAATATGATGTAAGTAAACTGGCAAGAAATATAAAAGCAAGCAGTGCAAACTTTTCTGTGTATATAAAGAAAGTTCAAGATGAATGTATGCCCTTTGGTAGAAAAGAAGTCAGGAAAATATATTGAGGATATTTGGAGGGTATACCTAGAGGGAACAGACAGATAATTTTCACCAGAATGTTATAACATTCCTCACATTAGAAGGCACTGTAAGTATTTATATGATATAATCAAAATAGCAATAGGAACTGCCCTAAAAAAAGGAACTAGGCTTTTTAATAAACAGATAAGAGTAAGAGTACGCAGGTCAGCAATGATTCACAGTTGGTTTTAAAAGCAGCGGTTACAGAGTGATTGGTGTTACTGTGAGAAATAGTTCATAACTCTTTGGATTGCAGGAATGTTCCAGTGAAACTGGAGACCCGACAATGTGGCCCTACAAACGGCGAGACTGAAAGCAGTAACCATTTAGCCTCAACATTATTGTTGGGAATGTACTAGAGTCTATTATTAAGGAAGGAATTGCAGGGGAATTTAGAAAAGCTTCACGCAAAGTCAACATGGTTTTGTGAAAGGCGATCTATATTTTGCCTGTTAAATCATGCAAAGTTTTTTTCTAGAGATCCCTCAGAATGTAACAAGCGGACATGATAAACGGGATCTGGTAGACACGAGGCTTTCTCGAGATTTTTTATGAGGTTTCACGAAATAAAACTTGTTACACAAGACAGAAGATCATAATTTGACGGCTAATATATTAGCATGGGATGACGCTTGGTTAACACATAGAAATCAGATTGTCGGGGCTTTTGGATCTTCCTGGTGAAATATATCTGCTGGAGTATCACAAATATCAGTGCAATTGCAAGATTTAGTAACAATCTATACTGAAAGCTGGAGGTGAGTGCAATATATATCCGAGTTTGAGGATGACACTGAGTACCAAAAGGCAGGCTGTTACTTAATGGAGAGGACACCCACAAAAGGAATAGTGCAAAGGGATGGGATTGTTTTTGTGTCTGAAACATAACGTCAGCATGCAGATGCAGCAAGTAACTAGGTTGGTTCATTAGGCGGGTTCCTGGAATGAAAGGATTGAATTATTGTGTACATCTAAAATGGTGAGACGTTTATTCATTGTAGTTGAAATGAATGTGGACAAGATGCAGAGGGGGTATGATAAGGTAGCTTTCGAGAATGTGGATCAATTCCAGGGCAGAGAGTCCAACTCAGGGTTGTAGATACAGAATAAGGGATATCGATTTCAAACTGAGATGCAAAGAAACGTCTTCTTTCAGAAGGTAGTGAATGCCTGGAATTCCCTAACCTAGAAGTTGTGGAGACTGGGTCACTGAATGTATTTACAGACTGGCTGGATTGGGTTTTGACATATCAGCGAGTTGAGGGATACAAGGGGTTAGCAGGAAAATGAAGTTGATCCCTGAAGTAGATCAGCCATGTTCTTCTTAAATAACAGTGCAGGATTGAGGGGCTGAATAGCCTGCTCCTGTTTCTATTTCTTACATTCTTACGTTATTCTTCTGGAACGTAACTGGTTATTTTCCTGAAAATGGTGTTATACAATGTTGCATTAAGGGAGAGCAGAGGATTTCTTTGAGCTAACGCTGGATGCCGGTACAGGACTGTATTCACAGCGAATCTGGATGTGTAACATGACTCACATCTGGAGCAGACGTTACAGAGACGGGAAGCCTGAAAAGAGGGATTGGGGTGCGGGTCAATTCCTGGCTCAGCCTGGATTTTCCAATTACATTTTCCAAACTACATCTAACCATCGGGGTGGCCTCGATCTGCCCGTGTGTAGCAGGTCCGAAGGGCTGAATGGAACATCAGAACATAGGGCTGAGGGACACGAATGGCACATTCGGCCCTTTGACACTACTCCACCAGTTAATAAGGTCGTGGCTCATCTCATTGTGGTCCCAGCTGCACTTTTCTCTCCAAGCACTATTATCCCTGATTCAACTTTCTATGGAAAATCAGATGAAGCCAGCCTCGATATAATATAAAGCTTCAGCCATCCCATACTTCTGGGAAGGAGAATTCCTACGTGAATAAATTTCCACTTTGTGAATTTCTCCTCACGCCGGTTCTGACTGAGTTTGGAGAATTTAAATGTGACCAGGTTGGTGATATGGCCGATGATAAAAGTCTTAGACTGGGTCAGGTTCAGTGATAAGAACAAGTCAAAAAGATTTCTTTAGTCAGACACAAGTAACTAATATAACTAATGGAGGAGCATGGTGGATCTGTGTTTCACACTGCTGCCTCACATTACCAAGGAGCTGGGTTCAATTCCAACCTCGGGGGTCCTGTATGTGGAGTTTGAACATTCTCCCCATGTCTGTGTGGGTTTCCTCCCAGTGTTCCAGTTTCCTTCCACAGTCTAAAAATGTGCAGCCTAGAGTGTATTGGCCATGCTAATTTGCCCATAGTGCCCAGGGAAGTGTATGTTAGGTGAGTTAGTCATGCGAAATGCAGGGTTACATGGATAGGATGGGGGGCAGGTCTGGCTGTGATGCTGTTCGCTGGGTCAGTGTGGATTTGATGGGCAGAATGTCCTGCCTCCACACGGTTGAGATTCTATAACAATATCAAGACGTTTGGACTATGCAAACGTGGGCATCTACCTGATACACGCTGCTGAAGGTCTTGTATGTTTCAGTAAGATCACCTCTCTTTCTGAGTAACCATAATATAAGGCCTTCATCCCTGGAATTCATGAAGTGAAACATCTATGAACTGCTTCCAATGTAATTATATCCAATCTCAGGGAAGTAGACAAAAAATAACCTCACACCCCAGGTGAGGCTTTTTTTTTGTTTTCTCAGTGCTATACGTTTTTTGGAACTCTCTTCCCCGCAGACCATTGGAGGCAGAGATATTGAATATTTTTGAGGCACAGACAGAAGGTTCATAAGTAGCAACAGAGTCAAGGATTATCAAGGAATGGGCTGGAATGTGCAGCATGGGGAAATGTTGATAGTGGTACAAAATGACACTGCTTCAGAACATCCGGCAAAACGAAATGGTAATCTAGAAAACATTTTAAAATGCTACCAGCGATAGAACAGAGTTCCAAAGGACCATAAAGCTGCTCTGTCATTAGAGAGAGACCACTTATGGTCGTTTAAGCTGAGGGCCACCACACCTCGGCTGATGGGTTGAGGGTGAGACAGTGTCCCCATCAAGGTAACCTCTCTCATTGTGGTGAATTGATTCGGGGCTGTTGGCCTCCATCTTCATCGCAAACCAGCCGTCCAGCCAACTGAGTGGAAGACAGTGTAACTCTTACAGACTGAAACAGTCACAGGCAAAGGGCAAGAGAAACTTTCTTATCAAGGAAAAAGGTACAATTCAGATAACGTTTAAAATAACGACTGAAAATTCTACCACAGCCGATGACTGAACATAAAGTCGAATGACAAAAATTGGAATAAAATTTCACTGATGGAAAAAAAACAATCAGGATTCGATTAATATTTCACTGATAGCCCTTGGTAAAGAAAGTTAATATTATTGCCGGGTCTGGACTAAAGGCGACTTCTGTTCCACCATAAAATGGTTGGCTCCATGTCGTCTTGACAAATGGCCTCAGAGTCAAGGGCAATTAGGATAGACAACACATGCTGCCCTTGCCAGTGATGCTGACATACCATGAAACAACAACATTAAAGGTGAAATAAACCAAGGAACTGAGGATAATGGAGATCTGAAATAAAATTCTCCAGTGTCGAGAGAGAGAGAGAGATAGAGAGAGAGAGGTAAAGAAAACAAAAAGATTGCTGATGATGGAATGGAAAGAAAATAGAATGACAAGTTATTCTAACATTCCTGACTTTCTCATATTCCCGAATATCACGTCCATTTCGGTATGTCCCTGATTAAAGTGAGTCATGTTCCCTCTGTCTCTCTTCTCTGAGTGTGATGATCTATTCCATTGGCAATACTGGTGCTGTCCTTACAGTTGCTGAGATACAGAAGAAGGAAATGTTACAGAGTCTGCTGCTTCTTTGGAGAGAGGAACTGTTACTGTGGGGCTTTACAGAGATGCAACGGCTTTCTCAGCCAGAAAGAGAAACTAAGGAGAGGGGGGAATTTTCAACACTGAATGGGTGCACCATGTGTGTGGGGCATTGACTTGCTGCTGTCCTTAGAAAGTCAGTGGAGTTTCTGTGGACGGTGCTCTCAGGTTTGTTTTGTCAACTGCTGAGTTCATTCAGGGAGACCCGAGGGTCTGGTGACCGCACTCTGGACACTGCATTTACAGCGTGTCTGGGTCCATGGTAAACAAATGGAGCGAAGACTATACAGAAGGGAAGCTCTGGAAACAAGGAGGAGCAAAGCACTGCACTTTCCTTCCTGGGCTTTCCAGGAACATTTGTCTAAGCTGGACCCATTCAGGTGTAAAGTGTGAAACCAGCCTGTTTCAAAAATGAGGTGCTCACTGAACTGTGTCCTTCCTTCAGTATAACCTGTAGCCTCACACCAGGGACTGGACTGTGCTGACTCTCACTATGCATTTACCTGTTTTAATTCTGGAAATTTCCAGGCAGGAGTGGATAATGTTTCCACCATCTCTGAAGTGTAGTCCTCCGATGTATAACGAGATGACAGAAGCCACCGCCTGCTGAGAGGAATGCATTGGTTCCATCTCCACAGGAGAAGGTACAGAAACCAACTTCCAGATATACTAGAGAGAAGGGGGACTGGTGAAAATGGGGAAATGCAGGAAATTAGAATTAATGCAGGTTATCCTTTTGGAAATCTAATTGAACTGAAGTTTCATAAGTTGCTGCATCTGATGAGTTACATCCCAGAGTATCGAGGAGATGAAAACAGAGCTAGTGAAAAACTTATTGATTATTCTTCAAAGCTTGTTAGATTCTGGAAAGGATCCTGCAGACTGGAAAGCAGCTATTGGAAACATAAATATTTAAAACAGGACAGAGAGGGAAAACATTAAACTAAATAGCTTGGTGTTAGCTGTGAGAAAAAAAAACATTGGAACCTTTTGTAAGGAACATAACAACTCGACACTTGGAAAATAATGATATGATTTGGTAGAATCGGCCGAGATTCAGGAAAGGGAAATGATCGTTGATAAATCTTTTTGTGGAGATTGTGCATTGTGCCATTGACAATTGAGAACTAATGGAAGTGGACTATTTGAGTTTTTAGAAGACGCTTGACCTGATTGAATAAAGGAGAGTGGGGAATGTGAGAGTCCATGGGGATGTCGGGGAGGAATATATACCATATGGATTAAACATTGGTAATGGAGATACGAGAAGAATACTGTTTTTCTCTGGACTGCAGGCTTGATGGGTGGCAGGAGGATCAGTGTTTGAGCAATAGCTGTTCACAAGGTATAAAAATAATTCAGATATGAACAGCAAATATCATCATGTACACTTGTATATATTAAATGGTGAGCGATTGAGAAGTGCTATTGTTGAAAAGGACCTGGATATCCTTGGTCATAATTCGCAAACAGAATTCTTATGGGGCAGGAAGTAAGTGATGTGTGGCTCTTCATGCAAAATGATTGAAGCACCAGAGTTAGAACATCTTTCCCATTGGTCGTGTTTTGTTGAGAGAGTATTTGTTTGGTCTGCTTTATAGATAATGATCTCTTTGTCACCGAAACAGTACAAAGGAGTTTTACCAGACTAAACCCTGGCATGATGGTACCCCGCGGAGTGAGTGAAGTGACTATGTGTTTAATGTGTAGGGCTCTGAGAAAATAAGAAGCTGAAACTTGATGATTATGGACGGACATTCATTATGTCCCAAACAGCAAAATAGTGTGAAAATTCCATACTTTTCATTGGATGATTGATTCCCGATAGTTTACATTTATCTGCAGAGCCCCATGTCGATTGACAGAGAGCTACAGGCTCTGAATGAACTCAGGACACTTGAATGCACAGTTAGTGTTTGACAATGCATTGAATGTCACTTTGTGCACCATCCTGTCAGCAGCTACAAAACTTCATTTTGAAAGAATTAGTCATTCCCCACCAGCTTCTGACGTCCATGGAGACCATGGGTCTGCCTTCTTGGAGATTGAAGACAATTATTTGGTGAACACTTCAAAAATGTTGGCTTCATTTCGAATGCCAGAAAACCATGTTAAAGTAACACTTATGTACTTTGAGTAATTAAGTCATGTGGATCAATTTTGAGCAGTCTACCTGTGCAGCCCTTGCTCCATTTGTTTGCAACGTCAGAACATCTCTGACCCATTCCTGTTCCTGTGTTAGTGGCTTGAGAAGCTGAATGACCTCTTCCTGTTCCTTTTTAATGAAACCGGGAGTGAAGTGGTCTTGTTCTGATCCTGTGTAAGTGGGTGTGGAAGTGAGCAGATTACTTCTCTTCCTGTTTTATAGGCAGGAGGAACTGAATGGACTATCTCTCTTTTTGCCCAGTAGTTTTGATGGGCTGAATGGCTTTCCCATATTCTTGTGAAACCAGATGAAGCGCTGAATGTGCTCCTCGTTTTACTGTGGAAATGTACAATGCTGTAACATAAATGTTACCCAGACTTTAGCAGCACAAAATTGAATGTTGTCCAGGTCTAGTTGCACATGGACACAGACTGCTTCAAGAGCTGAAGAGGGGCAACTTGTTCTAAATATTATGGAAACTTCAGTGAATATCCCCACTTCTGCTCAGTTTTGACTCAATGGGCTCAAAGGCATCTTTCCAAACTGCAGGATTCCCTGCTGACAAACAGAAGTTGCCTGAGTTGAGGGAGCTACCTTGAGGATCTCCTGCTGAGATGTCCCATGGCCGAGATGACAATCATCTTCCCTTGTGCCGTGAATGACTCCAAACATTGGAGAGGTCACAATCGATTCTCATTAAGTGTGATTTTGCTCAGGCTCCTTGATCTCATCCTCAGTCAAATACTGCCTTGAGTTCAGGGCCAGTCTCTCTTACCTGAGCCCATGTGTTCCCTCTTCTCTTCATAACAATAGGTCATGATGTAGAAGCGGAGAATGTTTTCTTCAAACAGAGGGTAGTGAATGTCATGAATTATCTTACACAGAGAGTTAGGGGAGCTAGATCACTGAAAGGGACCAGTGGCGATCTGCAGGGATCGGCTCAGGGACCCCTACTCTTTGTTATTTCTATAAATTACTTGCATGGTGGTGTGGAATAGTTGGTTAGTAAGTTTGTCAATGACACAAAGATTGTTGAAGTGGTACAGAATGTGGAGGGCTTTTGTAGGTTGCATCGGGACATTGACAGAATGCAGAGCTGGGCGGAGAAGTGGCAGATGGAATACAAACTGGACAAGTGTGAAGTGAATGCCTTTGCAAGCTCGAATGTGAATGCAGAATACTTGGTTAAAGGCAGGATTCTTGGCAGTGTGGAGGCACAGAGCGACCTTGGGGTCCGTGTCCACGGATGCCTCAAATTTGCTCCCCAAGTTGATGGTGTGGTTAAGAAGGCATAAGGTGTGTTTGCTTTCATTAGCAGGGGGTTTGAGATTAAGAGCCGTGAGGTTATGCTGAAGCTCTATAGAGCCCTGGTTAGACCACACTTGGAATATTGTGTTCAGTTCTGCTCACTCCATTATAGGAAGGATGTGGAGGCTTTAGACCGAGTGCAGAGGACATTTACCAAGATGTTGCCCGGACTGGAGGGAAGGTTCTATGAAGAAAGCTTGAGGAAGCAAGGGCTTTTCTCATTGGAGGAAAGAAAGATGACCGGTGATTTGATAGAGGTGTGCAAGATGATGAGAGGCATAGACAGAGTGAATTGCTAGCGACTGTTTCCTAAGACAGAAATATCTATCACAAACGGTCATAATTTTCAGGTAATTGGAGGAAGGTTTAGGGGAGATATCCGAGGTACGTTCTTCAGACAGAGAGTGATGGGTGTGTGGAATGCACTGCCAGCAGTGGAAGTAGAGTCAATTTCGTGAGGGAAACTTAAGAGATTCTTGGATAGGCACATGGAAGAAAGTGAACGGAAGCATGGAGGATAGTCTGATCATAGAGTAGGATAACGGGTGGCACAACATCGAGGGCCGAAGGTCCTGTACTGTGCTCTACTGTTCTTTGTTCTGTATTCTATGGAAGTGCTCATGGAGGCTGGAGATGGATTTTGTTGTGTCAGAGAGGTGAGGGCTATGAAGCTATTATCTTCGTGAAAGGCAAGGCAGGCTTGGGAGGTGCACGACCTGCCTTTGTTTCTGATATTCTCACATTCTGTTATTGGAAAATTTGATTAGAAAAGATTACTTACAGAAAGGTACCTGGAAGGTCTGTTATGGAATGTTGCAGTCAAGGAGCCCAGAGGACTTTGTGAGCCATCTCTGGGTGAGGTATGGGGGTTGTATTCAAAGTGAATCTGCGTCTACCAACAAATGGAGCACAAGTTGCAGAGAGGGGAAGCTCTGTAAAGAGAAATGAGGGATCGCTTTCATATTCAGCCTGGGTTTTCCAATTACATTTTCCAAATCTCCCAAACCGTGTGTGACAGTCATGAGGGAGTGAATGTTCTCCTCTGTTTCAGTGCACCAGGTGATAGCAGTAAGTGGCCTCCAGATGCTCCTCTACAGCAGGTGTGAGGGTCTAAATGGAACACAGAAACAGGGGACTGACGAGTAGGAGTGGGTCATGAGATACTTTGAACCTTCTCCACCAGGCACTAAGATTGTGTCTGATCAGGTTTGGTTTCAGCCCCACTTTCTTGTCTGTATCCCATTAGCTATGACGCAGACTCTGTGAAATCTTTAATTAACTCCGATGTGAATACTTGCAATCAGAGAGGCACCACAAACTTCTTGGGAAGAGAATTCCCATTCAAAAGCCCTTTTGGCATTTTTCCTCATCACTGTGATAGAATAGATGAATCATCCAGCATGGAAACACAGAGGTAAAAACAATGACTGCAGATGCTGGAAACCAGATTCTGGATCAGTGGTGCTGGAATAGCACAGCAATTCAGGCAGCATCCGAGGACAGGCAAAATCGACGTTTCGGGCAAAAGCCCTTCATCAGGAATAAAGGCAGAGAGCCTGAAGCGTGGAGAGATAAGCTAGAGGAGGGTGGGGGTGGGGAGAGAGTGGCATAGAGTACAATAGGTCAGTGGGGAAGGAGATGAAGGTGATAGGTCAGGGAGGAGAGGGTGGAGTGGATAGGTGGAAAAGGAGCTGGGCAGGTCGGACAACTCCAGACAGGTCAGGGGATCGAGTTGCTGGAGGTTAGAAGCTAGGATGAGGTGGGGGAAGGGGAAATGAGGAAACTGTTGAAATCCACATTGATGCCCTGGGGTTGAAGTGTTCCGAGGCGGAAGATGAGGCGTTCTTCCTCCAGGCGTCTGGTGGTGAGGGAGCGGCGGTGGAGGAGGCCCAGCACCTCCATATCCTCGGCAGAGTGGGAGGGGGAGTTGAAATGTTGAGCCACTGGGCGATTTGGTTGATTGGTGCGGGTGTCTCGGAGATGTTCCCTAAAGCGCTCTGCTAGAAGGCGCCCAGTCTCCCCAATGTAGAGGAGACCGCATCGGGAGCAACGGATACAATATATGATATTAGTGGATGTGCAGGTAAAACTTTGATGGATGTGGAAAGCTCCTTTGGGGCCTTGGATAGAGGTGAGGGAGGAGGTGTGGGCGCAGGTTTTACAGTTCCTGCGGTGACTTTCCCCTGCCACCGCAGGAACTGTAAAACCTGCGCCCACACCTCCTCCCTCACCTCTATCCAAGGCCCCAAAGGAGCTTTCCACATCCATCAAAGTTTTACCTGCACATCCACTAATATCATATATTGTATCTGTTGCTCCCGATGCGGTCTCCTCTACATTGGGGAGACTGGGCGCCTTCTAGCAGAGCGCTTTAGGGAACATCTCCGAGACACCCGCACCAATCAACCAAATCGCCCAGTGGCTCAACATTTCAACTCCCCCTCCCACTCTGCCGAGGATATGGAGGTGCTGGGCCTCCTCCACCGCCGCTCCCTCACCACCAGACGCCTGGAGGAAGAACGCCTCATCTTCCGCCTCGGAACACTTCAACCCCAGGGCATCAATGTGGATTTCAACAGTTTCCTCATTTCCCCTTCCCCCACCTCATCCTAGCTTCTAACCTCCAGCAACTCGATCCCCTGACCTGTCCGGACTTGTCCGACCTGCCCAGCTCCTTTTCCACCTATCCACTCCACCCTCTCCTCCCTGACCTATCACCTTCATCTCCTTCCCCACTGACCTATCGTACTCTATGCCACTCTCTCCCCACCCCCACCCTCCTCTAGCTTATCTCTCCACGCTTCAGGCTCTCTGCCTTTATTCCTGATGAAGGGCTTTTGCCCGAAACGTCGATTTTGCCTGTCCTCGGATGCTGCCTGAATTGCTGTGCTCTTCCAGCACCACTGATCCAGAGCATGGAAACACATCCTGTTGTCCAAATTCTCCATACCGATCAGGAATCCTAACCTGACCTAGTCCCACTGGCCAGCCTTTGGACCATATCCCTCTGAACCATTCCTATTTATGTATCTATCCAGATATATTTTAAACATGTAATTTTGCCCACTTTCACCACTTCCTCTGACAGCACTTTCCGTACACCCACCAGCCTCTGCATGAAATAGTTTCCCCTCAGGTCCCGTCTAAATCTTTCCCTTGTCATCTTCGACCTATGCCGTATAGTTCTGGAACTCCCTACACTGGGAAAAAAGATGTTGGCCATTGAGACTATAAATAGCCCTCAGGATTTTATACATCTCTCTCATGTCACTATTCAACTTCCAACAGTCCGGAGGGGGGGGGGGTCGGGGGGGAAGCCCCAACCTGTTCATCCTCTCCTGCAGCTCAATTTCTCAGGTTCCAGAAAATCCTCGCAAATCTTTTCTGCACCCTCTCAAGCTTAGCAACATCCATCCTTTAGCAGTTTCAACTGAATTGTACGCAGTATTCTTAACGTGGCCTCACCAACGTCCTGTAGAAGCCTAATATGCTACCCCATCTCCTGTACTCAATGTTCTGACTGAACATTAATACTCTGTCTACCTGCTACTGCACTTTTAAGGAACTATGAACCTGCATCCGTAGGTCTCTTTGTTCAGCAACATTCCCGAGGGCACTCCCCTGCTTTAACTTAAAAAAATGCAAAACCTCACAAATGTCTGCATTAAATTCTATCTGCCAGTCCATGGCACTTTGTTTGTCAAGGGTGCCGTTGTACTCTGAAATAATCATCACTGCCCACTGCCCCACTATGTTTTTGATGTTACCTGTCAACTTACTAACCATGCCTCCGATAATCACATACAAGTTGTTTATATACATATGAAAAGCACTGAGCTCAGCACTGATTCTTTCAGCACACCCCGTCCTTTCCTGTCCATGTACTTGTCCAAATGCCGTTTAAATATTGTTAATGTAAATGCTTCAACCACTTCCGCTGGCAGCTCATTCCCTTTGTGTACAACACTCTGTGTAAAACAGTTTCCATCAGTTTCCCTTTTATTACTTCCCATCTCACCTTAAATTGATGCCCTCTAGCCCTCAATTCCCCAACTCCGGGAAAAAAGGCTCAGTCCATTCACCCTATCCATGCCTCTCATAATCTTGTACATTTCTATAAGATCCCTCTCAGTCTCCTACTCTCTAAAGAAAAAAAGTTCTCGCTTGTCCAATCTCTTCCTATAATTCATACTGTTAAGTCGTGGCAACATCTTTGTAACTTCCGTCTGCACACATTTCAATTTAAAAACATCCTTCTGATCGCAATGTGAACAAAACTGAACACAACACTACAAGTGCAGTCTCACCGACATCCTGTATAACTGCAACATAACTTACCAACTTCTCTCCTCCATGTCCTGACAGTTGACTGCCAGTGAACCAAAGCTTTCTTCACTGCCCATGTCTACCTGTCACTCCATTTTCAGAGAACGGTGGACCTGAACTTCATGGTCCCTCTGCTCAACGACACTGCTTAAGGCCTTACCATTCACCATGAAACTCCTACATTGATCTAAGTTTGCAAAAAATATTCCTCAGCCCACTTCTCCAGTTGATCAAGATCCTGCTGCAATTTCTGATAACCTTCCTCACTGTCCACGATACCACCAATTTTAGTGTCATCTTTAAATTTACTAATCATGCCTTGTACATTCTGAAGAATATCATTGAACTAGATAATAGACAACAATGGGCCCAGCACTGATCCCTGAGGCATTTCATGTGTCACAGGCTGCCAGTCCGAGAGCATCCTTCCACTATAACCCTCTATTTACTACTATCAAGCCAGTTGTGTATCCAATTTGTCAGCTCCCTCTGGATTCCATGCGATTCTAACCTTCCAGACCAGCCTATCAAGAGTAATCTTGTCAAAGACCTTACTGAAAACCATACAGACTATGGGGTCTTCCGTGCTGCCCTCATCAACGTTCCTGGTCACTTCATCAAAAGACTCAAGCAAATTTGTGAGGCATGATCGCCCACTCACAAAGTCATGCAATCGTTCCAGTCTAAAAACAACTATTAATAATAATTATTAAAATAAATAACAACAAACAATAATAAATAATAATAAGATGACATTTTCAGTGGACAATAAATTATCCATGGAACGTGCATCATTGGTGAAGGACAGAATAGATTTTGTCCCTGCGTCATTGAACTGCGTTGAAAAAAAGCAAGGGTGGCATGGTGGCTCAGTGGTTAGCACTGAGGTTTGATTTCAGCCTCGGGTGACTCTCTTGTGGAGTTTGCACATTCTCCCTGTGTTTGCGTGGGCTTCCTCTGGGAGCTTCATTTTCCTTACACAATCCAAAGATGTACAGGTCAGGTGAATTGGCCACAGCCTCATGTGCATTAGTCAGGTGTAAATATAGGATAGGGGCATGGGACTGGGTGGATTGCTATTCAGAGGGTCGGTGTGGCCTTGTTGGGCGAAATGACCTGTTCCCATACTGTAGGAAATTGAAAAAAATAAACTATTTCTAATCAAACCCTGTCTTTCCAAACGTGTGCATATCTTATCCCTCAGAATCTTCTCAAGTCACCTACCTACCACAGATATTTAGGCTTTCCGGTCTATAGTTCACAGATTTTTCTTTGCTTCCCTTCCTGAATAATGGCACAACGTTTGCTACACTTCACTATTCTGGAACCTAACCTGCAGCTAACGATGATGCAAAATATCACCCAGGTCCCCGTAGTTTCTTCTGTAGCCTCTTGCAGTGTTCTTGGATGCATCTGTTTAGGGCCAGGAGATTTACACACTTTCATACATTCTAATGCATCCAACACGTCCTCTCCTGTGATATTGACTAACCCCAAGATATCACCACGACCTTTGTTAACCTCCCAAGTCTTCTTGTATTTCTCCACGGTAAAGAGAGAGGAGAAATATTTGTTGAGAATCTCACACATTTCCTATGGTTCTAGACATGCATGTCCACTTTGGACCTTGAGGGGTCATATTCTCATGTAGTTATTCTTTTAACTTTAATATACTTAAAGAGCCTCTTTGGATTCACCCTAATCTTCTCAGACAATGCTATCGTGTGCGCCCTTTTCGCCCTTCTGATTTCCTTCTTCGGTAAACTCTGGTATTCCCTGTACACCGCCAGGATTTCCCTTGATCCCAGCTGCATGGACATCAGCCACACCTCCTTTTTGACTGTCAAAGCCTCAATATCTCTTGACATCCAGGGTTCCCTCTTCCTGTCAACCTTGCCTTTTACCCACACAGGATAATATAGATCTTGAACTCCAGCTATTTCACTTTTAAAGGCCTCCCACTAGCCGGAGGTTCCTTCGCCTGCAAACAAACTCCTCAAAACAACTCCTACAAGCTCCTATCTAATTTCATCAAAATTCGCCTTGCCCCAATTTAGAATGTGAACATGCGGGCCAGTTTTGTCCTTATCCATAAGTATATTTTAAAACTAACAGAACTATGGTCTCTGTCCCAGCGTGCTCCCCCACTTTCACCTCAGTCACCTGTCCGGCCATATTTCTTAGAGTAGGTCATGTTTTACCCGTTCCCGAATTGCACCCTCTCCATACTGCTTGAGGAAACGTTTCTGAACCCACTTAATAGATACACACCATCTCAGTCCTTAATTCTATGTAATTCTCAGTCAATGTTAGCAAAATTAAAGTCTATGACTATGGCAATCCTATTGGCCCTGCAAGTCTCCCCAATCTCTCTACATACTTTAATTATTCTAATTCCCCGTTTACTATTTGGGAGCATATAGTAAAACCCAAATAATATCATCATTCCCTTTGATTTCTTAGCTTCCCCCACAAATCCTCACAGGATGATCCTTCAGTTATTTTATCTGATTACTGCTGTGGTACTCGCCTTAATCAAAAATGAACGCCCCCACACCTCCTTCCACCATCTCTGTCTCGCATAAAGCACCTGTACCTTGGTACATTAAGCTGCCAGTACTGTCCCTCCTTTAGCCATGTTTCTGTAATGACTATAATATCGCAGTCCCACGTCCCTCTCCACGCACTGAGTTCATCGGCCTTACCTGTCAGCCATCTTACATTTAGAGAGATGCAATTTAATCCAACAGGCATTCCTTGCTCCCTGTCGTGTTCCTGCCGAACCTATCTCTGCACTTTACTGTTTCTGATTACGGTATCTCCTTCCAGCCTCGCACTTGCAACCCTGTTGTTGAGGATCCCACGCCGTCCCTCACGCCAGCCAATCTAGTTGAAACCCTCCCTTGTAGCACTAGCAAACCTGCCACGAAGGATATTAGTCCCCTTCCAATTCAGGTACAACCCGTCCTTCCTGAACACATCACCTCTGCCCCAGAAAAGATCCGAGTGATCTAAAACTCTGAATCCCTACCACCTGTACCAGTTATTTAGCCACGCATTCCTCTGCCATGTCCGTCTGTTTTCACTCTCACTAGCACGGAACACTGGAAATAAACCGGATATTACCACTGTCGTGGTCCTGTCTTTTACCCTTTTTCCTCGCTCTCTATCATCACTCTGCATGACCTCATCACTACTTCTACCTGTGTCATTTGTACCAATGTGCACAATGACTTCTGGCTGCTCCCCCACCCCGGTGAGAACGTGCTACAGCCGCTCTGAGACATCCTGGACACTGGCACGTACGAGGCTATACATCATCTTGGATTCCCATTTGCAGCCATAGAATCTCTTGTCTGATCCCCTCACATATCGAGTCAGAATAATTAGTTCGGAAGTTATTTGTCTCACATAACCTTCTGACAATGGGATTTCTTCCTGAAACAGTTGGATTTGGCTGAATTGCTTTGCTTCAGGCAGTGGGGAGATTCCAATGAATCATCATCAGGAATCTTCCATGAGTGGAAAAGACGACTCGGCTTTTTTTCACTCACACAGTGCTGTGTTGAGCGGCAGGGAAAGAGAAAAGGAGCAATAGGCTGTTCCTTCACAGATAGGCTACATTTTTTCTATCTGTAAGTTAAATCAGTAAAGTTATCAGGTCCCAAACGGAACCATGTGAGCTCTCCTTGAATATTGTCCGAACTATATGACTCCATCACATTCTCGACTCCAGGTCAGTGCATTATTGCTGTTGTCATACACTGAATCAATTTATTAACAATAAATGGCCCTACTTGTTTTGAAGATGTGTTAATATGTGCCTGCATAATGTAAACATAAGCGTTTGATGACCTCACAATATCTGTGTTAAGATGAATATGTTTTATTCTTAAACAAATACAGAAATTGCGGAAAAGCTCAGCCTGTCTGGCAACAGATATGAAGAGAAATCATAGTTCAATTTTACGGTCCAATGACTTTTCCTTTGAACCTGACTTATTCTTACATTATTTCCCCAATTTTATTCTCCCAAATAAGAAAAAATATCCATCCGGTATTTACCAAATACACTCTTCTCAAGATGTTATACGGTCAATAAATCATCTCTGATTCTCAGGTCGAACTGTTCCTTCTTCATAACGTAATGCCTTCATCCCAAGAATGAGTAAAGAGAAACATCTTTGAAACGTTTCGAAAGCAATTTTGTTTTTATCAGTTAAGGCAATTATAACGACACATAATACATCAGGTGTGATCTCAGCAATGCCCTGTACTGATGCAAAAAATATCGCTAAGATCAAACACAACACCCCTTGCACGAAACAGAATAATTCCATTTACCTTCCAAATCACCAGCTGCATCTGCAGAGTAATTTGATGTGGTTCATGTACTAAGACACACAGGTCCCTCTGTATCACTCAGTTCTGCATTCTCCTTGCATTTAAATAATTTTCTGCTGTTTTGTCTTTTCCCCAAAACAGAAAATTCCCATCACAGAAATTTTGTACTTTTTTTCTGCTGAAGGTTTGCTCAAAACTGTCCTCTGTCTGTATGCCATTGCTTGATACTCAGCCCCTCCCCCGCCTGTATCCCATTGCAGACACTCTGCCCCCCACGTCTGCATCCCATTGCAGACGATCTTCCCTCCCCCTATCTGTATCTCATTGCAGATACTCTGCCCTCCCCCTGTCTCTGTCCCATTGCAGATACTCTGCCGTCACCTGTCTGTATCCCATTGCAGACGCTCTGCCCTCCGCTGTCTATATCCCATTGCAGACGTGCTGCCTTCCCCCCGTCTGCATCCCATTGCAGATGATCCGCCCTCCCCCTGTATGTATTCTGGTGCAGATGCTCTGCCCTCCCTCTGTCTCTATCCCATTGCAGACGCTTTGCCCTCCCCCTGTCTGTATCATATTATAGACGGTCTGTCCTCCCCCTGTCTGTATTCCATTGTAGATGCTATACCTTCCCCGACTGTATCCCATTGCAGTCGCTCTGGCCTCCTCTGTCTGTATCTCATTGCAGATGCTCTTCCCTCCCCCTGTATGTACCCCATTGCAGAAGCGCTGCCCCTCCCCTGTTAGTATACCATTGCATACGCTCTGCCCTCCCCTGTCTGTATCATATTGTAGACGGTCCTCCCTTCCCCTGTCTGTATTCCACTGTTGACGCTATGCCTTCCCCCGTCTGTTTCCCATTGCAGAAGCTCTGCCCCTCCCCTGTTAGTGTCCCATTGCATATGCTCTGCCCTGCCCTGTCTGTATCCCATTGCAGACGCTCTGCCCTCCCCCTGTCTGTATCATATTGTAGACGGTCTGCCCTCCCCCTGTCTATATTCCACTGTAGACGCTCTGCCCTCCCCCTGTCTGTATCCCATTGCCGATGCTCTTCCCTCCTGCTGTCTGTATCCCATTGCAGACGCTCTGCCCTCCCCTGTCTGTATCTGATTGGAGACGCTCTGTCTCCATTTAGGCATCTTATTGATTGACTATCCTGATGTATGAGCAAACTGAGCTCCATCCTCTTCATCCAACTCATTGGTGTGGATTGTAATTTGTTGATGACCTCACACAGATCCCTGAAGAATTCCACTAGTTGCAGCTTGCCAAACACAAAATGAGGAATGATCTCTTCTCTGTGTTTCCTGATGCTGCCCAAGGCGCCTCTGCTCCTGTGTAACAGCCTGGGATGGTTATATGGGCGTCCTCCTGTGCTGTGTAATTTACTGAAATGATTTGGATACTTCATTCTATTCCTGTCTAGCCCCATAGAGGTGCATTATGGCCTGATCTTGCTGTATTATCACGATACTGACTAGCTGAATGGGATCTTTCTCTCCCTCTGTAACAGCCTCGGGGGTCAATTGACAGAACAACGGATGAGGTAGGAGCAGCAGTTGGCCATTCGTCCCTTCCAACTTGCTGCTCAGTTTAGAAACATCGTGGCTGGTCTGATTGTAACTGAATACCCCTTTCCTGTCAGTTCCCAATAGACATTGACCCTCCTGTCCATCAACGGGTCAGTCAAGGTCAACCTTGAATATCCTCAATGAGCTAGACTTCACTGTTCCCCGGGGGATGAGAACGCCACAGATCGCATAATCCAAAGGAGAAAGAAGCAACGTTATCTCAAATGGAAGTGGGAGACCCCTTTTATATTAAAGCATGTTAACCTCACAGCAAGTCACCTACTCTTTTCAGAAACAAGGGCACAGCAAATAGGAACAAACATATACCATTCAGCCCCTCAAACGTATCTCACAGTCTCATTGACTGTTCAGTCAAGTATTTATCAAACTTAGCTTCTACTGCACCCTTGGAAAATAATCCTGACACCTTAAGGCACAGAGAATAAGAAATTGGAAATAGGCCATTTGGCCCATCAAGTCTACTTTGCTATTTGATTCTGTCGGGTGTGTTTCTCAACACATCTTTCCCACCTTCTCGCTATAACTCTCTATCGTTGTTTTAATCTAACCTTTCTCTTAAAGACATGGTTGCGTCAGTGTCTCTGTTTATGTGTGTGATTGCGTGCGTGTTTCTGTGTATATCTGTTTAATGGCAGGAGACAGGGTGGTGATGGATGGTTGTTTTATGAACTGGAAGCCTGTGGGCAGCGATGATCCAGAGGCAAAATTGTTGGGTCCAAATTTGTTTGTCATTTATATAAATGATTTAGATGAGAGTTATAGAAGGTATATTTCGCAAACGTGCGGATGACATCAAGTGTTGGTGTAAAGTGGACAATGTTTGTATAATGGTGAACAGTTGAAGATTACAAAGAGATCTTCATTAATTAAATCAATGATTCATAGAAATGTACATCAGGGAAACCGACCCTTCAACTGGTTCATGCCATCCGATTATTCAAAATTAATCCGCTCCCATTTGCCAGCACTTGGCCCATGTCCCATTAATCATAAATCCATCCAGTTGCCTTTTAAATGCTGTAATTGTTCCAGCCTTCACCAGTTTCTCTGGCAGTTTATTCCATAGAAGCACCACCCTCTGCAGGGAAAAAAAAAGTTGTTCTTCATTGTCTCTCAAATATTTCTCTTCCCACCTTAAACCTATGCCTTCTAGTTATAGACTCTCCTACCCTGAGGGGAAGGAACCTTGACCACTCACCCTATCCATGCCGTTCATAATTTTATAAACCTCTAGAAAGTGTAAATGTGACTCCAATCAAGACGATTGGCTGTGCATTCAGTCATCCTGGGTCTATAGTCTCAAATTCAGTCGTCGTACCTCTTCCTTCTCCATCAAGGTACGATTCCAAAAAAGTTTAATCAACTTGTTCAGATATATTATGGAACAGCTCTGTGGGATTTGGAACTAAAATTTTCCGCGCAGTGACAGGGACACTACCATCATTCAGCATTAGCCCATAAAGCTGCAACATGATGCTCGTGTGTGTTTGTTCATCAGGCCTAAATCATGCCCAGATTTCCGGTCATATTTGAAGTGTATGGATTTATTAAATTCTGGTTAACATTACCAAATGATACAGGGGACATTTCTCATTGAAAAAAAAAGTACAAGTTATTAGCCTCAACTAAAGGATGTTGAGTACATTCGCTATGCCATTGCGATAACCAGTGAACATCTTCAATTGCTTGGGTATGATTTCCGGTTTAAATGGCTATTACCAGTAGTCTGCTATATTAGGGAAAGAAATCCTGCAGACACACTCTGCACTATGAAGGATCTCGAGTAGATATCAAAACTGAACACCAGAGAGGAGAAAGGAGCACAATTCTGGGCCCAAAACGCCGGTCACTATTTCAAATTTCTATCATGTGGCTACCCTCATCCTAAATGCACTCATTGGTACAAGGCAACTGTTTCCTTTCCAGCTTTGGCGTATCGACTCCTCCCTCTGCCTGCGCAAGGCAAACCAAGCTCTGGGTCTTTGGGAAACTCAAGGCTGGTGTTTGTAGGCCTTCTGGAGAGGGGATTGTCGTTTTAATCCGAAGGGGGAGTGTGAGGGGGCAGTAATATCATTCACTGGGCTGAGGTGTGGCAGATGGAGTTTAACATGGATGCATGTGAGGCATTGCATTTTGATTAAACAAACAAGGCGAGGGCTTATACAATTGATGGTGGGCTTTAGTAGTTATTTAGAAAAGAGGGACCCAGGGGCGCAGGTATAATTCTTTGAACTTGGTGGCGTAGGGTGTTTAAGGCTACTTCATTGCTCATACCTTTGAGGTTAGAAGTTAGGAAGTCATGCTGAGATTGTGCAGGATATTGATACAACCTCTTCTGAAGTACTGTGTGCAGTTCTGTGAAATGAAGAAGATTATTAAGCTGGAGATGGTTGGGAAGAGAATTACCAGGATGTTACCACTAACACCTCATCTTCTGCCTCGGAAGCCAACAAACACACGGCATAAACATTGGATTCACTGGTTTACAAATCTCCCCTGGCCAACCCAGATCCCAGATCCAAACTCCGGACTCATATCTGCCCTCTCGAGGAGACCTAATGCCCATCTTCCTTCCCATCATCTCCTCCACACTCTCCACCGATCTATCACTATCATCTCCTACCATCACTCACCTATCACTGATCTTCCCCCCAGCATCACCCCATCACCCATTTTCTCTTAGCCCCTTCTCCCTCCCCAGTCCTGATGAAAGGTCCTGCCTGAAACGTCGATTCTCTTGCTCCTCGGATGTTGCCTGGCGTACTGTGCATTTCCACTGCCATGCTTTACCTACACTGAATTATCCAATATCTGCAGTCCCCACAATCTCTTAGGTACAATTCCCTTTTAACATAGCCATGTCGCAGTCTGTTATAACCATATGCAGTCTTAGGGATATTTTCTCTCAGATCATGGACGATAAAAGTTCTCTCAATGTCTTCCTGATATTGCAGTGCCTGATCTGTAGATACAAAACGTATGTTTCAATTTATAAACAGAGAATCATGCTGATATTCTGATAATTGCTCCCATATCCAAGACAGATTGAGTGGTTACACATGATTGATCTACCAGACCCAACATTTGTTCCCTCAGTCTCCCCCACATATCCCATCCAGAATATGTAACTTTTCATCATAATGTTGAATTTTAATAAAAACGTATTGAATTGAAATGGGTTAATGGAAGGTATTTGTTCAGCGACTGTGATTGATGTCAGTCTCCGTGCTTCCTAAATTTGTCACTGTAGGGCTTTTCTCTTCTATTAATTAGGGACTCGGTTCAATGTGTTATCCCAAAGTATCAGCGGGAGCATCACCGACAGCACTAACATGCATCAGCAGGCCTAGAGAGTTGGGGAGGAGTGTTCAGAATCTGAGAACATTAGACTGGAATGTTCCAACAATGGATCAGAATCTGAGAACATTCGACTGAAGTGTTCCAGCAATGGAAAGGAGTTTATCCGACGGTCTTTACCGTCTTTCTCGGCCTTGGATCTCATTAGTTTTGCGGATCTATGATGTACTAATGGTTATTCAAGTTGATTACTATCCCATCCTCGCTAAGTTGGTGTTCCTGGTAATTTATTCTAGCTGTTCATTAAGCCAGGTTGGACTGAATTGCTGCACATATTATTTAACATTTAGAAAGGTGGATGTCAACATTTTCAATTCCAATGAACTATTTCTTTCCTCACAATTGTATCGAGCAAATTACTCATGACAAATTCCTTACCAAATTGTGAGGAGAACCAGACTGTTCTCAAACTCCATAATCCTTCTAGCCCTGCACAGATCTACATTTCTATATGCTCCCCACTCACTAATCCTGTCCAATACCACCATCATGATATCCCCGACTCCTCCTGAGCCTCAGTGCACCTTCTGAATAAACCATCAACTGTGCCTTTGTTAAATCTGGATACAACTTATCAAGTCCCTTGTAACCACACATCAATTACAGAACAATTGCTCTTGAGTATGTTGAACTTATTCACTGCACAGCTTCTGTCAGACAGGCAGACACTGCATACTGCTTAAGCCATTGACACATAATCTAGAGGCACAGAATAATAATCTGTTGATATCTTAGGAACAAAATTGCTGTAATTGAACTGAAACTAGCATCATTTGTGAGAAAAGGCCCATCTGCTTGCTTCATGTCCTTCAGAGAAGTCAATGCGTTATCCTTCCCCAGCCATGTCTGGGCAAACCCACAGCAATGTGTTTTACTCTTGACTGTCCTGTGGAACAGCTGAGCCAATCACTCAGTTCAAGCTCAGCATAACATGCTGGCCTGGCCATGGCTGCACACATCCCGTGAGAGAAGAACAAAAGTAAAGTTAGCTCTCTTCCTCTGCCTGTTTTCCTTATTTCTACCCTTCATTTCCATTCAGGTAGGTGACCATTCCCTATTTCAAGTGCAATTTTTCTGACTGAGTCTCTCCCCAAGAGTGATGTTCATCTCCACCGGCACCTCTGGTGCTGGCTTTACTGAGGCTGACATACAGATGTGAGGAACTTTTAAATTCCACAACAGTGGCAATGCATAGAGAGGGAATGGGTTTTTTATTCGTAATAAAGATATGGAGACCTTTAAGTGAGGGAAAGGAATTATTGTGATCATCACTGAGAGTGTAGTGGAGGTAGTATTTGAGGTATTATGGACAGATTTTTCTCCTTTAAAAGGAATTATCTCATTACAATAGAGGCTGTGTAAAGGAATTTCAAAAGACTAATCCCTGGGCTGATGGTAAAAGAGGAGGGAGTGAAGGTTAATCTGTAGCACTGCCAGAGAATAAGAGGTCATTGCATTGAAACTTGATGGTGATGGGCAATCACTCGTTATGTTCTACACAGACACTGAGAATGTCATAAATTCCATGGCTTGTATTTTTATTTTTACTCGGGATGCATGATTCTAGATATTTAAGTGCCTCTGAGGATAAAATCTTCAGTCAAATCCTACCTTGATATCAGGGTCAATCCCTTTTACCTAAGCAGGTCAGTTAAACACTTTTGTTAATGTTCATACGTGATGGTGTCTGTGTGGAGAGTGTTTTCTCCTCATAGAGGGTAGTGAATGTCAGGAATTATCAGGTCTAGAAAGTTAGGGGAGCGATATTACTCCAAGAGGAGGTAGATGGATTTTTGACCTGTCAGAGAGCTGAGGGGTGTGAAGAATTGTGCATTAAAGAAGAGTTCATGCCAAAAGTAGGTTAGCCATGATAGCATACAATGGTGTGAGCATCCAAATTACTACTCCTGCTGTTATGTTCTCATATTCTGTCTTTGGAAAGTTAATTATTTTAATTTTCCTGGAAATGTTGTTATTGAATGTTGAGGACAGTGAGAGAAAAGAATTTTGTGAGCCATCTCTGGGAGAGGTATGGGCCCGATATTCACATGAATCTGGGTCGACAACATGACCAACAAATGAAACACCACTTGCAGAGAGGAGACACTCTTTAAAGAGGTGGGAGACCACTTTCATACACAGCTTGGATTTCCCATCACATTTTCCAACCCACAGCAAACCACACAGTGTTGAGCGACTGAATTATATCCTGTAATACTGCGGACCAGGTATTTGGAACAAGTGGTCTCCATCTGCTCCTATACAAGTGGTTTTAAGGACTGAATGGAACATAGGAACAGAGACCTGAGGAGCAGGAGTGGGTCATTAGACACGTTGTCATTGCTCGGCCAGACAGTAATATCATAGCTGATCTGAGTGTGGTCTCCGCAGCACTTTTCTGTCTGTCCACATTTTCCCTCAATTCACATGTCTGTCAGATGTTGCAAAACACAATTTGGAATAAATGCAAGTATCCACGCACAATACGAGGAAACTGCACAAAGCCGAAGTACACAGGCAGCACAATTCTGTAAGGCAACAGACATTTATCTATCAGTCTTGTTCCCATCCAATTAATTCTGCTGCAGATTATCATTTTAGATTTGTTCATGGAATGTGGGTGTTGTTGATAGGCCAACATTTATGGACCATGTCTAATTACGCTGGAAGTGGTGGTGTTGAGCTGCCATCTTGACCTGAAACCTCTGTGGAAGAGAATTCCCATTTGAACAGCCCCTGCGAATTTCTCATTTCTGCTCCGACAAATGTTGCAGGGTCGTTGTGTCATTTTCCAGCCCCACTTCTCCACTGGTTACAACAGGTTTTAAGTGCAACCTAGTCCAGTCTCTCGAAAAATGTGAGACACAGAGTGACACACGTACAGACACATACACAATCGCGCATGTCTGAAGACGAAAAAGAATATGAAAAGGTTTCTAGGGTTTCATAGTAGTTGAACTTATTTCAAATGGAAAAGAGATAATGTGTCCCAAATGATACTCTGTCTCCGAAGTTATTCTACTCAAACAAGCTGCTGGTATGAGACTTCTTCCTGGAACAGTTGGATTTCGCAGAATTTACTTTCCTTCAATCAGTGAAGCGATTCCCATGAATCTCCAACAGGAATGCTCCAAGTTTAGTGAAGATGACTTAGGGATTTTTTACTCACATTTTGCTGTCAGAAGGGACAAAGTGAGAGAGGAGGGGGCAATAGATTGTGGCTTACGACCATAATAAGATCATCGGAAATAGGAATATAAATTAGGCCATTCAGCCCATCGAGTCTGACCCACTATTCAATTATGGCTGACAAATTTCTCAAAACCATTCTCCTGCTTTCTCCCTGTAACCCTTGATCCCTTTGAGACTCAAGAAGCTAACTACCTCCATTAAAAAAAAAATGACCTGACCTCCTGTGCCTTCTGTGAAAACGAATTCCATAGATTCTCCACTCTCTGGCTGAAGACGTTTCTCCTTACCTCCGTTCTTAAAGGATCTCCCTTTACTCTAAGGCTGTATCCGTGGGTCCTAGAGTCGCCTACCAATGGAAGTCTTCTCACCATCCGTACTGTCCAGGCCATTTAGTATTCTGTATGTTTCAATTAGATCCCCCCACATCCCTCTGAACCCCGTCAAGAACAGACCCAGAGTCCTCAAACGTTCTCATATGTTAAGCTTTTCATTCCTGGGACCATTCCCGTGTACCTCCTGTGAATCCATTCCAAGGTCAGCACATCCTTCCTGAGATATGGGGCTCAGAACAGCGCACAATACTCCAAATATGGTCTGACAAGAGCCTTATGGAGTCTCAGAAGTACGTCCCTGCTTTTATATTCAAATCCTTTCCAAATAAATTCCATCACTGCATTTGCCTTCCTAACTACTGACTCAACCTGCAAGTTTACAGTGAGAGAATCCTGGAGTAGAACTCCCAAGTCCCTTTGCACTTCAGACATCTGAATTTTCTCGGTAGTCCATGTTTTTATTTTTCCTAACAAAGTGCATGTTCCCACAATTTCCCACTTTGTACTCCATATGTCATTTATTTTCCCATTATCCTAATCTATCCAAATCCTTCGTGAGCCTCCCTCCCTCTTCGACGTTACCTGTCCCTATACCTATTTTTGTTTCATCTTCAAACGTAGATAGAAGACCTTCAGATCCTTCATCTGGATTGTTAATGTATAAAGGGAAAAGTTGTGGTCCAAACACTGAGCCTCATGGAACACCACTTGTCACCGACTGTCAACCTGAGAGGGACACTTTTATTGACACTCTTTGCTTCCTGCCAGACAGCCAAACTTCTATCCATGTTAGCACTTTCCCTCTAACACCATGGGCCCTTGCCTTTCTCAGTAGCCTCCTGTCGCACATTGTCAAATATCTTCTGGAAGTCCAGGTCAATGACATCCATTGGCTCTCCTTGTTCTAAGCTGCTCATTACGTCCTCAAGGTTGTCTAGCAGATTTTCCAGGCATGGCCTCCTCTTGATGAAACCATGGTTACTTTGTCCTACTTTACCATCCATATGCAAGTATTCAGAAATCTCATCCTTCACAATGGATTCCAGGATCTTACCCATAGCCAAGTTTAGATTAATCAATCTGTAATTTTCCGTTTTTTGCTTTACTTTTTAAAACAGGGGTATCACGTTAGCGATTTTCCAGTCCTCTGGGAATCTCCCTGATTCGAGAGATTCCTGAAAGATCACCCTGTCTCATCAGCTATCTGCCTTAGACATCTGGAGTGGAGTCCATCTGGTCCAGGTGATTTACTTACCTTCAGGCAATTCTGTTTTCCCAGCACCTTTTCCTTGTTGATGACCACCTTACTCAGGTCTGTCCACTAAGTCTTTTCAATGTTTGGGATATTACTCGTGTTTTCAACCGTGAAGACTGACACCAAGTAATTTTTCAGCTCCTCAGCCATTTACTTGTTCCACATTACTATCTCTCCTGTGTCAATATCTAGCGACCAGATGCCCATTTTTGCCTCTCGTTTGCCCCTTATGCATCCAAAGAAGCTCTTAGAGTCTTTCTTTACATGACTGTCTTACTTACCCTCATATTTAACCTTCTCACTCCTTATTTCATTTTTTTTGCTCTCTGTTGGTCTTTGCAAGTGTTACAACATGGTGGTGAAAGTCTCTGTTAATTAAACCAAACACCCGTAAAGCTCAAATCACCGCGTAATCCATTAGAATATGAGTGACAGAGAACTCCCAAATTCCACTATTTAAAGAAAATAACACCAATTTATTTTTAACTGTAAAAGTGAACATTACGCCACATCTATTTACAACTTTAACCAACCCACCCCCCACAACTGCCCCCAAATCTCTAACAATATGCTGTTTCAATAAGACATTTATGATGATTACTTCAACTTAATTTCACAACCAGACAGCCACTGCCGTCCTCTGTGATGTTACTCTCCTGGCTGCTGAATTCCCTGGGTCATCGTAATTCTGTTTACTGTGAATATGTTTCATATGAAAAAATATCTATAATAGTGAGTATTTCCTAATTTCTTGAGGAGCAAGATGGTTGATCCCCAGGCTTATGACCCCAGCATCAAATTGTCTCACTAGTTCAATGTTGGCAAAACAATAAATTCCATCTCGATTTGCTTTCAGTGACAGAGTGAAGGAAAGGGAGTGTTGCATGCAATAGTGAGAGTGGTGGAGCAAGAGCCTTGTTCGGGGGTAAGTGCTGTAACAGATATACAGAGAGTGTCAGGGAGTAGAGAGAACAGGGAGCCATTTGTCCTGGCCGAGCGGGGAAGGTTATTGTTGCTTGTCCTGTATCGATGGGCATTTCTTCAGATCATCTCAGCATCGGGATGAGCCTCTCCAATCTCCTGTCTCCGTCTATCACTAATAACACCACAGAGCACATCCCACAGCTTCTTCAGAATCAGTTTGTATGGATCTTGCAAACAACAAGGAAGAACACACATTTGTGCCTTACATATCTGAACCAAAACTGTTGTGCAATTTTGTCCATTCGATTCTCTGGAAATTATATATCCAAATATCATGGCTGCTGCAGTAATACTGGATGATCTAAAATTGCATCTAAACTGCGTTAACTAAATGATTGTTAATGCTGTGAAAAATACATTTCATAAGTGTATATGAGGTAGACTGAAGAATATGTTGTGAACCAAAGTACAGAGCAGGTTATTTCGGGCGTGGTGTTGTGTGGTCAGAAGGACTAATTACTTACCGTGCTCTGAGGCAGCTTTTGGGCTATCGTGACATTAATATGCTGCATTTTACACGGCGCCTGCAAGCAATATAGAATGTTTGAACATTACACTCAAATATCATGAAAACCTGAAGGCTAGAGGGTCAAGTGAATTCGAAAAATACAATATGACATTTAGTGTGAGACAAACATTGGCTGTTAGTGATAGAAATACTGTAAAGTCTGAAAAATACGTACATACCATTAACTTACAAACACCAACGAAAGGGAAGGTGACTCATTAATGGTTTACGTAAGAAATTAATGATTGCATTAAATCTAAAGAAGCAGCTTCAGAAAAATTCCAGATATTGCGCAAACCTGAACATTCTGAGAGATTTACTTTTCTGAAAATAAGGACGAAGAATGTGTTATGGAAATCAAAAGAACATGAATACAAACAAACAGGAAACACAAAGACTGCTCAAATCCACATATCAAAAAAAAAACAAAAGTAAGGCCAAATGTGGAAATTTGTAAGGTAGAGGAGAATTTATTGTGGTGAACAAGGAAATGACAGAGAAACTGACCAGCTACTTTGCATCTGTCTTCATAGAGAAAGCACCAGGAAACCTCCGTGTAAAGCAAGTGATCACATGGGACTTGTGGAATTAAAGAAATAAAGTCAATTCATATCAGCAACAAGGTAGGACTTGAAAATGGAGCTAGATTGATCATTGCTAAGTTGATGGGCTAGATATACTTCATATCAAAATACCAGAAATAAAAAAGCATATTAATTGAACTGTCGGTGACTGTGTTTTATTTTCTTGCAGATCCTGCAATGGCCATAGCCATTGTAGATAACTGAAAGGTAGTAAACATGATCCATCTATGTACACATAGAAGAAGAGATAATGTGGAGGACTGCAGACCAATGGATTTGACATATGTATGGAAGGAGTTGGAATCCATTATATAAGATGTGATATTGGGTACTTAGAAATGATCAGCAAAATTGCAGAGAATCACAATGCATTTCTGACAGAGACATCATGCCTGACAAACATCGGAAATATTTGAAGTTGTTTCTTGCAACATAGACCACAGACAACCAGTGGAAGTAGTGTATTTGGATTTTCAGAAGTCTGGGCGGGTGGGTGAAAAATTCCTGGCTGTCACAGCTGCTCCTTTTTTTGAGCAATTTTAGGTGTTGGAGGTGATTTCCTCGAATCCCAGAAGCAGCAATTACTGTTTTGTATGCTGTTGCATTGTTTTGGAACTTTGGGAAAAAAAACAGTCAAAGCAACAGCAGTTTTAAGAGGGAAAGGAACAGACAAAGGAAGCACATGGTGAGGGGAAGAAACTGACAGGACAGCATACCTGCACAGTTACTGCCTTTGCTGTTTGAATTCATGTATCGCTGGATACCAGAGTGCCCCTAGGAAAATTAACAAACAGTGAAATTTACAACTGGTTTGAGGAACTGTTTGGGCAACGTTCCCAGACAGATAGTGAATTGTTTTAACTATGTCCTACAGAAAGTCTGCAGAAGTGAGTAGAGTGGGTTCTTCCTTAACTATATGTTTTTGAGAAATGTCTCTTGATTAATCTTAAAATATAAGCCATAAATATTAATTTAACCTTGGGCAGTGTTTTGTAGAGGAATAAGACATTTTTCTTTTTCTGGGTCTGTAGATTGTGAAGGAACACAAATGGCCTTAGTAGAATCATATGCGCTTCTTGTCAGATGTGGGAGTTTAAGGAGGATTTAAGGGTTACTGCGGGATATATTTGCAATAAATGCTTCTGGTTACGAATCCTATCAGAGCGAATGGATCGGTTGGAGAGACAGTTTAAGACAATAAAGAATTGGTAACAGCAACAGTATGTGATGGATGGCAGTTATAGGAAGGGGGGAACGTCTCAGATACAGTTACTTAGATGGGTTAACTCCAAGAAAGGCAAGAGAGTTAAGCAGCTCGTGCAGGAGTCTTCTGGGGCTGTCCCCATTTCAAATAAATATGCTGGTTTGGAAAATGTAGCGGGTAATGGATTCACAGGGGAACGTAGCACGAGCAGCCAAGTTTCTGGTATGGAGACTGGCTCTAATGCGACAAGGGATACGTCGGAGTCCACGAGGTCAATTGTGTTAGGGGACTCGCTAGTCTGAGGTACAGACAACGGTTCTGTGGCCAGCAGAGAAAAAAGCAGAATGGTGTGCTGCTTCCCTGGTGCCAGGATCAAGGATGTCTCAGAAAGGATGCAGAATGTTCTCACGGGGGAGAGGGGTCAGCAAGAGGTCATTGTCCAAATTGGAACCAACGACATAGGAAAGGAAAATGTTTGAGATTATGGATGGAAATTGCAGGGTGATAGGCAGAAATTTAAAAAGGAGGTTCTTGAGAGTAGTAATATCTGGATTACTCTCGGCGCTACGAGCTAGTGAGGTCAGGAATAGAGGGATAGAACAGATGAATGCATGGCTGGGAAGCTGGTGTATGGGAGAAGGATACACATTTTTGGATCACTTGAATCTCTTTTGGGGTAGAAGGAACCTGTACTAGAAGGACGGATTGTACATGAATTGGAAGGGGACGAATATACTGGCAGGGAGATTTGCTAGAGCTGGGCGGGAGGATTTAAACTAGTAAAGGGGGGGGGGAGGGGGGGGAGGCTGGGGGCAGGGAGATAGTGAAGAAATAGATCAATCTGAGATTGGTACAATTGAGAATAGAAATGAGTCAAACAGTCAGGGCAGGCAGGGACAAGGTAGGACTAATAAATGAAACTGCATTTATTTCAATGCAAAGGGGCCCAACAGGGAAGGTAGATGAACTCAGGGCATGGTTAGGAACATGGGACTGGGATATTATAGCAATTACAGAAACATGGCTCAGGGATGGGCAGGACTGGCAACTAAATATTCCAGGATACAAATGCTACAGGGAAGATAGAAAGGGAGGCAGGACAGGAGGGGGAGTGGCGTTTTTTTTAATTAGGGATAGCATTACAGCTGTACTGAAGGAGGATATTCCTGGAAATACATCCAGGGAAGTTATTTGGGCAGAACTGAGAAATAAGAACGGGATGATCAACTTTTTGGGATTGTATTAGAGACTCCCTAATAGTCAGAGGGAAATTGAGAAACAAACTTGCAAGGAGATCTCAGCTATCTGTAAGAATAATAGTGTGATTATGGTAGGAGATTTTAAGTTTCCAAACATAGACAGGGACTGGCATAGCGTGAAGGGTCTAGATGGAGAGGAATTTGTTAAGTGTGTACAAGATAATTTTCTGATTCAGTATGTGGATGAAATTACTAGAGAAGGTGCAAAACCTGACCCACTCTGCGGAAATAAGGCAGGGCAGGTGACTGAGCTGTCAGTGGAGTTGCACTTTGGGGCCAGCTACCATAATTCTCTTATATTTTATAAAAAATATGGAAAAGGATAGACCAGATCTAAAAGTTGAAGTTCTAAATTGACGAAAGGCCAATTTTGACGGTATTGGCAAGAACTTTCAAAACCTGATTGGGGGCAAATGTTCACAGGTAAATGGACGGCTGGAAAATGGGAAGCCTTCAGAAATGATATAACAAGAATCCAGAGAAAGTACATTCCTGTTAGGATGAAAGGAAAGGCTGGTAGGTACAGGGAATGCTGGCTAACCAAAGGGTTTGATTAATAAAAAGAAGGAAGCATCTGTCAGGTAGAGACAGGATAGATCGAGAGAATCCGTAGAAGAGTATAAATGCAGTAGGAGTATACTTAAGAGGGAAATCAGGAGGGCAAAAAGGGGACATTAGATAGCTTAAGCAAACAGAATTAAGGAGAATCCAAAGGGTTTTTACAAATACATTAATGTCAAAATCAGAATTAGGGAGAGAATAGAGCTCCTCAAAGATCAGAAAGGCAGCCCTTGTGTGGAGCTGCAGAAAATGGGGGAGGTACTAAACGAGCATTTTGCATCAGTATTTACCGTGGAAACGGATAGGGAAGATATAGAATGTCAGGAAATAGATGGTTACACGTTGAAAAATGTCCATATTACAGAGGAGGAAGTGCTGGATGTATTGAAACGGGTAAAGATGGATAATTCCCCAGGACCTGAACAGGTGTACCATAGAACTCTGTGCGAAGCCAGAGAAGTGATTGCTGGGCCTCTTGCTGAGACATTTGTACCGTTGATAGTCACAGGAAAGGTGCCAGAAGACTGGAGTTTGGCAAGCGTAGCGCCACTGTTTAAGAAGTGTGGTACGGACAAGCCAAGGAACTATAGGCCAGTGAGCCTGACGTCGGTGGTGAACAAGTTGTTAAAGGAAATCCTGAAGGACAGGATGTACATGCATTTGGAAAGACAAGGACTGATTAGGGATAGTCGACATGGCTTTTCCGTGGGAAATCATATCTCATCATCTTGATTGAGAAGTAACGAAGAGGGCAGAGCGGTAGATGTGATCTATATAGACTTCACTAACGCATTCGACAAGATTCTCCATGGGAGACTGGTTAGCAAATTTATATCTCACGGAATACAGGGACAATTAGCTGTTTGGATGCAGAACTAATTCAATTTTGAAGACAGAGGGTTGAGGTGGAGGGTTGTTTTTCAGACTGGAGACCTGTGACCAGTGGAGTACCACAAGGATCAGTGCTGGGTCCTCTATATTTTTGTCAATTACATAAATGATTTGAATGTGAGCGTAAGAGGTATCGTTAGTAAGTTTGCAGATGACAACAAAGTTGGAGGTGTCGTGGACAGTAAAGAAGGTACAGAAGGATCTTGATCAGATGGGCCAATGTGTTGAGAAGTGGCAGATGGAGTTTAATTCAGACAAATGCGAGGTGCTGCATTTTGGGAAAGCAAATTTTAGTAGGATTTATACAAGGTCCTGGGGAGTGTTGCTGAACAAAGAGACCTTGGAGTGCAGGTTCATGGCTCCTTGAAAGTGGAGTCGCAGGTAGATAGGATAGTTAAGGCGGCATTTGGTATGCATTCCTTTATTGGTTAGAGTATTGAGTATTGGAATTGGGAGGTCATGTTGCGGCTGTACGGGTCATTGGTTAGGCCACTGTTGGAATATTGCGTGCAATTCTGGTCTCCTTCCTATCGGAAATATGTTGTGAAAATTGAAAGGGTTCAGGAAAGATTTACAAGGATGTTGACAGGGTTGGAGGATTTGAGGTATAGGGAGAGGCTGTACAGGCTGGCGCTGTTTTCCCTTGAGCATTGGAGGCTGAGTGGTGACCTTATACTGATGTACAAAATTACGAAGGGCATGGAGAGGATAAATGGATAAAGTCTTTTCCCTGATGTCGTGAAGTCCAGAACTAAAGGGCATTGGTTTGGGTGAGAGGAGAAAGATGTTGGGCGTCACGGTGGCACAGTGGTTAGCAATGCTGTCTCACGATGCCAGAGACTCGGGTTACAATTCCCGCTTCAGTCTGTGTGGACTTGGCACATTCTCCCGATGTCTGCGTAGGTTTCTTCCCACAATCCAAAAATGTGCAGGTTAGGTGAATTGGCTATCCTTAATTATCCGCAGTGTTAGTTTAAGGGGGATGGGTCTGGGTGGGTTGCGCTTCAGCTGGTCGTTGTGGACTTGGTTCCACACTTTAGAAATCTAAATGTAAAAGAGACCTAAGGGACAACTTTTTCACACAGACGGTGGTATGTGTATGGAATGAGCTGCCAGAGGATCTGCTGGAGGCTGGTACAATTGCAGCATTTAAAAGTCAATTGGATGGTTATATGAATAGCAAGAATTTGGAGGAATATGGGCCGGATGCGGGCAGGTGGGACTGGATTGGATTGGGATATCTGCTAGACATGGACGGATTGGACTGAAGGGTCTGTTTCCATGCTTTTACATCTCTATGCCTCTATAACTCACACAGTGAGTTCGTAAATGCAATTAGTGTGAATGGTATTTGGAGGAATACGTGTAATTGGAAAGATAAAGTTAGGCTGTAGTTTGTTTCAGGGAATAGGAATATAGAGGTAAAGACATCATGAAGCAGTTGCATAGAGTGTTGGTGAGACTGTACCTGAGGTATTGAGTGCAGTGTTGGTGACCTAATCTAAGAAAGATTACACTGATCACAGAGGACATGCAATGAACATTCTCCAGATTAATTCGTGAGATGACAAGATTTTCTGATGAGGAGATTTGTCTTGCGACCTCTTCAGTTTCAAAGCATGAGAGGTGATCGCAGTGAAATTTCAACAATCTATGATACATGTGATGAGATGGAAATAAATAGGATGTTTCTCTAGCTGTCTACTCTATATTTAAGGCAAATAATGACAGGATAAGGGATATGCCATTTAAGACCGTAATAAGGAGGAAATTCTTCCCTCGGAGGGGACTGACTAACGCAGGGGCATAGAAGTCTGTTGGCAGGGCAAGATTAAGGAGAATCCCCAGATATTCTTCACGTATATCAAGTGGAACAGAACAACCAGGGAACATGTAGGGCCTGTTGGTGACTTGCCAAGTTGCATCCCAACTCAACGTCATGGTAGAAGGGCGTTTGTGTGACTGAGCCCAATTTCCCCTGGTGTACGACAGAGATCAGTGCTGTGTCCCTTATTATTTGTGGTATTCATAAGCGATGTGAATTTGAAGTGGGTAGGGGGAGTGTGATAGGTAAGTTTGTGTTTGACACAAAGATTGGCCGGGTGGTTGGCAGTGAAGAGGAAGGTCTTATGTTACAGAAAGATACAGCTGGAATGGTCAGATGGTCAGATCAATCGCAGATGGAATGTAACCCTGATAAATATATGGTGATCCACTTTGGAAGAAGGAAACAGACAGGGGAGTACTCAAAGAATGGCATCACACTAGGAAGCTCAGAGCGTGCTTCTCCACACATCCCTGAATGTGACTGGATATGATAATTGATGAGTTCGGCATTACTGTAGATAAAGCCTTTATTCATTGACCCAAAGATTACACGAGTTTTATATAGCACTTTGGTAAGTCCAAATGAAATATTGTGTGCAGTTCTGAGAGCCAAATTACAGGAAGGATGTGATTGCACTGGATGAGGTGCAGAAGAGATTCACCAGGATGTTCCCTGGGATGGAACATATGAGCTGTGGAGAGAGGCTGGGTAAGCTCGAGTTATTTATTTTGGAGCAGAGGAAGTTGAGTGGGTAAGTAATTCAGGTTTAAGATTACAAGGGGCATGGACAGGATGAATAGATAACAGCTGTTCTTTTTAGTCAAAGTTTCAGATTCCTTACAGAGTGAAACCGGGGAATGGAGAATGGAGAACAGAGAAACATGACACGACTACTTCACTTCTGCTGTCACAGAAAAATACATAAACAAAGACTTCCCAGCAATAGGAGAAAATCTGAATGTGATGAGAAAATGATGTAGAATTAAACTAGTAAATAAACTAATTTGGAGTAATTATTGGAGCTGAAAATAATGGGCATAGGAAAAATTCAACACACATTAATGAAATGGGAAACATATTTGAGAAACTGACTGGTAGATTAATTACAGAAAAAAAACAATAGAGGCACTGCACTTGGATTTTCAGCAAGAATGTTAATAGAGTCCCAAGCCTAGTGTGCAAAGTAAAAGCATATAGGATAGGAGGTAATATATGAACATGATGTTAAAATGGGAGTGTTGACAGGAAACAATGAGCAGGAATAAATGGGTGGTTTTCAGTTTGGAAGGCTCATGAGGCATCGCAATGATTGGTGCTGGGGCGCCAGATATTCACAATACATCTCAAACATCTCGTTGAGGGAATCAAATGCAAAGTTTCCAAGTCTGCTGATGGAACTAGGATTTTGAAAAGTGAGGAGGGTGTGAAAAAAACTTCAAGATGATTGAAACAAATGGAGTGAATGAGTAAATCTGTGGCAGATGAAGAGCAGTGTGGATAGATGTGATGTTTTCTACTTTGTTGGGAAACACTAAAATTCCAGATAACCATTGGAAAAGGGAATGGTTGAGAAATGTCGATCTATGAAGGGAACTGCACTTTTCTTCTGTTATTGTTGGGGCAGACATCTGAGTTCCAGGGCAGTGAGTTATGAAGACAGAGGCCAATACAGGGAATACATTGGCACAGAGACCAGTTTATGCAGACCCACCAAGTGGGGAGCTGTAACATTGAAAAGGATCTGGGATCTCCCTGTACACCAGTAACTGAAAGCAGGATTGCAGGAGCAGAAAGCAGTCAGGAATATAAATGGGATGTTGACCCTCATTTCAGTTGGGCTTGAGTCCAGCAGTAAGGGTGTTTCAGTGCAGCTGTACAGGCTCTTGGTGAGACCTCAACTCGAACATTGTGCAATGTTGTGTGCAGTTTTGGTCTCCGTACCTAACAAAGGACAAACTTGACATTGAGTGAGTGCAGCGAAGGCTGACCAGACTGATCTCTGGGATGACAGACCTTTTGTGGGAGCAGAGATTTGGGCGACTGAGCCTGTATTCCACGGGGTTTAGGAAAATGAGTGGAGATCTCAGTGAGATATTTAAAACACTGACAGGGTTAGGTAGATTGGAAGCAGTGATGATAATTCCCCTGGCTGGGACGTCTAAAACAAGAGGCCACAGTATCAGGTACAGGCAGGTCATATTGCATTTAGATATCAATAAATGTCTGCACTCAGAACTGGTGAACCTGGGAATTCTCTCTCACATAAGGCTGTGGAAGACAAGGCATAAAAGACTAATAAGGATGTCTAGACACCGAAAGGATGGGGGAGACAGCAGAAATATGGTGTAGAAATAAAGGGTCAGCCATCATTATATTGAATTGGATAGCAAACTCGACAGACCAAGGGGATTTCCACAGTTCCTATTTTATGCCTTCACAACGTTAATCACATTAAGGCATGTGTACAGTGAGTGGGGAAAGTGCATTGACAAGATGTCAGACATTAGAATGGGGCAGGCTCAATGTACTGTATAGCCTATTACATTCCCGATGTTTCTGTGCGGTTTGTGGGAAAGCTCTGTAAATGTTGTCACAAGTTCACAGATGTTAGGAAGGACGTCTCTGCAGGATCGGCAGGACTGTCTTTCCAGTTCCCTTTTCCATACTGAGGCTGGGGCTGGGTGTTCTATCAGGTTTTATCATTTAAGACGTTGGAGCAGTTTGATACAATAGAGTGTCTTGCTTGGCCTTTTCAAGACCATTGAAGAGTTTATCACATGTCTGTGTGTCTGAAGTCACTTTTAGGCCAGACCAGGAAAGCACGGGAGATTCACTTCCTAAAAGTACCTTGGAAAAGCAAATTGGTGTTTACGATCGACATTGACTTCAAGGTCACTGTTACTGACACCAGATTTGAGATCTCGATATTTTATTATTTGTTCTTAACTTCCACCAGCTGCCAATGCATTAGCCTGGTCTGGATTATTCATCCAGTGGCTTTTCCAAAACAGCACAATCTCCAAATGGGGACCTATCAGAAACCACACAGAACAAGTTATGTCTGTGCTGTTCGACAGCTCTATCAAAAATCAGGGCCCATTGCCATTGTCATCTACTGTGTTCAGCTTTCATGTGCAGCAAATCGAATTGGTTGAAGACTGGCAACTGTGATCCTGTGTGCATCATGATGAAGGTGAGTTGAATCATCGACTCAACACCCCTGGCTAGGATGGTACAGATACTATTTCCTTGTTTTTTTACACTGATGTGCAGAGCTGATCCATTGATAGAATGGGAATAATTGTGGAGCCATCTCCATCAATTAGTTGTTTAATCGTCTATTACGATTTTTGGTCGGATGTGACAGGCTGCAGCGATCTGGGTCTATTGACCTTATGACAATTTCTCTCTCTCTATCATTAGATTTGGTTTCATTTGATTTGATAGGATTCATTGTCGCATGTATCTAAGTAGAGTGAAACTTTTTGTTTATGCACAGTTCTGGCAGATCATCGTGAGAGTTGGAGCTGTTTTTTTTTAGAGACATGGAGTGGCCGAAATGTAAAAGTCTACTTCAACTGTCTGTTTTTGAAGAGGCACAAAATAACTAGAAATTTAAATAGATTGCTTCAGCGTTAGTGAAAAAAGGGCCTTTGAGAAGGGAATTATTCCAAGGCAAAAGAAAGGATAATCTGATTCGCAAGATTCTGAAACATGCCAACATCGTGATAAAGCAGGTTCTTTTTTTAAAAAAAATGATGATTTGTAAGAGAACACAGATGAAATAATGAAATTGTAGCACAAAAACTCTGAAGAATCACTACAAAAGGTAACTTATTCTGATCTCAGTAAGAATTCTTTTCATCCACATAAACAGCAACTCAAGTTATCTTTCCAAAGCTAGATGCGCCTTTGGAACTATTTACAATAGTAATAAGTTCTAGTTAACTATTTGGTAAATAATCATGGACACAGATCTCAACGTAATTATAAAACCTTCAAGAGATGCCTGGCATGTCTTGTCTAATTCGCTAAGAAAAAGATTAACAGTAGAACTAATAATAACATTACGAATTTTGTAACAAAATCAACTTTTTACTGTAAATTGGGATCACGGAATTTGATAAGAGATACCCTGCCCATTGGAGAATAGAATTTATGCAATCCTTCAAAATAAACAATGAGGGGTATGACTAAAAAGAGCACAGCCCTGAACTTTGGAATGCATTATTGAAAGATCCCAAGGACTAGAGATAACAACAATCGTTAAACATCCGAAACAAATAAGAACCTCGGGCTGTCCATGCGAGTCTCCATCATTGATCAGTTGTTTTACAAGATTGGTTCTGCAGAAGGGGAGTGGAGGGTACACTGACAAAGTTGTGTACGATCATTGCAACACAAAACGTATAAAATACTGTCTTTTTAATGCAAAATCGAAGTGGGTCATTGATTTACCTTCTGATCTGAGCTAAAGATTAAGGAAAGGATTGTCTTCTCATGTCAAAGCCAGATTCGAGGAAGATCCTTTGGTATTCTCCCAGCATTAACCAGGTTTTGCTTGAATTTAAGTCCATTCCGTGCCTGTGCCCTGTCTGCCTCCAGAGTCTTTGACCCGAGCTGGGGAATCTCGCTCTTACAATAAGCAAGGACATACAGATCATAGGGTAAAGGAAAACCTTAGACTGAGGCATACAGGCTACACCAGAAAGGGCATACAATAGGCAACAACAATGTGAACAAGATCAGCATTATTTGAAGTTAGAGAGTCCATTCCTTAGTTTAATAATGGCTGGGAAGATGCTGTTCATGATCCGCTGGTTTGTGTGTTCAAGCTTCTGTATTGTCTGCTTGATGGGAGAGATTGTAGGAGATCCGGGGTGCGATGGGTCTTTGATCATGTTGTTAGCCTTTCCGTGGCAGCGAGCTGTGTAAATGGAGACAATGGATGGGACGTTAGTTTCCGTGATGGCATGGGCTGTGCACACAACCTTCTGTCATTTCTCTTACTGTCCTGGGCAGGGCTGTGGCCACACCAGGTCATTATGCACCCAGATAGTTTGCTGTCAGTGGTGCATTTGTAGACATTGGTGAGGGTCCTCTTGGACATGTCAAATGTCCTGAGCTGCCAGAGAAAGAAGAGGCGTTCTTGTGCCATCTCGGCTGTCACATCTATATGAGAGGTCTGTTATCGTTACTCCAAGCAACTTAATGCTTTCCACCCTTTCAACTTCAGTTCCATTGATGCAGATGGGGGCATGTTCTCCTCCTTTCTTTGTGAAGTCATTGATCAGTTGGTTAGTTCTGCCGACGTTGAAAGAGAGGATGGTCTCCGTGCAGCACATCACTAAGTCCTCTATTTCCGTTCTGTATTTTGACTTGCCATCATTACATACCTGTCCTACGATGATGGCGTCATCAGTGAACATGAAGATGGCATTCGTTCAAAATTTGGCAATACAATCGTGGGTGTACAGGGAATATAGTAGGGTGCTGAGGACACATCTTTGGAATTTCAGTGTAGAATGCTATCATGGAAGAGACACACTTACCTATTTTTCACTGATTGTACTGTGGGTCAGAAAGCTGAGGATCAAAGTTCAGAGGGCGGAGCCAAGACTAAGGTCAGGGAGTTTTGTGATTATTCTGAAGGGAATAATGGTGATGAAGGTGAACCTATAGTCAATGAGCAGGAATCTGACGAGGGTGTCCTTGTTGTCCAGATATTCCAGGGATATGGCACCCGCTATGGACCCATTCCACTGGTAGGCAAACTGTAGGGGATCGAGGCAGGCTGGGAGACTGGAACTGATGTGGGCCATGACTAGCTTCTCGAAGAACTTCGTTCCCCTCAGTCTCCTGCGCTCTAAAGAGAAATGTCCCAGTTTATCCAACCTCTCCCTATGACTCAGACCCTTGAGTCCTGGCAACATCCTTGTAAAGTTCCAGTTCAATACCATCCTTCCTCTTGCAAGGTGACCAAAACTGTACACAACGCTGAAATTGGAAATATTTGGAACTGTAAGTTTTACTCTGCAGCCAATTATTATGCTGCTGTGATATTGTTTTATTTTTTGTGTTATTCTGAAATCTTATTATTCATTGAATCCTCTGATGGTAATCCCCTCGGGTGAACGTTCTGACTGCTTGAATTTGAATCAATCTATTTTGTTTGGACTGATATTTTGAGGCCGCTGTATATCAGAAAACAGGAAGAGATGTTGGATGATTGTGCAGTGTGTGTCCTTTACTGGACGAGCTTGTCTCTCTAGGCACCTAAGGTTTTTATTGTGGGCCAGAGTACCTCAGAATCGTTACATCACAGAGGGAAGCTATTTAGCCCATTGTAGGTGCATGCACATAGAACATTACAGCTCAGTACCTACAACATCATTCAGCACTGCCGACAGATCCACCGACCTTACTGTCAACCGTAAATTTACTAACTCATCCTTCTATGCCCTCATTAAGGTAATTTTCAAAAGGACAACAACAGCCACTCGAAAGCAGTATACCACCAGAACTAAACTCCAGGATGAACATCCCCCATCAACTACCACCTTCTGTTTGCTTTCAGCTCGCCAATTTGTGATCCAAACGCTAAATCACCCACAATTCCATGTCTCCATATTTTCTGGGAGAAAGTAAGGACTGCAGATGTTTGAGATCAGAGTCGAGAGTGTGGCGCTGGAAACACACAGCAGGTCAGGCAACATCCGAGGAGCGAGGAGAAAATGAAGACTGCAGATGCTGCAGACCAGAAAACTGATTCCTGATGAAGGGCTTACAAGAGAAATATCAACTTGGATGCAAATTGGACGCTGCCTCATCTGTTCTGCTTTTCCAACACCACACTCTCCATATTTTCTTCAATAGCCTACCATTATCAAACGCTTCACTGAAATCCATACATCTCACTTTACCCTCATCCACCTGTTTGGTCACCTTCTCAATGAACTCGGAAAGATTTGTGAGGCATGACATACCCTTCACAAAACCTTGTTGACTATTCTTAATCAAATGATTCCTTTCTCGATGATAGTAAATCCTATCTCTTATAATCCTTTCTAACACTTTACCCACAACCGAAGTAAGACAGGTATATAATTACCAGGGTTGTCTCTTCTGCATTTCTTGAGCAAAGGGACAATGTTTTCTGTCTCTCAGCCTTCTGGCACTGTTCCTGTAGACAATGGCGATGTAAAAATCTGAACAGATGGTTGTATAAACTCCTCCCTAGCTTCTCAGAGAATCCTAGGATAAATCCCATCTGGCCCAGGGGACTTATCTATTTTCACATTCTCCAGAACTGCTAACATCTCCACGTGACAAACTTCAATCCAGTCCAGTCTAATAGCCTGTATCTCAGTATTGGCCTTGACAGCATTTTCTTTTTCCATTGTGAATCCTGATTGAAACATTAATTTACAGCCTGTCCTATCTCCTCAGACTCCACACACAACTTAACACTACTGTCCTTGGTTGCCATTAATCTTCATTTGGTCACTCTTTTATTCGTGAAATACTGATAGAAGGCTTGAGGGTTTTCCGTGATCCTACTTGCCAAAGACTTCTCATGTTCTCTCCTGGCTATTCTTAGCTCTTTTTTTAAGTCCTTCCAGACTAACTTGTAACTCTCAACCATCCAAACTGAGCCTTCACGTTTCATCTTTACATAAGCCTCCTTCTTCATCTTGACAAGAGATTCAACTTCTTCAGTAAACCACAACATCCTCACTCGACCACTTCCTCCTTTCCTGACAGGTATAAACTTAATAAGGACACACAGTAGCTGATGTTTGAAAATGCTCCACACTTAAATTGTACCCATCCTCTGCAGCTTCCTTCCCCATCCCATGCATCCTAAAACCTTTCCTAATCGCATCATAATTGCATTTCCCCCAGCTATAACTCATGTCCTGCGGTATACACTTGTCCCTTTCCATCGCGAAGGTAAACATAAATGAATTGTGGTCACTATCAGCAAAGTATTCACCTAACTCCAAATCTAAAACCTGGTCTGGTTCATTACTCAGTACCAAATCCAATTTGGCCTCTGCCCTTGTTGGCCTACCTACATACTGTATCAGGAAACCATTCTGCACACATTGGACAAAAACTGACCCATATAAAGTAATTGAACTGCAGCATTTCCAGTCAATATTTGGGAAGTTAAATTCTTCCATAACGACTACTCTGTTATTTTCCTTCCTATCCAGTGTCATCTTTGTAATCCTTTCCTCTAATTCTCTGGAACTTTTCAGATGGCAATAGTGATCTTTCAACAGGGTGACCTCTCTGTTTTTGTTTCTAACCTCTTCCCATACGACCTCACCAGACGAGTCCTTATCAAGCATCCTTTCTACCAATGTAATGCTGTCTTTGATTTTCAATGCCACCCCATCCTCCCCCACACCAACCCCCACCCCCGCCCCACTTTTAGTTCCGTCCTTGTTCTTATTGAAGCATCTAAACCCCGGACCCTACATCAATCAGTCCTGTGCCTGCTCTATCCATTTCTCCAAAATGGCCAAAAACATCAAGCTGTACAACTGCACAATTTGGAAACAGGGATGTTAAACGAGGGTGAGTTGGATAGATCTGAAGACAGCATGAGAGGAGATAGACAGGAACAGACAGAAAATGGAAGTTGTATTTAGAAATTCTCACGGACGGCAAGGTCTTTATCTATTGCCATATCGTTTGAGCACTGTGCAGATACTGGCTGTAGTCCCAGAGCATTTATCTTCAATAATATCACAGAGCTGAGTTGCTGATAGTTAAACAGAGTCCAAAAGGCTAAGCGATTTTTTTTTCTCTACAGTGAGAAGGTGATTTAATTTAAACAGACTGGGTGAACAGCAGCAGGAACTGAGAACCCCCTGAATACTGAGATACTGCGCCAAAGAATCTCAATGAGGTGGATCACTGACAGAGGGGAAATCAGCATCTCAGCTGTGGGCCAAATAATGATTGACAAAGATTACACACCACTTCCGTGGTTTTGTAATACACATTTCAATTTATGTCGCTCAATATCATGAGTGTATCTTATCTCTTTGTACTTCCCATAGTTTAGCGCGGACAGAAATCATTTTGTCCCCGTATTTTGTGTTCAATAAACAAATTTTACTCCTCATTCCTCACTTTAGATGTATTCTTGAATCTGTTCTTCATATGAGTTATAAAGAGTAACATTCCAATATTGATGACTGAGGAATATTATTGTCCCTCCCTCCAGTCTGAACTGCCATGTCCCACAATTCTCTCTGTTTTCTGTCTCCTCCACAATGCCATAATAACACTGCAATTGAAGTCCAGTAAATGACATTTCATCACAGTTCACTAACATCGATAACATCAATAGTACAGGCCTCATCTGCCTCTCTCTGATCCTGGAATAACAATCTGAATTGCATTTGTCACGTACAATTCTCTGTTATCCATGCCATTTGTCTGTTACAACCTCACGTTTCTCAGACATACAATCGTCTCAGATCATGAATTATAAAAATTGTTTAATTGAAATTCTGTTGCTTGATCAATAGTTCCAGGATGTATGTTTCCATTTATAATCAGAGACGCATGTTTACATTCTGATAAACTTATGGCATTACTCCTGCATCCAAGACAGATTGAATAGTTACACTCAATTGATCTCCCGGCCTCGAGATTTGTTCCATCAGTCACCCTCACATAGCCCATCCAGAAAATGACAGTTTGAATCATTGTTTTGAATTTGAATAAAACAATATTGAATTGAAAGGCGTTAGCTGGAGCTATTTGTTCACTGACTGTGATTGATGTCAGTCTCCGTGGATCCGTGATGTGTCACTGGAGGGTTTGCCTCTTCTATTAATTAAGGACTCGGTTCAATGTGTTATTCCAGTATTGGCGGGAGCATCAATGACTGGACTAACAGGGATCAGTAGCCCGAGAGACGGGGAGGAGAAATAAGAATCTGAGAACATTGACGGAATGTTCCATTAATGGATCAGACTCTGAGAACATTAGACTGGAATGTTCCATTAATGGATCAGAATCTGAGAACAATAGACTGGAATATTACAATAACAGGCAGGAGTTTATCCTCGGGTCTTTACTACCTTTCTCAGCCTTGGATATCATTAGCATCACGGATCGAAGATATCCTTTGGATTATTCAAGGTGGTTACTATCCCATCCTCGCTATAGTTGGTGTTCCTGGTAAGTCATTCCATCTGACCATTAAACCGAGTTGAACTGAATTGCTGCTCATATTCAAATTTTAAAATTTGGAAGTCATCATTTTCAGATCCAGTCAAAAATTTTATTCATTACTGATTAAAACTAGCAAATTACTATTCACAACTTACTCAACAATACGCGTGGAGAAACCACACTGTTTTTAATCTCCATTATCTTTTTTCTTCATTCATATTTACATTTCTACATATTCTTCCCACTTACCAATACTGCCCAAGACCACTATCAGGATATTTCAGTCACCTTCTCAGCCTCAATGCAACTGCTGAATAATCCATCGTTTGTGCCTTTGACAAATCCAGATATAACCGTTTCAAGTCCCTTCAAAATATGTTTACGTCACAAAATATTTGCATTTGAGCTGGGTAATTCGTCCTCTCCACATAATCTGTCAGATGGACAGACAGTGCATGGTGGTCAAGTCATTGACTCATAATCAAGCGGCACAGAATAATAATCTTTTGGTGTCGCCTGAAGGAAGTTGAGGGAATGCAAATGAAATCATCACCACTAGTTTTCCACAGAAGCATATCTGTTTGCCTCATGTCCTCTAGAGAAGGCAATGGGTTATCCTTTCATGTTCAGGTCTCTGTGCGACTGCAAACCCACAGCAATGTGGTTTACTCTTTATTATGTGTGCAACAGCTGAATCAGCCACTCAGTTCAAGATCAGAATAACATGCTGGCCTGACCAGGCCTGCACACATCCCATGAGAGCAGAACAAAAGGAAAGCTAGCTCCCTTCCTCTGCCTGATTTCAATGTTACTGCAAGTCATTTCCATTCAGGTAGGTGACCATCCCTGTTTCAAGTGAATTCTTTCTTATTGAGTATCCCTCTGAACGTGATATACATCTCCATCGACACCTCTGGTGATGACTGACGCAGAGATATAAGAAACTTCAAAATTCCACATCATTAGCAGCGCAGAGAGAAGGAGTGGCTTTGTATACCACAGGAAAGAAGCTGAGACAGCTAAGTGAGGGAAGAGAATTATTGTGATCAACCCTAGAGTGTTGTTGATATAGTATTTGGAGTATTGTGCACAGATTTTCTCTCCTGAATAAGGAATAATCCTCTTGGCAGAAAGAGTATAAAAGTATTTCACCAGACTCATTGTTGGGATGATTGTACCATCGGGAGTGCATGATAATTAATCTGTTGCGCTTTGAAGAATAAGAGGTGATTGCATTGACACTTAAGGTGATGGACAGTCACTCATTATATTCCGAACAGAACTAATACGGTGATAAATTCCATGTTTTTTTTACTTGATTTACATGATTCTCGATGGCTTAAAAGACTCTGAGAACGTTCCTCTCACTCCACGCCACTCCCCATTTCGATTGAGAGAGAGAAAGCCAGTCTTTAACTGAACCCTTCCAACATTAAAACAATGAATTTGGTGTGTGATCATACATAGAACTTCACGTTATCCACCATCGCGACAGGAGCCACAATACCTTCATTGTAAAACAGTTAACTGTCCACAACAGCTTCTGACCCCCACGGAGAACATGGGTCTGTCTTCTTGGAGATGGAAGATGCCTCCTTGAGGCTTGGCACAAAACATTTGGCTTCCTTCCTCACTGCCGGCAACACTAGTTAAAGTATCATTTATTCCACAGGCAATGGAGCCACGAGGAACATTGTGAGCAGTCTATGAGTGCAGCATCTGCTCCATTCGTTTTCGAGGTTGGAGCATCAATGACACCCTCCTATTCCTGTGTAAGTGTCTCGAGGGGTGAATGGTCTCCTCCTGGGTCCATAGAACAGGTTTACGGGTCTTACTGGACTCTGGCTGTTCCTGTTTAACAGATCAATGTATTGACCAGATGCCTCCTCTTCCTTTGGAACAGGCAGGAGGATTGGATGGGCTGTCCCTCTTCTTGATCAGTCATTTCGATGGGCTGAATAGTTTCCACATATCCGGGTGAATATGGACACAGACCGGTTCAGGAGCTGAGTGGGGAAAAAATGTTCTGAATATTGTGTGATCTTCAGTGATCACTCCGCTTCTGATCTTGGGATAGATGGGTGGCGCCGGGAATGGGGCACATAGACGTTGACGAAGGAGCTGAAGATGTTTGTACTGAGGAAGTTCATCTGAGGATCTCCTGAAGCGATGTCTCGGGACTGAGAGGATTGTCGGCCACCGACCACAAACATCTTCCTTTGTGCTCTGAAAGACCCCAACCAATAAGGAGGTTAGACCAGATTCTCATTAAGCTCAAATAAGTAGATGGTCCCGATGACATCCTCAGTCAACTACTACCTTGATATCAAGGCCATTCACTCTTTCCTGAGCCCCTGTGTTCACCTCTTGTTCATATCAATAGGTAATGGTGTATGTGTAGAGAGTGTTTTCCTCTCACAGAGGGTAATCAATGTCAAGAATTATCTGGACTAGAGAGTTAGGGGAGCTACATCACTGAAAGTATTTAAACAGGTGGTACACGAATCGTTGACCTGTCAGAGAGCTGAGGAGTGTGAAGAACTGGGCATTAAGGAGGAGGTAATGCTAACAGTAGATCAGCCATGATCGTATACAATGGCTTGATCCTCCGAATTACCTATTTTCTTTAATTTCAAAGTAAATGGCTGTAATTTTCCTGGATGTACTGTTATTGTATGTTGTAATCAGAGAGAGCAAAGCATTTTTGAGTCATCTCTGAGTGAGGTATGGAGCTTTATTCATAACGAATCCTGGTCTAGACCAAGACCAACAAATGAAGCACAAGTTGCAGAGAGGGGCACTCTGTAAACAGACCAGAGGCGTCTTTCAAAACCACCCTGAATTTCCAAATAACATTTTCCAATCCGTACCAATCTGTGTGTGACAGTTGTGAGGGATTATTTGAGATCCTGTGTTACTGTGGACCAGGTATTTGGAGCAAGTGGCCCCCATCTGCACCTTACAGGAGTTGTGAGAAGCTGAAGGCACCATAGTAACACGGGACTGTGGAGCAAGAGTGGGTCATCAGACACTTTGTCACGGCTCTACCATGCACTATGATCTGATTAAGCTCTCAGCAGCACTTTTCTGTCACTGTACCATTTCCCTACATTCATTTGTCTTTCAAATGTCTTACATAGATAATTTTGAACAAATGGAAATATCCAGGCATCACAATCTTCTGTGGAAGGGAATTCACACCTTAACAACCCTTTGAGAATCTCTTGTTTGTGTTCTGACCAATGTTGGAGGGTCACTGATGTCTTCTCCCACTCCTCTATTGGTGAAAGCAAATTTTAAATGTAACCAGTTGAGTGCTGTCTCCAATGATATAGGTATCAGTCTGGGTAATTTTCTAGAAAAATCTGAGACACAGAAGGTTGAACTGTGAACAAATGGTAAAATGATAGATTGTCTCAAATATTTTTCTGACTTTGAACTTATTCTGCTCACACAAATGTCTGGGAATACGGATTTCTTCCCGGAACAGTTGGATTTGGCTGAATTCCCTTTACTTCGAGCTGGACAGAGTTTCCTATGAATCCTCATCAGGAATCCTCCACGAGTCGTAAAGATGACTCAGGATTTTTCTGCTCTCACGCCTTGTTTTCAGGCAGAACAAAGTAAGAGAGAGAGAGACCAATTGGCTGCTGCTTCTGAAGCAAGTAATATTTTTCTCCGTCTCTGTGTGGAAAAATTCAAGAATATCAACTGAAAACCAAACTGGACCATGTGCACTCTCCATGTACATTCTCTGGAATGGATGATAATAGAATGTATGCTGTATGCTGCATCGTTGCTATTGTTGTGCACAGTGCCTTTCATTAGCAAAAGAAAATAATGTGCTCGTTTTATGATTTGATGAGATGTTTATATGCATCTGCGTAATTTATAAAAATGTGTTGACATCTTCATAATATTTGTGTTAATACCAATGCATCTCATTCAAAACATTATTATCTCGCTTTTGTCTTCTTAGCAAGAGAAAATATGTATCCAGCTGAAAGATTTCTCTGAAAATCGTGGTTCAGTAAGATTTCTTATCTAAGATCTAAACAGATAATCCCCGATAACAAAAGGCCTTCATTTCAGGAATGAGTAAAGGGAAGCATCTTTGAACATCTTTGAAAGGAATTGTATCCGTTTTTTTTTAGTTTAGAGGATCAGAATTGCACCCAGTGTATTTGATGTGGTCTCAGCAGTGCCCTGTACAGATACAGTGAAATATTCCTAATTAAACCCAATACCCGTTGCCACAAACAGCATCATTCCACTTACCTTCCGAATCACTTGCTGCATCTGCAGACAGACTTCATATGATTCATTTACAAAGAATATGAAAAACATCTGCAATCTCTCTCCATTTAAATTGTTCCCGACTGCAAGAGGCAACTCACATTCTATTATTTCTGCGGAGGGTACGCTCACTAACCTTCCCTGTCTAATCATAACGCAGATTCACTACCTCCATTTGAAGATCTATTGAATGATCATTTTGGTGTACTAGGTAGTTCAGCTTTGATCCATTCAGTCCCTTCATCCAGATATTTGACATAGATTATTGATCATTGATGACCCTACAGTGATCTCTGAGTCAAAACTAGTTACAGTTTTGTTTAAAAAATCATATATCACTACTGTCTATTTCCTGTTCGTGACAGCATCCCTCTTCCTGTGCAGCCGTTCAGGCGGGTTGAATGGCCTCGTCCTGGGCTGTGCAATGTACTCAACGAGCTGAATTACTTCATTCAATATTTCTGTGTAATTCTTTGGAGGGGCAGAATGGTCTCCTCAAGTCTCATTGTAACGACCCAGTCTGGTTGAATGGGATGGTCCTCTACCCTGTAATCGCATTCAGGGGTGGATTGAGAAAACGACACATGGGGTAGGGGCAGCAGTATATCTCTGGAACTGCCGGGAGCGTGGATTGAGGGAACAACACATGGGATAGGGGCAGCAGTATATCTCTGCACAGCCTCGAGGGGTGGATTGAGAGAACAACACATGGGATAGGGGCAGCAGTATATCTCTGCACAGCCTCGAGGGGTGGACTGAGGGAACAACACAAGAGGTAGGGGCAGCAGTATATGTCTGTAACAGCCTGGAGCGTGGATTGAGGGAACAACACATGGGATAGGGGCAGCAGTATATCTCTGCACAGCCTCGAGGGGTGGATTGAGAGAACAACACATGGGATAGGGGCAGCAGTATATCTCTGCACAGCCTCGAGGGGTGGATTGAGGGAACAACACAAGAGGTAGGGGCAGCAGTATATGTCTGTAACAGCCTGGAGCGTGGATTGAGGGAACAACACATGGGATAGGGGCAGCAGTATATCTCTGCACAGCCTCGAGGGGTGGATTGAGAGAACAACACATGGGATAGGGGCAGCAGTATATCTCTGTAACAGCCTCGAGGGGTGGATTGAGGGAACAACATATGGGGTAGGGGCCGCAGTATATCTCTGGAACAGCATCGAGGTGTGGATTGAGGGAACAACAGAAAGGGTAGGGGCAGCAGCATATCTCTGTAACGGCCGGGAGCGTGGATTAAGGGAACAACACATGGGATAGGGGCAACAGTTGGTCATTTGGTGGCACTATTCAGAATGCTCATGGCTGATCCGAGTGTGTCTGACCATCCGTCTCCTGTCTGTTCCCAATAAGCATTGACTCTCCTGTCCGACAAAGATCAGTCAATCTCAAACTAAAATACCTAAATTAACCGAGTCTTCACTACTCCCTGAGGATGAGGACACCACAAATAGCACAGCAGTAAAGGGAAAGGGACATCCTTCATTCATTGTGGGACACAAATTTTAAAAAATTGTGTTGACCTCATACCAAATCACTGCCCCTTTTCGGATAAAGTGCTACAATAACTAGGAATAGACATTAACCATTCTGCCCTCCAATCTTTTCCCACATTACCACTGACTGTTTCCAATCAAATATGCTGCTGCTACTGTCTCATGAAGAGAATAGCTGATAGCATAACACCACACGAGCGTTAAAAAAAGGAGCAGAATTAGACCATTTGGCCTATCGAGTCTGATATACCATTCAGTTATTTCTAATATGTTCCTCAACATCATTCTCACACCTTGCCCTGGAATCCTGGATCTCCTTATAAATCAAAAACGTATTTATTTGTGTCCTAATGGCACTCCTGTCTGTGTCTTAATGTGCATTTATGTATGTGTGTGTCCATGTACTTGTTACTTTTGTATTTGTGTGACTATGTCTGTCTGTCTTTGTATCAGCCTGTGTGTTTCTATCTCTGTTTGTGTCTATTTGTGTGTGACTGTTTATGTCTTTGTGTGCTTCTCCGTGTGTGCATGCTTATCTCCTTGTATGGATTGTGTATGTTAGTATTTTGGGGTATTTACCAATACGTCTGTATTTCAATGCCTGCATCTCTGTGCAATGGGGTATCTGTTCTTCTGCGAGTGAGAGAGATGAAGCTGGAACTGACAGCAGGTTTGAATTGAGAATTGCTCTTTACTGAACACTGCTTCTTATTCGGTGGGTGGGACGTGGATGTTTCCGAATCTCCACACAAGGCCTCCTGGTCCTTTCCGGTTCTCTCCAGGATCCTCCCCACATATCAGGGTAAGGGGATAAGGGGACAGATATCCGGCACTCCACCACCCGGCATGGCCCTTTCTGTCCTATTCCAGGCTGTTTCTCCTGGAATGGGAAAAAGGGATGGAATGAGTGAGGGTGGGAGTGGATGGCCCTGCTGTTAGTGCTGGGCTGGGTAAGGTGTGACATGGTGAGGTGGCCGGAGGGAGTCTGTCCATAGTGTTGTATCCATGTAGTGCTATTAGTGTGCGGGGCTATTGCACCAGAGACAGAAAATGTGGGGGAAGGAAGGTGCTGAATTCAACAATGAGAGTGGTTGTGCTTGAACCTTATCTGGAGATAGAGTGTGAGCCTTGGTCAAGGGTAGGTGCTAGAAGAGACATACAGTGAGTGTGAGGGAGCAGTGAGAATATATGGTGACACTTATCCTGACAGAGGGGGTTGGATATTGATGCTTGTCCTGTATTGCTTGACATGTCTTCAGATCATCTCAGCATCGAGGTGAGCCTCCTCGAATGCCTTATCCAACTCTATCACTAATAACGACACAGGCTCTGTCCCTCAGATTCCACAGAATGAGTTTGGGTGGGTCTTACAAATAGCAAGGAGAAACAAACTTGTGTTATATATCTGAACCAAAACTGTCGCGCAAATATTTTGCATCATATGCTCTGGAAATCATATATGCAACTATATGCAAAGGGAAGCTATGACATAATGATATTATCGCTGGGCTCTTAACCCAGAGACCCAGGTAATGTTCTGGGGACATGGTTTCAAATCCTGCCATGGCAGATTGTGGAATTTGAATTCAATAAATATCTGGAATCAAGGAGTTATGGTGATCGGGAATCCATTCCTGACTGTTGGAAAAACTCATCTGGTTCACTAATGTCCTTTAGGGAATGAAACGGCTGTTCTTATCTGGTCTGGCCTGCATGTCACTCCGATCCAAGGCAACGCTGTTGACTCCTAACTGCCGTCTGGCATGGCCAGTAAATGCTGGTTATCCAGCTAAGCCCTCATTCTGTGAATGAGTAGCAAATACTTGTGGGTTCTGCAGTAATAATGGATGGTGTCAAGTTGCATCGAAACTGAGTTAACTAAGTGACTGCTAATATTGTGAAAAATAAATTCCTTTAGTGTATATCAGGTCGGTTGAAGAGAATGTTGTGAACCAAACTAGAGAGCAGATTATTTCGGATTTGGTGTTGTGAGATACTGATGAAGGATGATCAGTCATGATCATATTGAATGGTGGTGCAGGATCGAAGTGCAGAATGACCTATTCCTGCATCTATTGTCTATTGCCTATTGTCTATTGTGTGGTCGGAAGGACTAATTACTAACCTTGCTCTGAAGCAGCTTTGGAGGAATAGTGACATTAATATGTTGTATTTTACACGGCGTCTGCATTCAATGTGGAATGTTTGAACATTCTGATCAAACATCATGGAAGCCCAGAGGCTAGAGTGTCAAGTTCGCTCCAGTGAATTGGGAAAATACAATATAACATTCAGTAGGAGAACAATGGTTTTTAGACCTATATAGTCTTACAGCGCGGAGACAGGCCATTTTGCCCAAAATGGTCCATTTCGAACAAAATGTCCATTCACACTAACCCCATTTCCCTGCCATTTCCCTGTATCCTTCTAATCCTTTCCTACCTGTGTATTTGTCCAAATGTATTTTAAATTTTGTGAATGTACCCGCCTCAACCACTTCTGCTGGCAGCTCATCCCATATGCATACCACTCTGTGTTTAAAAGAAATTGCCCCTCAGGTTCCCTTTTACTCTTTCCCCTCTGACCTTAGTTTGATGCCCTCTAGTCCGTGATTGCCCAATCCTGGGGCAAAAAAGACTGAGTGCATTGACTCTATCCATGCATCCCATGATCTTATACACTACTATCAGATCCCCCTCAGCCTCATACATTCCAAACTAAAAACTCCTAGCTTGTTCAACCCCTCAGTACAACTCAGACCATTGAGTCTTGGCAACATCCTTGTAAATTTCTTCTGCACTCTTTCCAGTTTAATAACATCTTTCCACGAACAAAGTGAGCAAAACTGAACATGACGCTCCAAGTATGGACTCGCCAACATATTTTCAGACTTTGTAGTATTTCTATAAATCTCCTGGTCCTGATCTGGTTGGTACTTTTGCATCAGCGGCAATATAACTCCCTAATTTCGATACTCAGTGCTCTCACTGATGAAGGCCAGTGAGTCAAATGCCTTTTTCAGTGCCTTGTCTACCTGGGACTCCACTTACAGAAAACCGTGCACCTGAATTCCAGCGTCACTCTGTTCCACTGCACTCCTTAAGGCCCTGCCATTCACCATGAAACTCCTGCCTTGATTTGACTTTCTAAACTGCAAGACCTCACACTTATCTGAATTAAATTCCATTTGCCATTTCTCGGCCCACTTCCCCACCTGATCAAGGTACTGTTGTAATTTCTGAAATTTCTGAGAACCTTCCTCACTGTCCATGATACCACCTATTTTAGTGTCACCTTGAAACTTAAAAATCATGCCTGTACATTCTCATCTAAATCATAGATATGTGTAATATATGAATATATGGTCCGAGCACAGACCCCTGAGGCATTCCACTCATCACAGGCCTCCAGTCCGACAATCACCCTTCCACGATTACCCTCTTTTTCCTATCATCAAGCCAATTTTGGACCTAATTTGCCAGCTCCCCCTCAATTCCATATGATCTAACCTTCCAGAGCAGAGTACCATGTGAAACCTTATTGAAGGCCTTACTGTAATCCATACAGACTATATATACAACAGTGCCCTTGCCAAAGTTACTGGTCACTTCATCAAAGCAGTCTAACAAATGTGTGAACCATAATCCCCCATTCACAAGGCCCTGTCTTTCCAAATGCATGTATATCTCCTCCCTCAGAATCTTCTCAAGTAACTTACCTGCTACATATTTTAGGTTTACTGGTCTATAGTTCTCCGGTTTTTATTTGTAGCCCTTCTTGAATAACGGCACAGCATTCACTACCCTCCATTTGCCAGGACTTCACCCGTTGGCTAACGCTGATGCAAAAGTACCAACCAGATCAGGACCAGGAGATTTATAGAAATACTACAAAGTCTGAAAAATATGTCTATTTATGCGGAGTGGACTCGATGGGCCGAATGGCCTTACTTCCACTCCAATGTCTATGTCTTATGGTCTTATTTAGGTAAAACACTCAAGAGTGAGAAAATGAGTTAACAATGGTTAACAACAAATTAAAGATTACATGAATCACAGGAAGTGACTTCAGAAGAATTCCAGACATTGTGGAATCCTGAGAATTCTCAGAAATTTACGATCCAGAAAAGGAGGGCCATGAAACGGGTAAGGAAATCAAAAAGCGAACACACATGCAAACAAACAGGAACACAAAGACTGCATAAATCTATGTTCTATATTTCAAAGGAAAGAGAAAAGCAAAGTCAAATGTGGAAATCTGCAATTTTGGAGATTATTATGGATAACAGGGAAATGGCCTAGCAAATAACCAATTACTTTCCATCTGTCTTCATGGAGGAAGATCCAGAAAATCACCCAGAAATACAACATCATTATATAAGACTTGTGGATCGAAAGACATAAAGTCAATTTATATTAGTAACAAGGCTCTACTTTAACACGCAGCTGGATTGAGCATTGCTAACCTTGACAAACAAAATGTACTTCAAAACAAAATCTTCTGAAATAAACCACTAATAGAAGTATTAGTTGCACTGTCGATGACTGTGTTCTATTACCCCGTGCATTCTACAACGGAAGCCGTTGTAGATAAATGGACATTCGTAAACGTGATCCAAGCACTATAGATATACGGTAGTGATCCAAGCATCCAGAAGGGGAAGAAGAGATAGTGTGGAGAACTGCAGACCAATCAACTTGACATTTGTGGGGAAACTGTTGGAGTCTATTATATAGGATGTGATATTCGTTATTTAGAAATTAACAGCAACATTGAAGAGAATCAGGCTGCAATTGTGAAAGGGAAATCATACTCGACAAGCTTTGGAATTGTTTGAAGTTGATTCTTATAACATAGATAATGGGGAACCAGTACAAATGGCATATTTTAGATTATCAGAAGGCTTTGTATAAGAACTCACACAATGAGTTCGTAAATGCAATGAATGTGAAGGGTATTTGGAGGAATATCTGCAAGTGGTAAGTTAAAGTTTGGATTGCCTTCCTTTAAGGGAGTCAGAATATAGATGTAAAGACATGTTGAAGCAGTTGAACAGCATGTTAGTGAGTAATGTACCTGGGATATTGAGTACAGTTTTGGTCACCAAATCTGAGAAAGAATATACTGACCACAGAGGATGCTCAATGGACATTGTCCAGATTAATCCCACAATTGGCGAGATTGCGTGATGAGGAAACTCCGCCTGTGTTCTCTAGAATTTCAAAGAATGAGAGGTGGGTCACTGTGAAATGTATAAAATTCACAAAACATGTGACAAGTTGGAAATTAATAGGATGTTTCTCCGGCTGCCTAATACACAATCAAGGGAAATAATGGCAGGATAAAGGACAGACCATTTAAGGCTGCAATAAGGAGGACATTCTGCACGCGTATGGGACTAAATAACAGAGGGGCATGGAAACCTGCTGCCAGGGCAAGATTAGGGAAAATTTCCAGATATTCTACAAGTGTGTCCAGCGGAACAGAATGACCAGGGAACAGGTAGGACTCATTAGTGACTTGCCAAATTGCATGCAAATGAAGTTTAGTGGTAGGAGACACAAGATGGTGGTTGACTCCTTGTGTGACTGGAGGCCAGTGTCCAATGGTATACCACAGGGATCAGTGATGTGTCCCTTATTATTTGTGATTCGGAGGTGCTGGTGTTGGACTGGGTGGACAATGCTAAAAATCCCTAACACCAGATTATAGTCCAACAGGTTTATTCGGCGGCACGACCTTTCAAAGTTCTGCTTCTTCATCAAAGCGCACAATCACCTGATGAAGAAGTAGCACTTCGAAAGCTAGTGCCTCCGAACAAACCTGTTGGACTCTAACCTGATATTGTGCGATTTTCAACTTTAATATTTGTGGTACTCATAAATGATGTAGCTGTGAATATGGACGAGGGGTGGGGAGTGAGACAAATAAGATTGTGTTTGATACGCAGAATGGCCGGTTGGTTGGCAGTGGGGAGGAAGGCCTTAAGTTCCGGGAAGATACAGATGGAATGGTCAGCTAGGAAGATCAATGGCAGATGGAATGTAACCCTGATAAATATGAGGTGATACACTTTGGAAGAAGGAACCAGACAGGAGATGACTCAATGAATGGCAGCACACTAGGAAGGTCAGAGGGTGCTTCTCCACACATCCCTGAATGTGATGTACAGGTTAATACACAATTTGGGAAAGCATAGGGGACTGTAAACATAACCTTGATTCATTGAGGCACAGATTATAAGAGCTATGCGGAACTTTGGTGAGGCCAAGATGGAATACTGTGTGTAGTTCTGAGAATCACATTGCAGGAAGGATGTGAATGCACTGGAGGGGGTGCAAAGGTGATTCACCAGGATGTTCCCTGAGATGGAGCATATCAGCTATGGAGAGAGGCTGGATAAGCTTGGGTTGTTTAGTTTGGGGGAGTAGAGGTTGAGGGAGACGTGATTCTGAAGGATAGGATTACGAGGAGCATGGACAGTGTGGATGGAGAGCAGCTGTTCCTTTTAGTCAAAGGGCCACACTTTTAAAGTGGAGGGTTTGCGGTTTAGTGAGGATTTGAGGATTGCTTTTCACCCAGAGTGTGTTGGGGTCTGAAATGCATTTCTTGAGAGGCGAGTTGTCATGGTAACCTCAAAACTATGAGAAAGTACCCGGCAGTGCACTTGAAATGCCTTAAGATTCACGGCTCTGGTTATTGTGTCGCGAAGTGTGTCTAATGTAGACCGTGCTGTATTTCTGATAGTACAGAGTCTTTGCTTCTGTGATTGGATGGCTGTGGAAGTCCAATCACTGAGTACCTTAAAATAGGAATTGATAGGTTTCTGAAGAATATCTTAACAAAGTTTATAAGACAGAACTTATCATATTTTCTGAAAATACGTCAATGTCAAAATTAAGGGAAATAAATGTGCAGCTTTCCTACGGTTTGATACCAGATAATTGAGGACCGGGAAATAGCAGAACTATGGAGCAAATACTTCAGTTATGCCTTTACGGAAGAAAGCAAAACAAAAAAGAAAACTTCCTATAATACGAGGGAACTTTACTCTGGTGAGAAATGGGGAATAGAATTAAATTATCAACTAAACAGTTTAGAGAAAGTATCAGACTGAAATTAATGGGCATAGACAAAGTCAACAGTGATTCATGAAATAGGAATCATATTTGAGAAAGCGGCTTTAAGCAAAATTATGTAGAAGCTATCAATGCAATCCGAGTGGAATTTCAGAAAGATTTTTGATGAAGCCCCACGCCTATTGTGCAAATTCGAATCCTGTGGGACTGGGGCTAATACATGGTCAGGGTTCTCGAAGGACAGAGCTGGCAGGAAACAGTGAGAAGGAATAAAACAACATTTGTTTTAGTGGAAGGCTAGGGGTATATCGCAAGGATCGTGGCTTGGGCGCCAGCTATTGCCAATACACATCATATATTTGGTTGAGTGTCTCAAATGCAATATTCTCAAGTTTGCTGACAGCAGTAAACAATGTCAGCATGTGAGTGGGTGAGGAGGATGTAAAAAAGCTCCAAGGTGACTGAGATAAGTGAAATGACTGGACAAATACGTGGCGGATGGAGAGCAATGGGAGAGATGAGATGCTGTGTACTTTGATGGGAACAAAAGAATGGCAGCCTATCATTTGAAAAGGGAGTGTTTGAAAAATGTTGCTCTATAAAGGAACTTAAGCTGCATTTTTGTTTATTTCTGTGCAGCCTCCGAGTCCATGTAAGGCAGTGAGTTCTGAATCCAGGTGTCAATACTGGGAATGGCATTGGCACGCTGACCAGTGTATATAGACCCAGCAAGTGGGGAGCTGTAACATTGAAAGGAATCTTGATCTCCCTGTCCACCAGTCAATGAAAGCAATAATTCAGGAGCAGCAAGTAGGGAGATAGATAACTGCTGTATTCACCTTCAGTTCAGGGGGATTTGAGTACAGGAGTGCGAGTTTATTACTGCAGCGGTACAGGGTCTTGGTGAGACGCCATCTAGAACATTGTGCAGCATTGTGTGCAGTTTTGGTCTCTGTTCCTAATCGAGGACAAACCTGACATTGAGAGAGAGCAGTAAAGGATGACCAGAATGATCTCTGGGATGACAGACTTGTTATGGGATCTGAGTTTGGGGTCTGGACTTGTATTCCATGCGGTTTAGGAAAATGAGTGGAGATCTCAGTGAAATATATAACACTCTGATTGAGCGAGACAGATTGGAAGCAGGGATGGTTATTCCCCTGGCTCGGATGTCTGAAGCAAGGGGCCACAGTATCAGGTACAGACAGGCCGCTTTGCATTGAGGTGAGAATAAATATCTGCACTCTGAGACTGGTGAACCAGGGGTACTCTCTCCCAGATCAGGCTGTGGAAGTCATGGCGCTGAATATAAATAAGGATTTCTGGAAATTAAAGGGATAGGGATAGAGCAGGAGTACGGTGTGAAGATCGCAGATCAGCTATCAGTCCAGGTTGTTCTCCAATAACACAGTAACTGTGTTTTTCTGAAACAGTGTGTTGTTGAAAATCGTGCAATATTAATAATGGGGTCTATGGAAAAAAGAGGGTAAGGGGCAAACCCCCCAAAAAATCAGTAAAAACCAAAAATTAAGTTTGGTCTAACAACCATACTAGTTCAGTCTAAATAAGTCTTTAAATCACATGTTGTAATGGAACAGTGCCGTAAATGTAACACTTTCACACTACAGTCACTCACTGGAGCACTGTACCGTTCACCAGAAAGCATGTGGGGGCTGAATAACCACGTGATGCCGATGGGGAATTCCGGTTCTCCTCAAGATTCTCTCTACAGTTTGAAATAAAGTTATTTCTAAATGTAGTCGACAATTTCCAGTTTCAGGCTCAGTTCAAGGCCTCCTGTGCGCATTGCATTCCTGTTTTAGCTGACCACATTGTTTGTACATTTTGCAGAGAGGATCCTGAGACAGGGTTTTGCTGTTCAGCTGGTTCCTGGCAAGGAATCGCGTCAAAGTGAACGGGAATTCACTTTATAGAAAAAAAGATTCACGAATCACATTGCAGCCAAATTGTATTTAATCAACACGTGTTTTCGGAGAACGGAGGAGCAAAACTGATGGGCTGAAGGCACTAAGGCAGTTTTCATTTTATATTTCACAATGTTTAAACATATTAAGGGATATGACAATTGTATGTGGAAAACTGCACTGAGGAGATGTTCAGCCATTAACTAGCACAGGGAAAGCTCAATGTGTTGTATGACCTGCTCCTGTCACAATGTTTCTGTGCAGTGTGTGGGAAAGCTCTGTAAATATTGTCACAAGCTCTCAACTGTTAGGGAAGAGGTCTCTGCCAGTCGACAGGATTGTGTTACCCATTCCCTTTTGTACTAACGAGGCTGGTGCCTGGTGTTCAGAACAGGTTTATCATTTAGGACCTCAGTGCAGTTGATATAATTGAGTGTCTTGTTTGGCCGATTCAGAGATCATTGAAGAATATATCACATGTCTCTGTGTCTGGAGTCACTTTTAGGCCAGACCAGGAAAGCACGGGAGATTCACTTCCTGAAAGTACATTGGGGAAGGAAATCGAAGTTTACACTGATATTGAACACAAGATCAATATTACTGACACCAGATTTTCAGATCTTGATTTTATATTAATTGTTTTTAATTTGCATCAGCTGCCAGAGCATTAGCCTGGTCTGAGTTAGTAATCCAGTGACATTTCCACAACAGCACCATCTCCACATGGGGACCTATCGGAAACTACACTGAGCAGATTATTTCTGTGCTGCTTGGCAGCTCTGTCAAATTTGAACTCCCACCAATTTAACTGTCGTGATGGGACTGAAGGACTAGTAAAGAGTCAGATTGCAGTAATCCTTCTTTTAGCGGATTGGATATAGTTGAGTAATTTTCCGCATTGCCAGGGAGATGTCGGAGTTGGAGCTGGAATGAAACAGCTTCCCCAGGGGCACGGCTGGTTGAGCAGCACAAGTCTTCAGTCCTATTGCAGGAATGGGGTCAGGGCCCGCTGCCTTAGTCATATCTACAGTGTCCAGCAGCTTTTTCATGTCACATGCAGTGAATTGAATTGGTTGAAGACTGCCATCTATGATTCTGTGGGCATCATGGTGAGGGTGAGGTGGATAATCGACTCAATACTTCTGGCTAAGGATGGTGCCGATACTGCATCTTTTACACTGACGGACAGGGCTGTTCCATTATTTAGGGTGCGTATATTTGTTGAGTCATCTCTTCCAGTAAATTGTTTAATGGACCATCGACTTTTATGCATGGATTTGACAGGCCGACAGAGCTTAGATCTGATTTGTTAGTCTTGGTATCATTTCTCCCTCTGTATCAGATGTTAGTCCTGCTGTTTGGAGTGTAACCAGTCAAGTGTGATCGCATTAATGGGTTGTCATCAGGCTTAGGTGCTCGTGATTCCGACCCTGGCATGTTCACACACACTCGTCACTGAACCATGGATCAGCTTGATGGTAATGGTAGACTGATGAAGTATCGTCGGGAAAATGTTACAGATTGTCATTGAATACAACTCTGCTTCTTCTGCTGTTGATTCTACAGCATCAGATGATAACCCAGTTTTAGCTGCATTATTTACAATTCAATTCTACTGACTGTACCCCATTTCACACCGAGACCCATTCACCCATCAGCCCTGTACTCAGTGACCTACTCTGGTTTCTGATGTGGAAATACTTCAATTTTCATATTCTCATTCTGCTGGAGTCTTTCTTTGATGCCTCGCCTCCAATTCGTTGCATAAACTCAATCCATTTAAGGTACTAATCTGAATCTTCTCATTTCCATAATGCCATCTTCTGTATTTGAAGTGAATGTGTTTCCCTCTGTTTTTCTCCCTGACCATGATTCAGAGCTCTGTAGTGTCAGTGATGCCAACCTTATGCAATTTCAGAGTCAACAAACTTCTGCACCATGCGTTATTGTTCAGTTCCCAGTGTACGGCGCTCCATGTTGGACAAGATGTTTGGGCATCTTTGACGTCATTGGCAATTGTTCAAAAACAAAAATTGCTGAAGATATTGCTAAAGGTGTTGCATCATTTTCTGGAGTGAATGCAGAGTTAAAATTTCAGGTCCAGTTAATCTTCTATAAAGCTACCAGTATCTCCAGCATTATTTGTAGTCTTATTTCCAGTATCCATAGTTATTTGTTTAATTGAAACTTTTTTCTGTGCCTATTCATTTCTGGTGAAACTCAGCACGTCTGTCAGCATCTGCAGAGAAAGAGAAACAGTGTTAGCGTTTCCAATGTGACACTTCTTAAAAACTGAATACAATTGCAAAATGGTCTTTTAATCCCTTGCCAGAATTGGGGAATGTGCGGCAGGGAAAGGAGGGTGTGGCAAAAGATAAACGGGCTTTTAGCAGTGGTGAATGAGAATATTCTGTAAAAGGGGTTTAAATTAAGGTGTACATGGGGAAAGGGGTTCACTCTATTGATTGCAAGATAAAGAAGACACAACCACATACAGTCACAGGGAGGCCAGGAAGGAGAATGTTGACCATATGGTATTATATAGATATGGCCAAAGTTACGTTTTCACTGTGGTGATCATCATCCCCTTTAGACAAATGAATTCAGATGATTAACTTCTTATTGGCACTAGTAAGCGTTTCATGTCGCCTTAGTATTGTAACATGGAGAAAAACAAATAACAGTATGAAGATTGGACTGAGTATTGGTTACCTGTGATGTTTAATATCGCTTCAAATTTGCAGTTCTTATCTTTAAATGCTTGTTCTTGAAGTTAGTATCAGACGGAGTGTAGAAGGTTGTGGGCTGACATTGTAGAAGCTTATAAAATCATGAGAGGAATGGATAGGGTGAATAGCCAAGATTTTTCCACAGGCTGGGGGAGTTCAAGCATAGAGAGAATGGGTTTAAGGTGTTAGAGAGAATATTTAAAAAGGACAAAGGGACAACGTTTCTACACAGAGTGTGGTGTGGGTATGGAATGGGCTGCCAGAGGAAGAGTGGTAGATGGCGTGTAGAGCTGCAACATTAAACATTATTTGGACAAATATATGACTGGGAAACACTTAGAGGCGTATGGGTCAAATGAAAGCAGATGGGACTAGTACAGTTTGGAAAACTTGCCCGGCATGGACGTTTAGAAAAGCTTCACGCAGTGTCAGTGTGGGTTTCTGAACGGGAAATGATATTTTGCCTCTAAATTCATGCGAAGTACTTCTGGAGATGCCTGAAAATGTAACAACGGACTTGATAAAGGGGATCTGGTAGACGCAAAACTTTCCAGAGATTTTCCACAAGTATTACAAAATGAAAGTTCTTACACAAAACAGAAGCTCTAGGACATCGGATACTGTATTAACATGGGATGATGATTGGTTAACACAGAAATCGAAGAATCAGGATTTATGGATATTTATGATAAAGGTGTATCTGCTGGAGTACCACAAATATCAGTCTGATGGCATCAGTTATTTGCAATCTATGCTGACAGCCTGAAGGACGGAGCTGAGTGCAATATACATCCGAGTTTGAGGATGACACTGAGAATCAAAATGCATGTTGTTATTTAATGGAGAGGACTTCCAGAAAAGGAGCAGTAAAAAGGGTTTGGAGTGTTCCTATGTGTGAAACATAAAGTCAGCATGCTGGTGCAGCAAGTAACTATGTTGGTACATTAGGACTTTTCCTGTGATGAAAGGGTTTAGATATAGAGAATCTCTAAAAAAAATTGATGTGATCATTCATTGGGTTTAAATGAATGATGAGTGATACTGCTGAACCATACAAGACACAGCAGGGGCTTGAGAAATTAGATGTTGAGAAGTTGTTTCCATTCTTGGGCAAAGTGTCGAACTCGGGGATATAGATTTCGAATAAGGAACATCGATTTCAATCTGAGATGCAAACCGATGTTTTCTCTCAGAAGGTAGTGAATGTATGTAATTCCCTGACCCAGAGAGGTATGGAAGGATACAAGGAGTCGGCAAGAAAGTGGAGTTGAGCCCTGCAGTAGATCAGGCATGTTCTTTTTAAATGACAAGGCTAGCTTGAGGGGCCGATTGACCTACTCCTGTTCCTATTTATTAATTTCACATGCTATGCGTTTGGAAAGTAACGGGTTATTTTCATGGAAATCGTGTTGTAAAATGTTGCATTCAATGAGGGCAGAGGTTTTGTTGTTTTAACCCTGCATGGGGGTTATGGGGTTGTATTCCCAGCGTATCTGGGGCTGCAATATGTTCCTCATCTGGAGCAGAATTTACAGAGAGGGGAAGACTGGAAGCAGGGATTGGGGGTGGGGGGGGGGGGGGGTGGGGGGGAGTGGTGGGGGCACTTTCTGTCCCAGCCTGGATTTTCCGAATACATTTCCGCAACTGCACCTAACCGTCGGAGTGGCCTCGATCTGCCCCTGTGCAGCAGGTCCGAAGGGCTGAATGAAACATCAGAACACAGGGCTGAGCAACACAAGGGGGCCATTCGGCCCTTTGACACTACTTCACCAGTAAATAAGGTCGTGGCTCATCTCATTGTGGTCCCAGTTGCACTTTGCTCTCCATGCACCATTATCTCTGATTCACCTGTCTATAGACAAAGCCAGCCTCGGTATAATGTAAATATCTGGCCATCCCAAATTCTGGGAAAGAGAATTCCCACTGGAATGAAATACCACTTTGTGATTTTTTTCTCACTCCAGTTGTGACTGAGGATGGAGGGTGTCACTCTTTCCTTTTCTAGTCCCACTCTTCCAAATTTTAAATGCAATCAGGTTGGTGATATGGCCGATGATAAAGGTCTCAGAATGGGTCAGGTTCAGTGACAGGAACAAGTCAGGCAGATTTCTTAAGTCAGCCACAAGTAAGTAATAGAACTAATGGATGCACATAGTGGATCTGTGGTTAGCACTGCTACCTCCCATCGCCCAGGAGCTGCGTTCAATTCCAACCTCTGGCAACCCTCTATTTGGATTTTGAACATTCTCCCCATGTCTGTGTGGGTTTCCGACCAGTGTTCCAGTTTCCTCCCACAGTCCAAAGATATGCAGCTTAGAGTGGATTAGCCATGCTAAATTTCCCATAGTGCCCAGGGATGTGTAGGTTAGATAGGTTAGTGATGGGAAATGCAGGGTTACATGGATAGAGTAAGGTGGCAGGTCCGGGGGGAATACAGTTCTGAGGGTCAATGTGGACATGATGGACGGAATGTCCTGCTTCCACACTGTAGAGATTCTATAAAAATGACAAGAAGTTTGGACTATACAAACACCCAGTGGGTATCAATCTGATCCACTCTCCTCTCGGTTTTGTATGTTTCAATAAGATCACCTCTCATTCCAAGAGTAACCTGTTAAAGCCTTCATAATATAAAACCCTCATCCCTGGAATACATTAAGTGAAACATCTTTGAACTGCTTCCAAATTAATTATATCCTTTCTCAGGTAAGGAGACAAAAATGATCTCACACACAGTTGAAGTTAACTTTTGATTTCTCAGTGGTGAGAGTATTTGGAACTCTCTTCGCCGCAGAGCTTTGGAGAAAGAGATATTGAATATTTTTGAGGCACAGACAGAAGGTTCATAAGTAGCAACAGAGTCAAGGATTATCGAGGAATGGGCAGCAATTTGCAGTGTAGCGGTAAATGTAGACAGTGATACAAAATCACACTGCTCCAGAACATCCAGGAATTTAATGCAAACCGAAATGATAATATTGATAAAATGTTCAGGGGGAGTCCAAGATAGTGGTGATCTGGAAGGTTTGCTTTGTTGGGCTCTGCATCACAGCATGGGCAAAGTGGTTCCCTAACCCACTCCACCCCAGCAGCTTACTTAAAATTCAACCCTAAAAGAGTGATAGAATCTTTACTGATCCCGGTTTGTCAAGTGGAGATGACAAAACATGGGAAAGGATCGAGTCAGTCCCAACAAGCGGTGCACCCGTCAGAAGCATCGAGCCTGCCTGAGGCTGCAGCTGCAACCCACTCTGCTCGTTCCATGGACCCAGTTACTCACCAGGTCTTGGTCACTGAGTTCACCAAGTTAGGTGAAATGATTGAAGCTATGAGTGAAGAAGGGTTCAGCCGTGGCTAGAACCACAACGACTCTCAGGCGCGCTCCAAAAACACGAGCAGCAACTTGACAGCCTTGGAAACAAAATGGATGATGTCAAGCGCCGAACTGCATGACAGAGTCTGCGGTAAATTCCTCACAAGAGAGGATCCTCACCTTTGGAAAACAGGTCTGTATCTTAATTGAACATGATGACGACCTTGGGAACAGGGGCAGGATGAAGAATGATCACATCGTTTGTCTGCTGGCCTAGACAGCAGGTGGTCAGCCAGTGAGTATTTTTTGAGAACTGGCTGCAGCGATTCCTTCACTTCGAAACTGAAGAGGGACGGGTGAAGACTGAGACAGTCCATCGGGTTACGGTGCACAGGACAGGCTCAGACCAGCGCTCTCGCCCTGTCTGCGTGTGGTTACATAGTTATGGGGATAAACAAAGACTAATGGAAGCTTCCAAAACCCAGCGGAAAGATCCAATGCCTTCAGGCGGCACGGTGGCACAGTGGTTAGCACTGCTGCCTCACAGCGCCAGAGACCCGGGTTCAATTCCTGCCTCAGGCGACTGACTGTGTGGAGTTTGCACGTTCTCCCCGTGTCTGCGTGGGTTTCCTCCGGGTGCTCTGGTTTCCTCCCACAGTCCAAAGATGTGCAGGTCAGGTGAATTGGCCATGCTAAATTGCCCGTAGTGTTAGGTAAGGGGTAAATGTAGGGGTATGGGTGGGTTGCGCTTCGGCGGGGCGGTGTGGACTTGTTGGGCCTAAGGGCCTGTTTCCACACTGTAAGTAATCTAATCTAATCTAATTCACGGGCTCCAGGATTATGTCCTTTCAGAACGTTTCGGCGGCGGTGATTCAGAAAAAAATCTTTTGATGATATAGAACATACAACATTACAGCGCAGTACAGGCCCGTCGGCCCTCGATGTTGCGCCAACCTGTCATACCAATCTGAATCCCATCTAACCCACACTATTCCAATTACGCCCATATGCTTGTCCAATGACGACTTAAATGTACTTAAACATGGCGAATCTGCTACCGTTGCAGCCAAAGCATTCCATACACTTAATACTCTCTGAGTAAAGTAACTACCTCTGACATCTGTTCCATATCTATCACCCCTTAGTTTAAAGCTATGCCCCCTCATCTTCACTGTCACCATTCTTGGACAAAGGCTCACTCAATCTAACTCTCTTATTATCTTATATGTCTCTATTAAGTCACCTCACAACCTTTTGCTCTCTAACGTAAACAGCCTCAAGTCCCTCAGCCTTTCCTCCATACCAGACAACATCCTAGTAAATCTCCTCTGCACCCTTTCCAAAGCTTCCACATCCTTCTTATAGTGCGGTGACCAGAACTGTACACAATATTCCAAGTGCGGCCACACGAGAGTTTTGTACAGCTGTAGCTTAACTTCATGGTTCCTGAACTTGATCCCTCTATTAATAAAAGCTAAAACACTGTATGCCTTCTTAACAACCCTGTCAACCTGGGTGGCAACTTTCAAGCATCTGTGCGCCTGGACACCGAGATCTCTCTGCTCATCTACACAACCAAGGATCTTACCATTAGCCCAGTACTTTGCATTCCGGTTACTCCGACCAAGGTGAATCACCACACATTTGTCCACATTAAACTCCATTTGCCACCTCTCAGCCCAGCTCTGCAGTTTATCTATGTCTCTCTGTAACCTATAACATCCTTCGTCACTATCCACAACTCCACCGACTTTAGTGTCATCTGCAAATTTACTAACCCATCCTTCTACACACATCCAGATCGTTTATGAAAATGACGAACAGCAGTGGACCCAACACCGACCCACTACTAACTTGACTCCAGGATGAACATTTCTCATCAACCACGACCCTCTGTCTTCTATCAGCAAGCTAATTACTGATCCGAACTGCCATATCTCCCATAATCCCATTACTCCGCATTTTGTACAATAGCCCACTGTGGGGAACCTTCTCGAATGCCTTGCTGAAATCCATATACACCACATCTACCCATTTACTCTCATCTACATGTTTGGTCACCTTCACAAAGAACTCAATAAGGTTCGTGAGGCACGACCTACCCTTTACAAAAGCGTGCTGACTATCCCTAATCAATTTATTCTTTCCTAGATGATTATAAATCCTATCTCTTATAAACTTTTCCAACACTTTATCAATAACTAAAGTAAGGCTCACTGGTCTATAATTACCAGGGTTGTCTCTACTCCCCTTCTTGAACAGGGGAACCACATTTGCTATCCTCCAGTCTTCTGGCACTATTCATGTAGGCAATGACGATTTAAAGATCAATGCCAAAGGCTCGGCAATCTCCTCCCTGGCTTCCCAGAGGATCCTAGGATAAACCCCATCCGGCCCAGGGGACTTACGGACTTTCACACTCTGCAGGATTTCTAATACCCCCTCCTTGTGAACCTCAAACCCAACTAGTCGAATAGCCTGAATCTCAGTAATCTCCTCGACAACATTGTCATTTTCCATAAAATGTTGAAAATATTATTGAAAAACATTCATTTAGTGCTTCCCCTATCCCCTCTGACTCCACACACAACTTTCCACTACTATCCTTGATTGGCCCTAATCTTACTTTCGTCATTCATTTATTCATTAAATACCTACAGAAAGCCTTAGGGTTAATCCTGATTGTATCCGCCAACAACTTCTCATGTCTTCTCCTGGCTCTTCTGAGCTCTCCCTTTAGGTCTTTCCTGACTACCTTGTAACCCTCAAGCGCCCTAACTGAGACTTCACATCTCATCCTAAAATAAGCATTCTTCTTCTCTTGACCAGAGATTCCATTTCCTTCGTAAACTATGGCTCCCGCACTCTACAGCTTCCTCCCTGCCTGACAGGTACATACATATCTCGGACACACGGTACCTTTTCCTTGAATAAGCTCCACATTTCCTATGTGCCTATCCCCTTCAGTTTCCTTCTCCCTCCTATGCTTCCTAAATCGTGCCTAATCACATTGTAATTACCTTTCCCCCAGCAGTAACTCTTGCCCAGTGGTATACACCTATCCCTTGATATCACTAAAGTAAACATAAAGAATTGTGATCGCTATCACCAAAGTGTTCACCTGCTTCCAAGTATAACACCTCTCAAGAGAAGAGTAAGGGAACTCGGGAATCAGTATTCCCTCTGGTACCCAACGATTCTCCGTATTGCATTTAATGGATCCATGAACTCGTCTGACTCTGCAGAGAAAGCGAAAACATTGTGGAAATTTTAAATTCTCCTATCGATTTTTTTAGTTTTTTGGATTTTTTATATGTTTAGTTTTGGAAAGTTTTCAGAGCTTGTCAGTTGTAATAGTTTTAGATTGCGTAGTTTTTAAGCTCTATGAGACTTTGTTTATTAATGATCAGTAATTCGAGTTCTTCCTCTCTCGAGTTCAAATGTTGCTACAGTCTGTTCTGGAAAATGATATGCTTAAATGGTGCACCTGGAACATTAAGGGGAGCCATTGCCCAGTCAAGAGGAAAAACTTACTTTCTAGTCTTAAAAAAGAGAGGGTGGATTTTGTCCTATGGCAGAAGATGCACCTCGATGACTCGGAACATTTGACGTTATAGCAGGGCGGGTTTGAACGGGTTTTTATTTTCGTCTTTTAATACTAGGAGTAGGGGAGAAGCCATACTGGAAAAGAAGAAACTTCCATTTAAATTACTAGATTGTATTTGATACTCACGGAAGGATCATAATCCCCCAAGCCTTGAACTATGGTAAATAATCCAATATTTTGAATAGTAATTGTGACCCCTCACCCCCACCCCGGTGCACCCTCTTAAAATACTGGTAGATGCATTTTCCAAATTCAGTTATTTTGCATCATGGTACATTATTGTAGAAGGAGATTTCAACTGTCTTATGGAACCACGGTGGACAGAATGTCCGAAGGTCCCTCAATACCCTCATTATAATGTAACCAATTGGTGGATTTGTGTGCAGAACTAGAGCTGGTGGATGTCTGGAGGCACATCTACCTCACAAGTAGGGCTTTTAATATCTTCTTTAACCCGCAGAAATGCACACCAGGTTTGATTTCTTCCCCATCCCTGCAACAATCTTAGATTCGGTGGCATCCTGCACAATTGGGAATATTACCATTTGTGACCATACTTATAGATAAAGATTTAGGGAAATATAACAGATTCGAGACACTGGCGAATGTATCACTTTATTGTTAAGACTAGTTAGTTCATTGAGTATTTCTGTAATGAATTCAGATCTTTCTTAACCATTAATTCAGATTCAACCAGTAAGCCATCCATTCTATGGGAAATTGCTAAGGCTTATGCCAAGGGAATAATTATCCCTTAGGATGCAGCAGAAGGGGGAGCAGGAACGCTGGTTTGAGGCAAAGCTGAGGGCAGCCGAGAGGGCATACTGTGATAGACCCTCGTGGCTAAGCTGCAAAGGATCACAACGCTTCGGTCTACGGTGAATTCCACGCTCACACACACAGCCAAGAAGGAACTTACTTTTGCTAAACAAAAGCTGTTTGAACATGGTGATAAGCCAGGCAGGTATTTAGTCTATCTTGCCAGGAAAACGAGCGTCCCTCTCAAGCCATTACCTCAGTTAGGGAAGGTACTGGGATTCTTACCTTAATTCCAAAAAGATTAATGCCGCCTGTCCAAGATTGTTCTCCGAATTATTTCAGACAGAGCATTATGTGGATAGATGGAATAAGATGGAGTCATTTTTCATTTTTCAGGAGTAACCCTTGAATAAGTGTTGTGCCTTAATGCTCCATTGTCAGCGCAGGAGGGTGTGAAGCAGCTTTAGAATGCAAAGGTGCACGTTCCTGGCAGATTTCCGAGTGAATTTTATAAATAATTTATAAACCTATTGTCAGGGCTGATGTTTAACATGTTCTGTCACTCATACAGTCACGAACCCCTCCTTCCATCCTTAAGAGAGGCTCATCTCTCTGATGCTGCAGAAAGGAAGACCCTGGAGGATTGTGCTTCTTACACGCCAATCTCACATTTAAATGTTGGTTTCAAAATCTTGTCTGAGACCCGTGCATTAAGGCTGGAAGCTTTGCTGCCTTCCGTTGCCAAAGAGGACCAAACAGGCTTTATAAAGGCCACAGATCTTCCTGCAATGTGAAGAGGTTACTCAATATGATCCAAGAGTGTCAACAACAATCTGTCCAGGGATTATTGATCTCTTTAGATGAGAGACGGCATTTGATTGAGTTGGGTGGCCGGATCTCTTCTGTACAGTAGAACGGTTTGGTCCACGCAAAGTTTTTATCAAGTGGGTGAGGGTCATTTACAGCGATCCTCTCGCTGCAGTTCTCACTAATGGTGTGGCCACCCAGTAATATTAATATTTCTCCAGGCAGCCGCAATGTTGACACCTTTCACCATTATTGTTTACGTTGGGGATTGAGCCACTGGCGGAGGCCACCCGTAGGGATGCCAACATATCTGCCCCAGAAGTGGGATAGAAGTCACATTGTATGCAGATTACATTGTATGCAGATGAGGGTCTTATGTTTTTTCGTCAAATCCCGCAATTTCGGTAGTTCATGTGATGCAATGCATTAAATCGCTTGTTGTCTTTCTGGGTGATAAGATTAATTTACAAAGTTGGAGGCCATGCCTATGGGAGATCTTAGGGAAATACCTGATACTGAGGACAAATCCTGGTTTCCTTTTAATTGGTCACTGGGGTGGTTTCCCTATTTTAGTATATTCATTACATCTGTCTTTGATCATTTATTTAACGTGAACTGTGTCCATTTGTTTGACAAAATTAAACAAGACCTTCAAAGATGGGAGGCATTTCAAATATTCTGGCTAGATCAGATAGCTGTTATTAAATGAATGTCCTTCCTCATTTCCTAGACACCGTGCAAATGCTTTTTTGATGTTTCCCAGACAGATACTTAGGAAACATAATGGCTGATTTAGCTCTTTTATTTGGCACCATAAGCGATTGCTTATCAAGCTAACAAAATTGCAACTGCACCACAGATTCTGGGGAGTAGATATCCCAGATGAAAAGCAATCAATTAAGCTTTTGTTTATCATCCAATGTTCGTGTCTGGGCCGCTGAGGACTCGGCGTCAATACGGCTAGAAATTGAGCCCTCTCAGAAAAAGTGAACCCTTATTAGTCTGTTGTTCTTAGATAAAATGACAACATTTATGGAGTATTGTCAAAAACTAATGATTATCAATACTGTTAAAACTTGAAGAACTATGCGTCAGATCGAGGGCAATACAGCCAAAATCATACTTCTTACCCCTTTAATTGGTATACTGGGTTGTCAATCGGGGATAATGGATTCCAGGTTTAAACTGTGTGCAGCGAGGGTGGTACCTTGCTTGGGTGATTTAGAATTAGTAGAATCTCTACAGTGTGGATACAAGTCCTTGGGCCCAACAAGTCAACTTCGACCCTCTGAAGAGTAACCCACCCAGACCCATTCTCCTACCATTCTATATTTATCCTGACTAATATCTGAACTTACAGATTCTGGAACACTTTGAGTGATTTAGCAATGGCCAATTCATCTAACATACACATGATTATGACTGTGGGAGGAAACCTACGCAGACACAGTTGAGAACATACTGAGTCCACACAGCCATTCACCCAAGACTGGAACCAAACCCCTGACCCTTGATCGGTGAGTCAGCAGTGAAAACCACTGAGTCACCACGTGTTACTTGAGGGAGAAACAATGATATCATTTGATCAACGAACTCATAAGTATGGACTACCTAGTAGAGATTTCTTCTGCTTTTTTTTCCAGATTAGAGATTTTATTTTAAAAACACACACTTTTAACAGACTCTTACAGATCCGATACAGAGCTGCGGGTGTTTATTGCTAAGAATACACTCTTTGTCAGTACCGTTTATCATTTGTTGGAGAGTGTCCCCTTAGACAAGACTGTGCAGCTTCGTGACATCTGTGCGAGAGAGTAGGTGGGTTCAGATCTCTTTGGAGACATGGGAGGATATTTGTGAAAATGCTCGAAGGATTTTGATCTGTAATAGGACCCATTCCATGCAGTTGCAAATTCTTCATAGGGTATATCTGACACCAGATTTTCTCTCAAAATTCAATGTGGGATTATCGTCAGCATGTCCTAAATACATAATGACCACAGGCACTCTTACTAATTGCATGTGGTCCTGATGCAGGCTTCATATATAATGGATCTCTGTGTTAGGTGTGGTAGAGTGGGTCTTGGGGACCGAATTGGAGATGGACACGGTTTCTCTTTTCCTGCACCTGCCCAGAGTATCTTACGCAGAAAAAAAAATATATCCTTACTTTCTATGCTAGGAAATAATATTCTGTTGTGTTGGATGTCTGAAACTCCGAGGATGTGTTGGGTCTTTGTAATCTCATCATGGAGAATATCCCTTTGGAATTTCTCACCAGTATGGAGCACCACAAAACAGAGATTAATATAAGTCATACAATCATAGAGATGTACAGCATGGAAACATACCCTTCGGTCCAACCCGTCCATGCAGACCACATATCCCAATACAATCTAGTCCCACCTGCCAGCACCCGGCCCATACCCCTCCAAACCCTTCCTATTCAATAAACTCATCCAAATGCCTCTTAACTGTTGCACTTGTACCAGCCTCCACCACTTCACCTGGCAGCTCGTTACATACATGTACCACCCTCTGTGTGAAATAGTTGCCCTGTAGGTTTCTTTTATATCTTACCCCTCTCACCTTAAAATTATGACCTCCACTCTGGAACCCCTGACCCCAGGGAAAAGACTTTCCTTATATACCCTATCTATGCCCCTTATACTTTTGAAAACATCTATAATGTCATCGCTCAGCATCCGAAACTCCAGCGAAAACAGACCCAGCCTATTCAGCCTCTCTCTATAGGTCAAATCCTCCAATCCTTATAAATCTTTTCTGAACCCTTTCAAGTTTCTCAGTATTTTTCCGATAGGAAGGAGAGCAGAATTGCACGCAATATCCCAACAGTGGCCTAACCAATATCCTGTACAGCTGCAACATGACCTCCCAACTCCTGTACTCAATACTCTGACCAATCAAGGAAAGCATACCAAACGCCTTCTTCACTATCGTATCTACTTGCGACTCCACATTCAAGAAGCTATGAACCAGCACTCCAAGTTCTCTTTGTTCAGCAACACTCCCTGGGACCTTGCCATTAAGTGTATAAGTCCTGCTATGATTTGCTTTCCCAAAATGCAGCACCTCGCATTTATCTGAATTCAACTCCATCTGCCACTTCGCAGCCCATTGGCCCATCTTGTCAAGATCCTGTTGTAATCTGAGGTGACCTCTTCGCTGTTTACTGTACCTCCCATTTTGGTGTCATCTGCAAACCTACTAACTGTACCTCTTATGCTCACATCCAAGTCAATTATGTCAATGACAAAAAGTAGTGAATCCAGCACCGATCCTTGTGGCACTCCAACGGTCAGATGCCTCCAGTCTAAAAAAACAACCATCCACCACCACGCGCTGTCTTGTACCTTTGACCCAGTTCTGTATCCAAATGGCTAGTTCTCCCTGTATTCCATGAGATCTAACCTTGCTATAACAGACACACAGTGAGTGTGAGGGAGCAGAGAGAATATGGTGACCCTTATCCTAACAGTGTGGGGAAGGTTATTGAAGCTTGTCCTGTTTTGCTGGACATTTCTTCAGACTGCAGATACTGCACTGAGGTGGGTGGTGAGCTCAGACCATGTTCGGTGTGTCTGGTGGTGTGGCCCCCTCTGGGAAGAGAATGGTCCCCCTCTTTACTAGCCCATCCACCAGGACCTCTGTGTCCCTGTCGACAAACCGTGATGTAATTTCCCCTTATCTGCCATACTCGGGGTAAACTGTGCAGGACATCTCCAACTGAGAAAGCTCAACTGAGTGCCCCTTGGCCTTTTAAAGATGGCCCGAGTGTCAGGGGTCATGGAATATCCAGGGGCATCCGGGCAATTTTGAGTACCTCCAGTCATGATGGGTGGGACAATCGAGCTGGCATTGTATGAGAGGTACACCATAGAGTGGGATGCGTAGTTGATGAGATGAGTTTGGTAAGATAGCATCAGGAATCTAGCTCAGTCTCGTGCATACAACCCCTCTGTCACACTCAAAGAAAATGTCACTGAGACAGATTTTTGTTAGATTCAGCCCAGTGAGGTGAAGACTCTGCTGTCCTCACTCCCAGTTACAAAGCTGCAGAACTAATGCTCATCCAAAAGTCCCCATCGCCTGAACTCACAGCAATATCCCTTTCACTGATAATTCTTAATAATACTGACCCGTGTTGCATAATACTATCGAAATGTCTTCATTTCAGCATTCTGAAACTGTGAACATATCCTTCAATGACATTTTTTTTCAGTCTCCCACACTCTGCATCCACTCCATAACACACTCATTTACAGTCATACTGCACGAGACTGCCAGTATGACTCGCCATTTGGCCCAGCTGGTCCATGCCAAACAAAATGTCCATCCACACTCACTCCATTTCCCTGCCCTTGTTCTGTATCCCTCTAATCCTTTCCTATCTGTGTATTTGTGCAAATGCCTTTTCAATATTTTTATTGTACCCACCTCAATCACTTCCACTGGCATCTCAGTCTGTATGCATACCACACTCTGTGTAAAAAGGTTGCCCCTCAGTTTCCTTTTTATATTTTTTATCCTTTCCAAACATTAATGGACGTCCTCGAGTCCTCGATTCCCCAACCTTCGGAAAAAAAATTGAAGTATTCACCCCATGCACGCCCCTCATGATTTTATAAGAGTTACACTTCTATAAGAACCTTCTCAGTTTCCTACGCTGTAAAGAAATAAGTTCTAACCTGTCCAACCTCTGCCTATAACTTAGAGCCTTTAGCCCAGGAAACATCTTTGTAAATTTGGTCTACACTCTTTCTCGTTCAACACTATCTTTTCTAGAGCAAGATGAACAAAACTGAACACAATACCCCAACTGCAGCCTTACCAAGATCCTGTACAACTGCAACATAACGTCCCAACTTCTATACGCAATGTGCTGATGAAGACCAGTGTACCAACAACCTTCTTCATTGTCCTGTGTATCTGTGATTCAAATTTCAAACAACCGTGCACCTGATCTCCAACGTCCTTTTGTTTAATTACACTCCTTAAGGCCCTCTCATTCATCATTAAACTTCTACCTGGATTTGACTTGCCAAAATGCAAGACATCACACTTATCTGTATTAAACTCAAATTGCTATTTCTGAGCCTACTTCCTGAGCTGACCAAGGTACTGCTGCAATTTCTGATAATGTTTCTCATTGTAAATGATGCCTCCTAATTTAGAGTCATCTGCAAACTTACTCACCTTGCGTTGTGCACTCTGGTCCAAATCATTGGTATAAGATAACGAACAGCAATGGGACCAGGACCGACCACTGAGGCACTCCACTAGTCACAGGCCTCCAGTCCGACAAGCATAACTCCACTATAGCCATTTGTTTCATAACGTCAAGCCAATTGTGTTGCCAATTTGCCAGTTTACATTGGAGTCCATGCGATCTAACCTTCCAGAGCGGCTTACCATGTGGAACCTTATCGAAGGCCTTACTGAAATCCATATAGACTATGTCCAACACCCTGCCCTTGTCAACCTTTATGGTCACTTCCTCAAAAACTCGAACAAAAATTCTAAAGCATGACCTGCCACGAACAAAGCTATGCTGACTGCTCCAAGTCAAACTCTGTTTTTCCAAATGCATGCATATGTTTTACCTCAGAACCTTCTCAAGTGGTTTACCGAAAACAGAAATGAAACTTACGTGTCTATCTTTCCCAGGCTTTTCTTTGCAACCCTTCTTGAATAAGGGCACAACATTTGTTATCGCCCAGTCTTCCGGGTCCTTGGCCCCTGAACTCTCTTCTCTCGCTACCTGCAGTGCTCTTGAATATATCTGGTCAGGACCAAGAAATTTATCTGACTTTATGCATTCTAATATGTCCATCAGCACCTCTACTGTGATATGGACAGTACCAAGATATCACAACAAACCTCCCAATGGTCACAGGTCTTCATGTCTTTCTTCATGATAAACACAGATGGGAAATTGAGGACCTCACTCATCTGTTGAGATTTTACACATGCGTGCCCATTTTGGATTGTAAGGCGTCCTATTCTCTCTCTAGTTGTTCTTTTTCTTTGTTATACTGAATTTGGATTCACATTAATCGGCTCAGCCAAGGCTATCTCATACCCCCTTTTCGCCTTGCTGATTTCCTTCTTCCGTAAGATCCTGTATCCCCTGTGTAACTCCAAGGATTCCCTTGGTCCCAGCTGCCTGTACCTGAGCCACGCCTCATTTTCTTTCTGGTCAGAGCCTCAATATTTCTTGTTATCCAGGGTTCTCTCTTCCAGCCTCACTTTCCCTTCATCCTCAAAGGACATATAGACCTTAAACTCGAGCTATCTTACTTTTGAAGCCCTCCCTTCCCCAATAGGAACCTCTCTATATTGCTTGTGGAAGCTTTCCTGAACACACTTAACAAATTACGTTCCATCTAAGTTCTTAACCATCTGGAAGTCCCAGTCTATGTTAGGAAAATTAAAATCACCTATTATGACAACCCTATTGCCCCTGCAAGTCTCGCCAGTCTCCCTGAATATTTGTTCCTCTAATTCCCATTGATTATTTGGAGGCTTATAGTGCAAACACTATAACATCACCATCCCCCTCTTACTTCTTTGCACCGTTCACAAAACCTCATTGGATATTATCTCAGTTATTTCAACTTTAAATACTAGAGTGATATGCGCCTTAATCAGAACTATTGGTATTTAAATTGTTTCCATTTATATCTCTTCCTCACATTGATTTTCACATTCGCAGCACCCCTTGTCAAGGTACAGTGCAGATATGGAGCTGTAAATGGGTGGGAAGTGCACATGCTGTCACTTCCTGCATTGGTTACGTGTTTCACTGCACTGGGCAGTGATCGAATACAGTGTTACCGAACAATGCAACAGCCTGGGTTTATATATGAATGAACCAGTGCGGACTGCACAGCTCCTCACGCTGGACATTTAGCCCAGGATTATAAATCAAGTATTGGTGTAGGCTGCACAGAGTTTCACTCTGCACATTGCTGGGTTGCATACAGCTGTACACTAGCCGGATCAACACAGTGCTCCATCGTGGATATGTAATGGATGGGCTGGTTATGCGAGTTGGATTGCGAATGTGAGAGTACGGAACATCTGACAATACCTTTATTTTTTGTTTTCATTCTTGTCATTGGACCCCTCAAATCCTGACTTATCCTGTTTGACCCATCCTTCTGGATGAGTGATGGTGAGTGTTGTTGCAGCATCTGAGTCTGCAACATGACCAAGAAACGGAGCAGAGGCTGCAGAGAGCGGAGTCTCCGTAAAATGGAATGAGGGAATCACAATCAGATCAGCCGGGGTCTTAGTGAATGTTGGGGCAGGATTGAATGGACCACTAATGCAACCTATTCATATACTTGTATTTGTTCCAAGCAAACTCCCCTTCTCTCTCAGTGTCCCATACTGGTGGGGAGTGAGTCACCTCCTCCTGTCCTTGCATAACAGGATGCTGGGCCTCACTAACCTCCAGATTTCCCTGTGCCCCAGTTTCGAGCTCTGAGTGACTGCCTCCTGCCCCTGTGTCACAGTCTCAAGCAGTTGAATGACTGCGTCCTGTTCCTGTGTACCAATCTTGGGCAGCAGAGAGACTGCCTCCTGATCCAAGGTTTGCGAAAGTAGATGTCCTCCTCCTGCTACTGACTGACAGGCTCCAATAGCTCTGTGCTCACCTGCTGCTCCTGTGGAAAGGGGTCGAGGGCCTGAATGGCCTCTTCACATTCCTTACAGCTTCTGTTGGCTAAAAGCCTTTCTCCTGTTTTTGTAAAACACCATCAAAATCTGAATGATGTATTTTTGTATTTTACTCTCAGCAATTGAACAAACAAGTTGCCTGACAGAATTCAGAAGCTGAATAGCCTCCTCCTGTTCCTGTGTTATACACTCAAAAGGCAATAGAGTTTCAGAGATGTACAGCATGGAAAAATACCTTTCGGTCTGATCGCCCATACCGACCAAATATCCGAAATAAATCTCGTCCCCCTTGCCAGCACTTGGCTCATCTCCCTCTAAACACTTCCAAAGCATCTATCCACCCAAATGCCCTTTAAATGGTGTACCTCTACCTGCCTCCACCACCTCCTTTGGCTGTTCAATCCATACACACAGCAGTCTCTGTGTGAAAATATTGTCCCTCATGTTCCTTTTTAAATCTTTCCACTCTCACCTTAAACCTTTGTCTTCTAATTTTGGATTCGCCTATCCTGGGTAAAAGACGTTGACTGTTTACCTTATTTATGCCTCTCATGATTTCATAAAACTCTTTAACGTACCCCTCAGCCTCAACACTTGAAAATAGCTCCAACCTATTCAAACTCTCCTTGTAACTCTAACCATCCAACACCTGTAACATTATTTTAAGTCTCTTCTGCACCCTTTAAAGTTTGACAACATTTTTTTTTCCACAGCAAGGAGACCAGAATTAAAGGCAATATTACAGAAGTGGCCAAACCAATGTCCTGTACAGATGCAACACGTCGTGAAAATGTGAAGACTCAAAGCACGCACCAATAAAGGGCAGGTCACCAAGTGCCTTCTTCACTGCGCTGTCTACCTGTCACGGCACTTTCGAGGAACAGAGAACCTGCACCACAAGGTGACACAGTATCTCAGTGACTAGCATTGTTGCTTCAGAGCGCAGCGAGCTGGGTTTAATTCCATCCTTGAATGACTGCCTTTGTGGGGTTTGCATATTCTCCCCGTGTCTGCATGAGTTTCCTCCGGATGTTATGTTTTCCTCCGACAGTATAAAAATATACAGATAAGGGCAGATTGGCCATGCTAAATTGCGTAAAGTACCCAGGGTTGTGTAGGCGAGGTGGATTAGCCATGGGAAATGCAGGCTCAGAGGGTTAGGGTAGGGGTTGTCCAATGGGATACTTTTTAGAAGGTCGGTGTGGCCTCGATGGGCCGAATAGCCTGTTTCCTCACTCTAGGGATTCGATAATTTCTATGGAGTTCTCCTTGATTGGAAGCTTTCAACAGGAGCATACCTACATGTCTTGCCTTGATTTGTCTTGCCAAAATGCAACACCTCAAATTTAAGTAAAATAAACTCCATCTGCCACTTCTTGGACCACCTAAGCAAAGTCCCATTATACTCTGAGAGATCATTCTTCACTGTCGACTACACCACCAAATTTGGTATTATCTACAAACTTACTGACCATACTTCATATACTCAAATGCAAATGATTTGTATAAGTGACAAAAGGCAGTGCACCCACTATTGATCTTTGCGGCACGCCACTGATCGCAGTTCTCTAAATTTAAAGAACAAATGTCCACTGTCATGCCCTGTTTCCAATATTCAAGAAAATTCGGGATCTAACAGGCGAGCTCGCCCTGGATTCCAGGCAGTCGAACCTTGCTAACCAGTCTACCATGTAGTACATTTTGGTTTTCATATTGAATTCCATTAAGTCAACACCCACTGTCCTGCGTTCATCAATCATCTTCATCGCTTCCTCAAAAACTTCCACCGAGTCAGTGAGACGTGATCTCCAATGTACAAAGCCCTCTTCAGTCCTTATCTTTCCAAATGCACATACATCCTTTTCCTCAAAATCCCTCCAACAATTTAGTCACCATTGATGTCAGGCTCACCAATCTATAGTTATCTGGTTTTTCCTTACTTTCTTAAATAATGACACTATGTTAGCAGCCCTCCAGTCTTTTGACACCTCACTTGTGGAAATCAATGAACAAACATATCAGCAAAAGGCTGAGCAATCTCTTTCCTAGCCTCCCACAAACTTCTGGGATACAACTCATCAGTCCAAGGAATTTGCTCACCTTCGTATGTTTTAAAATGTCCTACATCTCCTTGTAATATAGATACGTTTCAAGATATCACGATATATTTTTTCATTCTCTCGCTCTTGTAACCCCCTCCACATTAAATACAGTAGAGAAATACTTGCTTCATATCCCTCCCATCTCATGTGGTTCCACATATAGGTAGCCTTACTGATATATAAGGGGACCTATTCTCTCCCTAGTTAATCTCTTGCCATTAAAGGATTTGTAGAATTTCTTCAATGCCTCGTTAACCCTATTTCTAAAGCCATCTAATGTCCACATTTTTCTGGCCCGATTTCCCCATTGACTATGCACTTTCTGCCCTTATACACCCCTCGGGATTTACTTGATCTCAGCTCTGTTTATCTGACATATGCCTCCTTCCTTACCTTCACCAGAGCATGAATATATCTAGCCATCCAGCACTCCCTGCACCCACCAGCCTTGCCCATCTCACAAAAAGGACCACGTTGGCTCTGGACTCTCTGAATCCAAGTTTTGATGGCTATGCATTTTCCAACAGTCCCTTTACCTGTGAATAGGATATCCCAACCAGCCTTTCACAGGGCTCGCCTAACACTTTCAAAATTGGCCTTATTCAAAGTTAGAAATTTACAGCAGGTCTTTCCCATTCTACAACTAGTGTAAAACTAATATTTATGCGTAACAGATTTGAAAGTTAAATAGGCACTTCCTGCCCCTCTGTAACAGGCTTGAGAGGCTGAATGGCCTCCTCCTGCCCCTCTGTAACAGGCTTGAGAGGCTGAATGGCCTCCTCCTGCCCCTCTGTAACAGGCTTGAGAGGCTGAATAGGCTCCTCCTGCCCCTCTGTAATAGACTCAAGAAGCTTAATGGCCTCCTCCTGTTCTTCTGTAACACATTCGAGAGGCTTCATGGCCTCCTCCTGTCCCTGTGTAACAGACCCGAGACATTAAATGACACAGCAACCCGTGGATTACGAGCAGCGGTTAAACTGTATCTGACGGAGGTCCATCCTTTCTCAGTTACAGAAACACAGACAACAAAATGTACTCCAGGTGCCCTCTCAGTAACACCTCATACAGCTGCAGCGACACATCTCTTTGTTTTGAATGATTCTGTTGGCAACATGTGCCAATATTCCAGCTTTCCACCTTTCAATTAGCAACAGGCTAATATGGGCTGAATGGTCTTCTCTTATCCCTCTGTAATAGGTCCATAGGGACAGAATTGCTTCGGCCTGTTCCTGAGCAGCAGTCTCAATGCTCTGTCTCAAGGTTATGAATGGATTTGATAACGGGGCATTAAAACTAGGAGTAGCCGCACACTAGTCATTAAGTACAGTACTTTGTGTTAAGGTATATAGAAACCTGTCCACCCGACTTTTTCTATATGTAGGTAAAAACAATGACTGCAGATGCTGGAAACCAGATTCTGGATCTGGAATGCCTGATGAAGGGCTTTTGCCTGAAACGTCAATTTCGCTGCTCGTTGGATGCTGCCTGAACTGCTGTGCTCTTCCAGCACCACTGATCCAGAATTTTTTTATGCAGCCGATCTGTTATTTTATAACTGCCTCCATTCATAAACAGAGTGGAACATATATAGACCCCTGCAGTGTTCTGTTAATACTCTCATATACAAGGCAAAAAAAGATTAAAAACATTGAAAGATTTATGGTCCATCCCTCAGCAACCCTCATCCATTCCATCCAAATCCAGTAAATGTTCCGTTTTATAGTGTTATGAAAAGTGATGCATGTAACTGGTTAACTGAGCCTATTTGTTCAGTGACTGTGATTAATGCCAGTGTCCATGGATTCTAATTATCCCAGTGGAGGGTTTCCATCTTTTAATGATAAATGGGCGCCGTTCAATGTGTTATCCCATAACATGAGCGGAGCATCACCGACAGCACTAACAGGGATCAGCAGTTCCAGAGAAAGGCGGAGGAGAGATCAGAATCTGAGAACATTATACTGGAATGTTCCAACAATGGATCAGAATCTGAGAACATTATACTGGAATGTTCCAACAATGGATCAGAATCTGAGAACATGAGACTGGAATGTTCCAACAATGGATCAGAAAATGCGAACATTTGACTGGAATGGTTCAACAATGGATCAGAATCTGAGAATATTAGACTGGAATATTCCAACAATAGACAGGAACTTATCTGATTATGTTTGGTATCTTTCTGCATTTGATTGGTTGTCATTATCATTGCGGATCTATTACGCTCTTCTCATTATTCAATACTTTTATTATCTCTTCCTGGTTATCGTTGGTGTTCCTGGTAAGCGTCACTGTCCAGATTTTGTTTTCAATAAACCAATTATGACTGTATTATTGTTCTTTTATATAGTCTACACTTCTTGTCACTATTACTGTTCCTGTTGTAACTCTGAATCCAGATATTCACTCTACTGACCATTACTAACTACATTCATGAAGGTGTTCAATTATTGTTGTCCTCTCTGGCAGTGTTATTCACGGGTCTCTATGTTGACCTACACAGTTTCAGCGGAGAACCATAATGCATTGTATCATTGCTTTCGTTATTTAAATATTAAGAGCATGGAGGTCACTCTCTACTGTTCTGGTTACAAATTCCACTTCCTTCCACTGTTTCCATCCCATCCCTGGCCAATATCTGCGGCTGAAGCACACAAGTCCCAACTGTGGGGCATCCCTTTGACCATGAGCTGAATCTTGACACCATTCCCTGACTATTTCTAACATGAAATACTCACCACTCCAGAATATATCTCACTGGCTTATTCCATCTCCTGTTTAAATCTTGAGCTATGAAGTACAGTCTTAATGAAACCAATGCTGCTGACGCTCCCGGCTTCAAACCTGCCGAAGCAAATCTGATTCGAACTCACACCAAACTCCCATCCATCTGTCAGTCATGTGCACGCCGATGTATATTGCTGTTATGTCTGGCAATTACTTTATTTAAACACTATCAAACACTTTACCGCATCTGTCCATGAAACTTCTCTCGTTCTCTCTGTTGATTAACAAAAAGCCTGCCAGTTGTTCGTATTTAAAATAGTTTCCTCCATGTGCGTTCCTCCTCAAACAATGAGTTTCACATTCAACCACGCCTATCGCGCGCACACACGGACTCTCTCTCAGTCTCTGATGAGCACACAAACACACACGCAGAGAGAGCAAACCTTCCCATTGTAGGCAGTAATCTGATGCGAGTATAGTAAGCAAATGGTAGTAAAGTTTGCAATACTCTTTATGCTGGGCAGATAGTGCAGTTTACTGAGCAACACACCAGCATGGTCGGCACAGCTCTCCATGCTGGGCTGTCATCTTGTCCCAGTTTATGTTGTTTGTGGTGTTCTGTGAAGCAGATTCAGAATTTGATGTAACAAACCATTTCAGCTGATCTGACAATGCCTTTATTCAATGTTCTCATTCTTGTAATTTTACTCTCGGAGGTCTCACTTCTCCAGTTCCTCCCATTGTCTTTTTCCACATATTTCTACAACATTTTCTCAGTTAATTAACTGTCTGTTTCTGTCTTTACTGTGAATCTCTCTGTCCCTCTGTATCTTTCCCTGGCCTTGGGTTTTGGCTCCCTAGTGTATCGAGTGCTGGAACTGTGTAGCTCAGAAATAATAAAATGGGATGTGTAAAGCTCTTGTTCCCATCCCAGTATGTCCGATGTGATAATCCATGAACAGGCGTTTTTCAGAAGTCATGAGACACATTCCTGTAACTTGGTCTGTACCTGTGTTTGCCCCTCTCAGGTGATCTTGCTATCAGTAACACGAGGAAGCCCCTTCAGTAAAGGGCCAGGCATCTAAATTGTATGACAATACTGTCACTTTTTTGTTAAAAAAGGTTATTTTCTCCTTTTTTTGTAGAAAGCGATCTTAAAGGCCAAACTGCCTACTGAAAACGGCTCAAGTAAACAACTTATGAGGCTTTTAGTGTTTTTAATAAATAGTAGTAACAATGGCCCAGCTCGCACAGACGGGTTTTCCAGATTTTTTCTTGTAGATGTAAAAGTTACCAAGTGCTTGGGGTCCCAGAAGGGTTGGGAGTTTTAGAAAATATTCCTCTATGCTATTCTCTCTGAAACCTCACTTGATACTGTTTCCTCTTGGATTGGAGAACTGTGTGCAAGAATGCATGTCTGAATGGATTGGATTACTTACAGTGTGGAAACAGGCCCTTCGGCCCAACAAGTCCACACCGACCCGCCGAACAGCAACCCACCTAGACCCATTCCCCTACATTTACCACTTCACCTAACACTACGGGCAATTTAGCATGGCCAATTCACCTAACCTGCACATTTTTGGACTGTGGGAGGAAACCGGAGCATCCGGAGGAACCCCACGCAGACACGGGGAGAATGTGCAAACTCCACACAGTCAGTCTGAGGTGGGAATTGAACGAGGGTCTCTGGCGCTGGGAGGCAACAGTGCTAACCACTGTGCCACCATGCCACCCACGGTGCCGCCCTGTGATGTTAATAAATTGGAACAGTTCATTTGTAGAAGGAACTGTATCCATCATTCAGTTAAAGGTTTGGAATAGTTAAGTTATTCTAAATTCCTCTTCATTTTTTATGGATTTTCATTAGAGTGTTTAAATATATTGTGTTTTGCATAATGGTGAGTGGTTTGACTAGTCGAATCACATCTGTAACACCCACTTCCTATTTACCTTTAAAATAAGAAAGGTTTGGCATCCAAGCTACCCTCTTAAACTGGTTTGAGGCAGTCCAGTTCGTCTATAGCAAACTGGGGACTCTTGTCTGGTTCTAAATAGGTAACACCAAATTGGGTTTAGAATTACAATCCCTACAGAGTGCGAACAGGCTATTCGACCCAACAAGTCTACACCGACCCTCCGAGGAGTAACCTACCTAGACCCATTCCTCTACCCTATTATTACACATTTACCCCAAGGCAACTAACCCACACGTCCCTGAAAACTACGAACAATTTAGCATGGCCAATACACCTGACATGCACATCTTTGGGTTGTGGGAGGAAACCAGAAAATCCAGAATAAGCTCATGCAGACACTGGAGAGTATGCACCAGGAGGCTATTAGGTTTAGAGGTCGCGCATGGTAGTTGTTCGTGTCTTTGGTTCCGGATGCTGAATTCGGTTGGTTTAAGCAGTGTTTTTGTGCATCAAAATTCTTTCAGTCACAAAGAGTTCTCTGGGTGTGGAAGAAGTGAAGTTGGGGGTTTTACAATAGGTAATGAAGACAAGGCTGTAGGAATTGACAGACAAGCTGGTGTTGGGATTGCATTTGTCTGTGCGAAAATGAGAGATAATTACAGCTGTAGCTCGGCAATTACATTTGGTGGAACCGCCATCAGACTCTTTGGAAATGGCGAGAATTCAATTTCAAATGAGGGACGTTGAACATGAGAAGGAATTGAAACAGTTTGAATTAAGATGAAAAGTAGAAATAAAAAAAAAGGAAATGAAGTAGAAAGAGAGAAAAGGACAGAAGAAAAGCATAGAGTTCCAACTTAAACAGTAAGAAATTAGAGAGTAAAGTTGACATAGAAGGCGGAGATGAAGGTAGACGGTCGGTGGGATGAGGAGGATAGTGAGGTTGAGCAACCCTATAGTAGTCAATGGCCTAATGGGGTTCTGTTTAAATACATCCAGGCATTCTCTAAATTTGATGAGAAGGATGGGGAAGCCTTTTGAATTTCATTTGAGAAAGTGTCTAAACCAATGCAGTAGCCAGTGACCATGTGGATTTAGTTGATCCAAACAAAGCTGGTAGGTATTTGCATCCCTATCGGAGGAGGTATCTGGGGAGTATGAGGTGGTGCAGAAAGCCATCTGAAGTGCATATGAGCTTGGGCTAGAAGCCGACAGACAGTGTTTCAGGAATCTAAAAAAACGGTAGCTGCTTAAACGCACATTGAGTTTGAAAGGATCAAACAAAGTAATTTTGAAAGGTGGGTAAGGGTATTAAAACAGAGCAAACCTATGACCCTCTTAAAGAGATTTTTATTTTGGAGAAGTTCAACAATTCATTTCCTGCAGTCGTGAGAGCTTGTGTGGAAGAGCAGAGAGAAACAATGGCAAGATTAGAAGCTGAAATGGTTGATGATGATGATTAAGTTCAGAAATCAAAGTTTGGTTGCTGTGAGAGATTGAGAAGAATGTGCAAGATCTTATTGTTTGTGTAAGTGTTCCAACATATAAGCTATTCCAAAATGTTCTTTTTTTGATTGTATTTTAACTAAAGCATTTGAATAGATTATATTTTGCTTAATGTCGAGTGGTTTGACCAGTCACAACATATCTGGAATGCACACTGCTGACTCTTAACTGCCCTATGGCATGGGCAATAAATACTCGTTATCCAGCGACGCCCTTATCCTGTGAATGAGTAACAAATAATCGTGGGTGCTGCAGTAATAATGGATGGTCTCAAATTGCACCGAAACGGCAGTGACTACTAATACTGTGAAGGATAACTTCCATAAGTGTGTATTAGGTAGGTTGAACAGTATGCTGTGAACCAAACTAGAGAGCAGGTTATTTCAGATTTGGTGTTGTGTTGTCAGGAGGACTAAGTAATAATTTGCTCTGAAGCAGATTTGGAGGAATAGTGACATCAATATGTTGCATTTTTACACGACGTCTGAATACAATATCGAATGTTTGAACATTCTGGTCAAACATCATGGAAGCCTGGAGGCTAGAGGGTCAAGTACGCTCCAATGAATTGGGGAAGTATAATATAACATTCAATGGGAGAAGCAATGATTGTGAGAGTCATAGAGTCCGACAGCTCGGAGAAAGGCCCTTCAGCCCAAACTGGTCTATTCCAAACAAAATGTCCATTCACATTAACCCCATTTCTCTGCCCTTGCCCCATATTCTTCTTATTCTTTCCTATCCGTGTATTTGTTAAAATACATGTTAAATTTTGTGCATGTACATCCCTCAACCACTTCTGCTGGCAGCTCATTCCATGTGTATACCACCCTGTGTGTAAATGAAATTGCCCCTCAGGTACCCTTTTAGTCTTTCCCCTCCGATCTTAAATTGATGCCCTCTAGTCGTGGGTTGCCCAATCCTGTGAAAAATAAACTGAGTGCATTCATTCTATCCATGCTTCCGATGATCCTGTACACTTCTATCAGATTCCCCTCAGTCTCGTACACTCTAGAGTAAAAACTCCTAGCTTGCCCAACCCCTCACTATATCTCAGGCCATTGAGTCCGGGCATCATCATTGCAAATTTATTCTGCACTATTTCCCGTTTAAGAACATCCTTCCTATAGCAAAGTGAACAACACTGAACATAACACTACCAGTATTGCCTCACCATCATCCAGTATAACTGCAACATAACTCCCTAATTTCGATACTCATTACTCTGACAGATGAAGGCCAGTGTGCCAAATGCCTTTTTCACTGCCCTATCGACCTGTGACTCCACATTCAGAGAACCTTGAACCTGAATTCCAAGGTCCCTTTGTCTCAATACACTCCTTAAGATCCTGTCATTCACCATGAAACTCCTACCTTGATTTGACTTTCTAAAATGCAAGACCTGACACTTATCTGTAAATAATATATACAATATACATGCATAAGACAAACAGTAGTAGTCCCAGAACCGACTCCTGAGGCATTCCACTCATCACAGGCCTTCAGTCCGACAAGCATGCGTCCACTATTACTCTATGTTTCCTACCATCAAGCAAATTTTGGATCTGATTTGCCAGCTCCCCCTCAATTCCATATGATCTAAACTTCCAGACCAGCCTACCATGTGGAACCTTACTAAAGCCTTACTGAAATCCATATACATTACGTATACCACCATGCCCTTGTCAAAGTTACTGGTCATTTCACCAAAGCACTCTCACGATTTTTTAAGCCATGATCCTCCATGCACAAAGACGTGCTGACTGTTCATAATCACACGCTGCCTTTCCAAATGCATGTATATCGTCTCTCTCAGAATCTTCTTAAGAAACCTTCCTACTAGAGATGTCAGGTTTACTGGTCTATAAGTCCCAGGTTTTTCTTTGTAGCTCTTCTTGAATAAAGGCACAGCATTCGCTACCCTCCAGTCCTCCAGGACCTCACCCGTTGGCTACCGATGCTACAAAAGTACCAACCACGGCCCCCGCTATTACTTCTCTGTCCTCCTGCTGTGTTCCTGAATATATCTGGTCAGTATAAGGAGGTTTATAGAAATACTGCATAGTCTGAAAGATATGTCTACTTATTTCAGGTGAAAATACCAAAGAGTGAGTAAGTGACTTAATGATGACTAACATAACAAATTAAAGAATATATTAATTACAGGAAGTGGCTTGGGAAGAATTTCAGACATTGTGGAATCCTAAGAATTCTCAGAAAATTGCAATCCAGAAAAGGAGGGCCATGAAACTGATCAGGAAATCAAAAGGCGAACAGGCATGCAAACAAACAGGAACACAAAGTCTGCAAAAATCTATAATCTATATTTCAAAAGAAAAAAGACATAGTCAAATGTGGAAATTTGCAATCGGGAGAGATGAGTTTATGGTGGATAACAGGGAAACGGCAAAGCAAATGATCAGTTACTTTACATCTGTCTTAATGGAGTAAGATCCAGAAAATCACCCAGAAATACGAAGTGATTGTATAGCACCTGTGGAAGTAAAGACATGAAGTCAATTCATATCAGTAACAAGGTAATATTGAACATGCAGCTGGATTGAGCATTGGAAATCTTGACAAACCAGATGTACTTCATACCAAAATCTTCAGAAATAAATCACAAATAGAAGCATTGATTGCATTGTCGATGACTGCGTTCTATTTTCCTGTGCATTCTGCAGAGTCTGGAAGCTGGTGTCGATAAATGCACATTAGTAAACGTGATACAAGCACAATAGATGAATGGTAGGGATCCAAGCATCTACAAAGAGAAGAAGAGATAGTGTGGAGAACTGATGACAAATTAACTTGACATTTGTCAGGAAACTATTGGAATCTATTATATAGGATGTGATATTGGTTATTTAGACATTAACAGCAAAATTTGAGAGACTCAGTATGCATTTCTGAAAGGGAAATCATACTTGAAAAACTTTGGAATTGTTTGAAGTTGATTCTTACAGCATAGATAATGGGGATCCTGTAGAATTAGTATAGATTTTAGATTATCAGAAGGCTTTCTATAAGAACTCACGCAGTGAGTTCGAAAATGCAATGGCGGGAATGGTATTTGGAGGAATATATGTAAGTGGAAACTTAAAGTTTTGTTTGCCTTCCTTTAATGGAGTCAGAATATAGATGTAAAGACACGTTGAAGCAGTTTCACAGAGTGTTGGTGAGACTGTACCTGGAGTATTGTGCACAGTCTTGGTGACCGAATCTGAGAAAGAATATACTGACCACAGAGGAAGTGCAATGGACATTATCCAGACAAATCCCTCAGGTGGCAATGTTGCGTGATGAGGAAACTCGGCCTATGTTCTCTCGAGTTTCAACGAATCAGCGGTGTATCACTGTGAACTTTATAAAACTCACAAAACATACGGCAAGTTGGAAATTAACAGGAAATTTATCAGGCTGTCTAATCCACATTCAAGGCAAACAATGGCAGGATATGGGACAAACCATTTAAGACTACAATAAGGAGGAAATTCGGTGCGTGGAGGGGACTGACTAACACAGGGGCAAGGCAGGGCAAGATTATGGAGAATCCCCAGATAACCTACAAGTGTGTCAAGCGGAACAGAATAACCAGTGAACAGGTAGGACTCATTAGTGACTTGCCAAGTTGCATCTAAATCAACTTTAGTAGCAGGAGAAAGAGGGGAGTGGTAGAAGGCTGTTTGTGTGACTGGATGCTAGTGTCCAATGGTGTACCACGGGCATCAGTGCTGGGTCCCTTATTATTTGCGATTCGGAGGTGCGAGTGTTGGGCTGGGGTGGACAAATCTAAAAATAACATAACAACAAACTATAGTCTAACAGGTTTATTCGGCAGCACAAGTTTTCGAAACGCAGCTTCTTCATCAAAATGTGCAACCACGTGATATAATGATGTTGACAGATTTTTAACCTTATTATTTGTGGTATTCATAAATGATGCAGCTGTGAATATGGACGAGGGGTGGGGTGTGTAAGAAATAAGTTTGGATTTGATACAAAGATTGGCCGGATTGTTGGCAGCAGGAGGAAGGCCTTATGTTATGGATAGATACTGATGGAATGGTCAGATGGGTGGATCAATGGCAGATGGAATGTAACCCTGATAAATCTGAGGTGATGCAACTTTGGAAGAAGGAACCAGTCAGGGGAGTACTCAATGAATGGCAGCACACGAGGGAGCTCAGAGAGTGCTTCTCCAGACATCACCGAATGTGACTGCACAGGTTAATACACAATCTGGGAAAGACTAGGGGAATGTAAACGTAGCCTTTATTCATCGAGGCATAGATTATAAGAACTATGCGGCACTGTGGTGAGAGCAAGATGGAATACTGTGCGTAGGTCTGGGAACAACATTACAGGAATGATGTGATTGTAGTGGAGAGGGTGCAGAGCAGATTCACCAGGATGTTCCCTGAGATGGAGCATATCAGCTAAGGAGAGAGGCTGGAAAACCTCAGGTTGTTTAGTTTGGTGGAGAGAAGGCTGAGAGGTTGTGATTCAGAGGGATAGGATTACGAGGTACATGGACAGGGTGGATAGACAGCAGCTGTTGCTTTGACTCAAAGGGCCACACTTTTAAAACGAAGGATTTGCGGTTTAGTGAAGATTTGAGAATTGTTTTTCAACCAGAGGGTGTTGGGGTCTGGAATGCACTTCTTGAGAGTGGAGTTGTCATGGTAACCTCAAACCATTAGAAACCACATGGTTGTGCAGTTCAAATGCTTTAAGATTCACGGCTACGGTCTTGTGTCGGAAAGTGGGCCTAATGTTGACCGTGCTGTATTTCTGGTAGTACAGAGTCTGTGCTTCTGTGATTGCATGTCTGTGGAAGGTCAATCATTGAGTAGCTTAAGATAGGAATTGATGGGTTTTTGTAGAATATCTTAGCAAAGTTGTTAAGAGCGAACTTGTAATATTCCCTGGAAATATGTCAATGGCAAAATTAAGAGAAAAAAGTTGCAGATTTCTTAGTCTGATTCCAGATAATTGAGGACCGGGAAATAGCAGAACTATGGAGCAAATACTTTAGTTATGCCTTGACAGAAGAAAACAAAACAAAAAAGAAAAGTTCCTAGCAATACTAGGAAATTTCAGTCTTGTGAGAAAAATGGAATAGAATGAAAATAGCAACTAAACAGTTTAGAGAAAGTATTGGACTGAAATTAATGGGCATAGACAAAGTCAACAGAAATTTATGACATGGGAATCATATTTGAGAAAGTGGCTTTAAGGAAATTTATGTAGGAGGTATCAATGCCATGCGAGTGGAATCTCAGAAAGATTTTTAATAAAGCCCCAAGCCGATTGTGCAAATTCGAATCCTATGGGTATCGGGCTAATATATGGTCAGAGATTTAGAATGGGAGAGCCGGCAGGAAACAGTGAGTAGGAATAAAACAATGTTTTATTTTTCAATGGAAGGCTTGGAAGATATTGTAAGGATTGTGTCTTGGGCTCCAGCTATTCCCAATACACATCATATTTTTGGGTGAGGGGCACAAATGCAATATTCACAATTCTGCTGACAGCACTAAACGATTTCAGCTTGTGAGTGATTGAGGATGATGTAAAAAACGTTCCAAGGTTTTTGAGACAAGTGGAGTGACTGGGCAAATACGTGGCAGGTGGAGAGTAATGGGGGATATGAGATGTTGCGTACTTCGATGGGAACAATAGAATGGCCTCCCATTTGAAAAATGAGTGTTTGAAAAATGTTGCACTACAAATGAACTTAAGCTGCATTTTTGTTTATTTCTGCGAGGCCCTCAGAGTCCATGTAGGGCAGTGACTTCTGAAGCCAGAAGTCAAGGGCACGGTGGCATGGTGGCATAGTGGTTGGCACTGCTGCCTCACAGCGCCAGAGACCCGTGTTCAATCCCGCCTCAGGCGACTGACTGTGTGGAGTTTGCACGTTCTCCCCGTGTCTGCGTGGGTTTCCTCCAGGTGCTCCGGTTTCCTCCCACAGCCACAAAAGATGTGCAGGTCAGGTGAATTGGCCATGCTAAATTGCACATAGTGTTAGGTAAGGGGTAAATTTAGGGGCATGGGTGGGTTTCCCTTCGGTGGGTCGGTGTGGACTTGTTGGGCCGAAGGGCCTGTTTCCACACTGTAATGTCATCTAATCTAATCTAATACTGGGAATGGCTTTGCCACGCTGACAATTGTATATAGGCCCAGCACGTGGGGAACTGTAACTTTGAAAGGAATCTGGATCTCCCTGTACACCAGTCAGTGAAAGCAATATTGCAGGAGTAGAAAGAAGGAAGGAAGATAAATGCTGCATTCACCTTCATTTCAGGGGGATTGAGTACATGAGTAAATGTATCTTACTGCAGCTGTACAGGGCCTTGGTGAGACCCCATCTCGAACATTGTGCAGTATTGTGTGCAGTTTTGGTCTCTTTTCCTAACAGACGACAAACCTGACATTGAGGGAGAGCAGCAAAGGATGACCAGACTGATCTCTGGGATGACAGACTTGTTGTGGGAGCAGAGTTTTGGGTGACTGGACCTGTATTCCATGGGCTTCAGGAAAATGAGTGAAAATCACAGTGAAATATATAACACTCTGACAGGGCGAGACAGATTAGAAGCAGATCAGTAAATCGCCTGGTTGGAACGTCTAAAACCAGGGGCCACAATATTAGGTACAGACAGGCCACTTTGCATTGAGATGAGAATAAATGCCTGCACTCGGAGACTGGCAACCCAGGGGTACTCTCTCCCAGATCAGGCTGTGGAAGTCAAGGAGCTAAATATAAATAAGGATTTCTGGAAACTAAAGGGATAGGCAGAGAGCAGGAGTATGTGAAGATAGAAGATCAGCTATTATTCCAGGTTGTTCTCCAATAACTCAGTAACTGTGTTCCTGTGCAACACTGGGTTGTACAAAATCGTGCAATATTAATAATGGGGTCTGTGGAAAAAAAGGGTGAGTGGCGAACTCCCCAAAATATCAGTAAAAACCAAAAATTAAATTTGGTCTAACACACAATAGGACATTCTAAATAAATCTTCAAAGTACATGTTGTAATGGAGCAGTGCTGTAAATGTAACGCATTCACACTACAGTCACTCACTGGAGCACTGTATCTTTCACCACAATCTTCACCAGAAAGCACGCGGGGGCTGACTGACCATGTGATGCCGATGCCGAATTCCAGTTCTTTCCAAGATTCTCCTCACAGTTTGAAATAAAGTGCTTTCTAAATATAGACTACAATTCCCAGTTTCCGGCTCAGTTTCAAGGCCTGCAGAGCCGATTGCATTCCTGTTTTAGCTGAACACATTGATTGTACATTTTGTAGACAGAGGGTTTCTGAGGCAGGATTTGCTGGTCAGCTGGTGCCCGACAAGGAATCGCGTCACAGTGAACGCCAGTTCACTTTATAGAAAATGGTTCATGAATTGCATTGCAGCCGAAATGTATTTAATCAACACGCGTTATCAGTGAACTGCCTGTACATAGAATGGAGCCGCAAAACTGATGGACTGAATGAACTACAGCAGTTCTCATTTTATGTTTCACAATGGTTAAACATATTCAGGGATATGAATATTGTATGGGGAAAACTGCGTTGAGGAGATGTTCAGCCATTAACTAGAATAGGGTAAGCTCAATGAGTTGTATGACTTATTCCTTTCCCGATGCTACTGTGCAGTGTGTGGGAAAGCTCTGTAAATGTTGTCACAAGCTCTCAGCTGTTAGGAAGGAGGTCTCTGCAGGGTCGACAGGATTGTGTTTGCCATTCCCTTTTCTGATATCGAGGCTGGTGCCGGCTGTTCTCTCCGGGTTTATCCTTTAAGACCTCGGAGCAGTTTGATACAATTGAGTGCTTTGCTTGCCCGTTTTAGAGACAATTGAAGAGTGTATCACATGTCTGTGCGTCTGGAGTCTCTTTTAGGTCAGACCAGGAAAGCACGGGGGATTCACTTCCTGAAAGTTCACTGGGGAAGGAGATCGACGTCTATAATCGACATTGAACACAAGATCACTATTATTGACACCAGATAATATATCTCGATATTTTATTGATTGTTTTTAACTTGCACCAGTTGCCAGAGAATTATTCTGGTCTGGATTAGCAATCCAATGACAATTCCACAATAGCACCATCTCCACATGGGGGCTTATCGGAAACCACACTGAACCGATTATTTCTGTGCTGTGTGACAGCTCTATCAAAAATAACCCCAACCAATTTGACCATCGTGATGGGACTGAGGGCGTGGCAATTGGTCTGATTGTAATTATTCCCTTCTTAGGGGAGGGGACATAGTTGAGTAATTACCCACATTAGGAGAAAGTGAGGACTGTAGTTGCTAATTACCCACATTGCCAGGGAGTTGTCAGAGTTGGAGCTGGAATGAAACAGCTTCCTCAGGTACACGGCTTGTTGTATCGCAAAAGTCCCCAGTCCTATTGCAGGAATGGTATCAGGGCCAAATGCCTTTGTCGTATCGATAGTGTCCAGCTGTGCAGTGAATTGAATTGGTTGAAGACGGGCATCTGTGATTCTGAGGGTATCATAGTGAGGGTGAGGTGGGTAATCGACTCAACACTTCTGGCTGAGGATGGTGCAGATACTGCATCTTCTACATGGATGCACAGGGCTGTTCCATTATTTAGGATGCAGATATTTGTGGAGTCCTCTCCTCCTGTAAGTTGTTTAATGGTCCAACGACTTTTATGCATGGATTTGACAGGACGACAGAGCTTATATCTGATTTGTTAGTCTTGGGATCATCTCTCTCTCTCTGTATCAGATGTTAGTCCTGCTGTTCGTAGTGTAACCAGTCAAGTGCGGTAGCTTTAATGGGTTGTAATCAGGTTTAAGTGCACGTGATTCCGACCCGACCATGTTCACCCACACTCGTCACTGACCCATGGATCGGCTTGATGGAAATGGTAGACGGATGGACTATCCTGGGGGAAACGTTACAGATTGTCATTGAAATCTACAGCATCAGATGATAACCCAGGTTTAGCTGCAATATCTCCAATTCAATTCCACTGGCTGCCCCCCAGTTCACACCGAGACCCATTCACCCATCAGCCCTGTATTCAGTGACCTACTCTGCTTTCTGATGCGGAAATACTTCCATTTCCATTCTCATTCTGCTGGAAGTCTTTACTTGGTGTAACGCCTCCAATTTGTTACATAAATAATATCCATTTATGGTACTAATCTGAATCTTTTCCTTTCAGTAATGTCATCTTCTGTATTTGAAGTGAATGTGTTCCCTTCTGTTTTTCTCCCTGACCATGATTCAGAGCCCTGCAGTGTCAGTGATGCCAACCTTATGCAGTTTCAGAGTGACACCATGCGTTACTGTTCACTTCCCAGTGTACGGCACTCCATGTCAGACAGGATGTTTGGGCAACTTTGACAATATGTTTTTGGAAATTGTACATAAACAGAAATTGCAGAAGAAATTGCTGAAGATGTTGCAGAATTTTCTGGAGTGAATGCAGAACTAAACTTTCAGGTCCAGTGAACCTTCTATAAAGTCTTTTTTTTATTTCCAGTATCCATAATTATTTGTTTAATTGAAAAATCTTTCTGTGCCTATCCATTTCTGGAGAAACTCAGCAGGTCTGTCAACATCTGCAGAGAAAGAGAAACAAGGTTAGCGTTTCCAGTCCAGTGTGACAATTCTTCAAAACTGAATACAATTGCAAAATGGTATTTTCATCACTTGCCAGATGTGGAGGATGGGTGGCAGGGAAAAGAGGGTGTGGCAAAAGATAAACGGACTTTTAGCAGTGGCGAACGAAAATATTCTGTATAACGGGTCGAATTTAAAGTGTGAATGGGGGAAAGGGGTTCTCCCTATTGAATGCAAGATAAAAAAGACAACCACACAAAGTTATACATAGGCCGGGAGGGAGAATGTTGACCATGTGGTATTATATAGATCTGGCCACAGATACGTTTTCACTGTGGTCATCATCACCCCCTTTAGATAAAGGAATTCAGGTGCTTGACTTCTTATTGGCACTAGTAAGCGTTTCATGCTGCCTTAGTATTGTAATAAGGAGAAAAACAAATCACAGTATGACATTTGGGCTGAGTGTTGGTTACCTGTCATTTTTAATATTGTTTCAATTTTGCAGTGCTTATCTTTAAACGCTTCTTCTTGAAGTTAGCATCAGATTGAGTGTAGGATGTTGAGGAGTGACATTATAGAAACTTATAAAATCATGAGAGGTATGGATAGGGTGAATAGCCAAGGTCTTTTCCAAAAGGTAGCGGAATCCAAACATAGAGGGAATAGATTTAAGGTGAAAGAGGGAAGATTTAAAAGGGACTAAGGGGCAGCTTTTTTACACAGAGGGCGGTGTGGGTGTGGAATGAGCTTCCAGAGGAAGAGTGGGAGATACAAGGACAGCTGCAACATTTAAAACTCATTTGGACAAACATATGAATGGGAAACGTTTAGAGGCACATGGACCTAATGAAAACAGATAAGACTAGTATAGTTTGGAAAACCTGGCAAGCATGGACATTTAGAAAAGCTTCACACAGAGTCAGGGTGGTTTTATGAAAGGGAAATGATATTTTGCCCTGTAAAATAATGCAACGTATTTCAGGAGATGCCTGAAAATGTAACAACGGACTTGATAAAGGGGATCTGGTGGACAAGAGGCTTTCCAGAGATTTTCCACTAGGTATTACAAAACAAAAGTTCTTACTCAAAACAGAAGCTCCAGGACGTCGGATACTGTATTAACATGGGATAGTGATTGGTTAACACAGAAATCGGAGAGTCGGGATTAATGGATCTTTATGGTAAAGGTTTATCTGCTGGAGTACCACAACTATCAGTCTGATGGCATCAGTTATTTACACTCTATAGTGACAGTCTGAAGGAGGGAGCTGAGTGCAATATACATCCGAGTTTGAGGATAACACTGAGGATCAAAAGGCAGGCTGTTACTTAAAGGAGAGAACTTCCAGAAAAGGAACAGTAAAGACATTGGAGTCTCCCTGTGTATGAAACATAACGTCAGCATGCTGATGCAGCAAGTAACTTGGTTGGTACATTAGGCGGTTTCCTGGGAAGAAAGGGTTGTGTTATTGAGAATCTCTAAGATGGTGAGGCGATAACTCATTGGGGTTTAAATTAATGAGGAGTGATAATGCTGAAATCTACAAGACACAGAAGGGGTTGGAGAAGGTAGATGTTGAGAAGGTGTTTCCATTCTTGATCAAAGTATCGAACTCGATGATATAGATACCGAATAAGGAACATCGATTTCAATCTGAGATGCAGAGTCATGGCTTCTCTCCGAAGGTAGTGAATGTCTGGAATTACCGAACTCAGAGGTGTGTAATGATACAAGGAGTCGGGAAGACAGTGGAGTTGAACCCTGGAGTATATCGGCCATGTTATAATTAAATGACAAAGTTAGCTTGAGGGGCCGATTCATCTATTCCTTCCTATTTATTAATTTCACATGTTATGCTTTTGAAAAGTAACGGATATGTGACTGTATTCCCAGTGTATCTGGGTCTACAACATGACCCACATCTGGAGCAGAAGTTACAGAGAGGGGAAGCCTGGAAACAGGGATTGGGGGGTGGGGTGGGGTGGGGGGTGGTGGTCACTTCCTGATCCAGCCTGGATTTTACAAGTATATTTCCAAAACTACACCTAACCATCGGAGTGGCCTCGATCTGCCCCTGTTTAGCATGTCCGAGGGCTGAATGGAACATCAGAACTGAGGGAAACAAGCTGAGGGCTGAGGGAAACAAGTGGGCCATTCGGCCCTTTCACATTACCCCACCTGTAAATAAGGTCATGGCTCATCTCATTGTGATCCCAGCTGCACTTTTCTTTCCATGCACCATTATCCCTGATTCACCTGTCTATGGAAAATCAGACAAAGCCAGCTTCGATGTATTATAAAGGTCCAACCACCCCAAACTTCTGGCGAAGAGAATTCCCACTTGACTGAAATCCCACTTTGTGGATTTATCCTAATTCCTGCTCTGACGGATGTTGGAGGGTGTCACTGTTTCCTTTTCCCGTCCCAAACATCCACTGCTGACACCAAATTTTAAATGTAATCAGATTGGTGATATGGCCGATGATAAAGTTCTCAGACTGAGTCAGTTTCAGTGACAAACAACTCAGGCAGATTGCTTTAGTTAGCCACAAGTAACTAATAGAACTAACAGATACGCATGGTGGATCTGTGATGAGCACTGATACCTCCCATCACCAAGTAGCTACGTTCAGTACCAACCTCGGCCAACCCTCGACGTTGATTTTGAACATTCTCCCCATGTTTGTGTGGATTTCCTCCCAGTGATCTAGTTTCCTTCCATCGTCCATAGATGTGCAGCTTAGAGCGGATTGGCCATGCTAAATTGCCCATCGTGCCCAGGGATGTGTAGGTTAGATAGGTTCGTCATGGGAAATGCAGGGTTACATGGAGAGAGTAGGGGGGCAGGTCCGGGGGGGATACTGTTCCGAGGGTCAATGTGGACTTGATGGACGGAATGTCCTGCTTCCACACTGTAGAGATTCAATAAAAACAACAAGAAGTTTGGACGATACAAACACGCACTGGGTATCTATCTGATCCACTCTCCTCTAGGTTTTGTATATTACAATAACATCGCCTCTCATTCCAAGAGTAACCTGTTAAAGACTTCATAACATAAGACCATCATTCCTGGAATACATGAAGTGAAACATCTCCGAACTGCTTCCAATTTAATTATATCCTTTCTCAGGTAAGGAGACAAAAATAATCTCTCACACAGATGAAGTTATTTTTTGTTTTCTCAATGGTGAGAGTATTTGGAACTCTCTTCCCTGCAGAGCATTGGTGGCAGAGCTATTGAATATGTTTGAGGCACAGTCAGAAAGTACATAAAGAATAACGGAGTCAAGGATTATCGGGGAATAGCAGGAGTGAGCAGTGTTGGGGAAAAAGAATCCAGGAATATAATGCAAAATGAAATGATAATATCGATAAAATGTTAAGGGGAAATCCAAGATGGTGGCGATCTGGAAGGTCTGCTTTGTTGGGCTCTGCATCACAGCACGGGCAAAGTTGTTCCCTCACCCACTCCATCCCAGCCATTTACTTAAAATGCTTAGTTTTTGAAAGTTTTGAGAGTTGGCATTTGTAGTAGCCTTAGTTTGTGTAGCTTTTAAGCTCTATGATACTTTGTTTATTAATGATCAGTAATTCGAGTTCTTCCTCTCTCGAGTTCAAATGTTGCTACAGTGTGTTCTGGGTAATGATGTGCTTAAATGGTCTACCTGGAGCATTAAGGGGAGCCATTGGCCAGAAAAGAGGAAAAATTTACATTTTAGTCTTAAAAAGAGAGGGTGGATGTTGTCCTATTGCAGGAGATTCACCTTGATGACAAGGAACATTTGACATTACAGCAGGAGAAATTGAGGTCTGCAGATGTTGGAGATCAGAGGTGAAAATGTGTTGCTGGAAAAGCGCAGCAGGCCAGGCAGCATCCAGGGAACAGGAGAATCAACGTTTCGGGTCCTGAAGAAGTGTATTTGACACTCACGGGAGGTTCATAATCCCCAAAGCCTTGAACTATAGTAAAGAATATAGTATTTTGAATGTTCATTGCCCTTCACCCCACCCCACCCCAACCCACCCCGGCGCACCCTCTTAAAATCCTGGTAGATGCATTTTCCAAATTCAGTTATCTTGCATCGTGGCACTTTATTCTGTAAGTTTTCAAAAGTCTTATGGACCCCACGGTGGACAGAATGTCCAAAGGTGCCCCAATACCCTCGTTATAATGTAAGTAATTCGTGGATATGTGTGCAGAACGAGAGCTGGTGGATGTCTGGTGGCAGATCCACATCACAAGCAGGGATTTTATTTTCTTCTTTAACCCGCAGAAATGCCACACGAGGGTTGATATCTTCCCCATCCCTGCAACAATCTTAGATTGCCACACGAGGGTTGATATCTTCCCCATTCCAATTGGGAATATTACCATTTCTGACCATGAAGCAGAGTACTTACTGATTAAGATAAAGAACAATATAATAGATTCGAGACACTAACGAATGTATCCCTTTATTTGTAAGACTATTTGGTTAATTGAGTAGTTAGATTAGATTACTTACAGTGTAGAAACAGGCCCTTCGGCCCGAAAAGTCCACACCGACCCAGCTCCTGACATTTACCCCTTCACCTAACTGTACAGGCAATTTAGCATGGCCAATTTACCTAACCTGCACATTTTTGGACTGTGGGAGGAAACCCACGCAGACACTGGGAGAATGTGTAAACTCCACACAGACAGTCACCTGAGGCAGGAATTGAACCCAGGTCTCAGGCGCAGTGCTAACCATTGTGCCACTGTGCTGACCACTGCAATGAATTCAGATATTTCTTAACAATTAATTCAGATTCAACCAATAACTCATCCACTCTATGGGAAATTGCTAAGGCTTATGCCAAGGGAATAATTATTCCTTAGGATGTGGCAGAAGGGGGAGCAGGAACGCTGGTTTGAGGCAAAGCTGAGGGCAGCCGAGAATGCATACTGTGATAGACCCTCAGTGGCTAAGCTGCAGAGGATTACAACGCTTCGGCCTACAGTGAATTCCACACTCACATAGACAGTCAAGAAGGAACTTAATTTTGCAAAACAAAGGCTGTTTGAACATGGTGATAAGCCAGGCAGGTATTTATTCCATCTTGCCAGGAAAACGATCGCCCCTCTTAAGCCATTACCTCAATTAGGGAAGGGAATGGGATCCTTACCTTCAATTCCAAAAAGATTAATGCCTCCTGTCTGAGGTTTTTCACCGTATTATTTCAGACTGAACATTGTGAGGATAGATGGATTAAGATGGAGTCATTTTTCAAGAACCTGGGTCTTCCAGGAGTAACCCCTGAAGAAGTGTTGTACCTTAATGCACCATTGTCAGCGCAGGAGAGCGTGAAACAGCTTCATAATGTAAAGGCGCACATTCCTGATGGATTTCCTACAATGTTAAGAGTTTACTCAATACGATCCAAGAGTGTCAACAACAATCTGTCCAGGGATTATTGATCCCTTTAGATGAGAGAAAACATTAGATTGGGTTGAGTGGCCGAATCTCTTCTGTACATTAGAACGGTTTGGCCTATGCAAAGTTTTTATCAAGTGGGTGAGGGTCCTTTACCGCGATCCTCTGGCTGTGGTTCTCACTAATGGTGTGGCCACCCAGTAATATTAATATTTCTCCAGGCAGCCGACAAGGCTGACACCTTTCACCATTGTTGTTTACGTTGGTGATTGAGCCACTGGCGGAGGCCATCCGTAGGGATGCCAACACATCTGACCCAGAAATGGGATAGAAGTCACGTGAGATTACATTGTATGCAGATGAGGGTCTTATGTTTTTTGTCAAATCCCACAATTTCGGTAGTTCTTGTGATGCAATGCATTAATTCGCTTGTTGTCTTTCTGGGTGATAAGATTAATTTTACAAAATTGGAGGCCATGCCTATGGAAGTTCTTAGGGAAATACCTGATACTGAGGGCAAATCCTGGTTTCCTTTTAAATGGTCACGGGGGTGGTTTCCCTATTTCAGTATATTCATTACATCTGTCTTTGATCATTTATTTAACGTGAACTGTGTCCATTTGTTTGACAAAATTAAACAAGACCTTCAAAGATGGGAGGCATTTCCAATATCCTGGCTCGGTCAGATAACTGTTATTAAATGACTGTCCTTCCTCATTTCCTATTCCCGTGCGAATGCTTTCTATGATGTTTTCCAGACAGATATTTCGGAAACATAATGGCTGGTTTTGCTCTTTTATTTGGCACCAGAAGCGATTCTTTATCCAGCTAACAGAATTGCAACTGCCTCACAGATTGTGATAGGTAGATATCCCAGATTAAAAGCAATCAATTAAGTTTTTTTTCATCGTATGTTAGTGCCTGGGCCGCTGAGGTCTCTATGGCTAGACATTGAGCTCTCTCAGGCAAAGTGAATCCATATTAGTCTGTTGTTCTTAGATAAAATGACAACATTTATGGAATATTGTCATATAATGATTATCAATACTGTTAAAACTTGAAGGACAATGTGTCAGATCGAGGCAATACAACCAAAAGCATGTTTCTTACCCCTATAATTGGTATGCCAGGCATAATGGATTCCAGGTTTAAACTGTGGGCAGCGAGGGGGATGCCTTGTTTGGGTGATTTAGAATTAGTCGTATCCCTACAGTGTGGAAACAGGTCCTTGGGCCCAGCAAGTCCACTTCGATCCTCTGAAGAGTAATCCACCCACACCCATTCCCCTACCACCTTATATTTACCCTGATTAATGCCCCAACTTACAGATCCTGGAATACGATGAGCGATTGAGCAATGGCCAAGTCATCTAACATGCACATGTTTGTGACTGTGGGAGGAAACCTACGCAGACATTTTTGAGAATATACTAACTCCACGCAGCCAGTCACCCAATGTTGGAACCAAACCTGTGATCCTGGTGCGCTGAGTCAGCTGTGCAAACCACCGAGCCACCATGTGTTACTTGAAGGAGAAACAATGATACCGTTTGATCAAATAACTCGTAAGTATGGACTACCTAGTAGAGACTTCTTCTGTTTCTTTATTCCAGAATAGAGATTTGATTGAAAAACACAATTTTACAAAACACTTATAGATCTGATACAGAGAAGCAGGTGATTATTGTAAAGAATACCCTCTCTGTCAGTACCCTTTACCATTTGTTGGAGAGTGTCCCCGCAGACAAGACTGTGCAGCTTCGTGACGTCTGTGCGAGAGAGTTGGGGGTTTAGATCTTTTCAGAGACATGCGAGGATATTTGTGAAAATGGTCAAAGGATTTTAATCTGTAATAGAACCCACTCCATGCAGTTGAAAATTATTCATAGGGTTTATCTGCCCCCAGATTTTCTCTCAAAATTCAAAGTGGGATTATCTTCAGCATGTCCAAAATGCAGAATAACCACAGACACTCTTACTCATTGCATGTGGTCCTGCTGCAGGCTTCGTATACATTGGAACACTGTGTTAGGTGTGGTAGAGTGGGTCTTGGGGACCGAATTGGAGATGGACCCAGTTTCTCTTTTCCTGGGCCTGCCCAGAGCATCTTACGCAGATGCACATGCGAAAAAAGAACTTACTTTCTATGTTAGGAAAAATATTATGTTGTGTTGTCTGTCTGAAAACTCCCCAGGTCTGTTGAGACTTTGTAAGCTCATCGTGGAGAATATCCCTTTGGACTTTCTCACCAGCATGGTGCACCAAAAAACAGAGATTAATATAAGTCATAGAGTCATGGAGATGTACAGCATGGAAACAGTCACTTCGGTCCAACCCAGCCATGCCGACCAGATATCCCAAACCAATCTAGTCCCACCTGCCAGCATCTGGCCCATAACACTCCAACCCCTTCTTATTCTTTCACCCATCTAAATGCCTCTTAAATGTTGCACTTATAAAGCCTCCCTGACATCAACTGGCAGTTCATTCCATACACATACCACTCTCTGTGTGAAATAGTTGCCCCGTAGTTCTCTATTATATCTTTCCCCTCTCACCCTAAACCTTTCCCCTCTCGTTCTGACTCCCCTACTCCAGGGAAAAGAGTTTACCTATTTACCATATCCATACCCCTCATAATTTTGTAAACCACGATAAGGTCAGCCCTCAGCCTCCGACGCTCCAGGGAAAACAGCCCCAGTCTGTTCAGGCTCTCTCTATAGCTCAAATCCTCCAACGTTGCCAACATCCATGAAATATTTTCTGAATCCTTTCAAGTTTCACAATATCTTTCCGATAGGAAGGAGACCAGAATTGCACGCAATATTTCAACACTGGCCTAACCAGTGTCCTGTACAGCTGCAACATGATCTTACAACTCCTGTACTCAATACTCTGACCAATAAAGGAAACGCCTTCTTCACTATCCTATCTACCTGCGATTCCACTTTCAAGGAGCTATGAACCTGCACTCCAAGCTCTCTTTGTTCAGCAACACTCCCTGCGACCTTACAATTAAGTGTATAAGTCCTGCTAAGATTTTCTTTCCCAAAATGCAGCACCTCGCATTTATCTGAATTAAACTCCATCTGCCACTTCTCAGCCCTTTGGCCATTTGGTCAATCTGAGGTGACCCACTTCGCTTTTCACTACACCTCCAATTTTGGAGTCATCTGAAAAGTTACTAATTGTACCTCTTATGCTCGCATCCAAATAATTTATGTCAATGACAATAAGTAATGAATCCAGCACCGATCCTTGTGGCGCTGCACTTGTCACAGGCCTCCAGTCTGAAAAACAACCCTCCACCACCACCCTTTGTCTTCTACCTTTGAGCCAGTTCTGTATCCAAATGGCTACTTCTCCATGTATTCCATGAGATCTAACCATGCCATTCAGTCTCCCATGGGGAACCTCATCAAAACCCTTACTGAAATCCGTATAGATCACATCTACCCCATATGCCCTCATCAATCCTCTATGTTACTTTCCCAAAAAACTCAATCAAGTTTGTGAGACATGATTTCTCACGCACAAATCCATGTTGACTATCCCTAATCAGTCCTTGCCTTTCCAAATACATGCAATTCCTGTCCCTCAGGATTCCCTCCAACAACTTGCCCACCACCAACGTCAGGGTCACTCGTCTATAGTTCCCTGGCTTGTCCTTAACACCCATCTTATACAATGGCACAACGTTAGCCAACCTCCAGTCTTCTGGCACCTCACCTGTGACTATCTATATTACAAATATCTCAGCAAGAGGCCCATCAATCACTTACCGAGCTTCCCACAGAGTTCTAGGGTACACCTGATCAGGTCCTGGGGATTTATCCACCTTTATCCGATTCAAGACATCCAGCATTTCCTCCTCTGTAATATCGATATTTTGCAAGGTGTCACCATCTATTTCCCTACATTTTATATCTTCCATTTCCTTTTCCACAGTAACTCCTGATGCACAATACTCCTTTAGTATCTCCCCCATACTTCTTGTGCTAGTAAAAATATTATGTTGTGTTGGATGGCTGAAAAACCTCTGTTGGGTTTGGTTGTAAGCTCGTCATGGACAATATCCCTTTGGACATTCTCACCAGTATGGTGCACCGAAAAGCAGAGATTTATATAAGAAATGGCAACCCTTTTTGGATTACCACGATACAGGCTTATCTGCCACTCCAGAAAGTGCTTTTATATAGCCATGACGATATTGTCTAATGAATCACATATTTAGAATTATGAACGTATGAATGTGTGTCAGTTCATGCTCTCGAAGAACGAGAGCTATCACTTTGGTACACTGAGCCGTATTATTTATGTATTATTTATTATTTATTTTTGTTTTTCTTCTGTCCGTTTAGAAACTAACTTATTTTGTATATACATGCACATTCGTGTAATTTTGTTCAGTTATTTGAGTTGTTTTCTTATTGGTTTAATATAATAATAAAAGATCTTTTTCAATAAAAAAATTTGTTAAAAAATTAAAATCCTAACATTGATAGAATAGAGTCCCAAAGAACTCTCATTAGAGAGACCACTCATGGTGGTTTATGTTGAAGGTCACCACACGGGTGATGGGGTGAGGTTGAGAGAGCATCCCCTTCATGGTAACCTCTGTCAGTGTGGGGAATTGAACCTGCGCTGGTGGCCTCCCTCTGCATCACAAACCAACCATCCAGCCAACTGAGTGGGAGACTGTGTAATGTTGCACACAGAATCAGTCACAAAAAAGGGCAAGAGAAATTTTAATGACAAGGGAATTCGAGATAAAGATGTTCTCTGCTAGAAATTATATTTTATAATGAGACAAGTATTTGGAAGCTGTCTTTGGTTGAATACAATAAGGTGAGAAAAATGAATGACTAATTGTGATTGGATATCGATAACTATAAAATAAGTGCGTGTTTTTGATTGGTATATGGAAATAATGCTGACTGTTGCATGAATTTATAAATCAGATGAAATATATTGTAAGCAGAGTCCGTCCCCATTTGAAATGCCTTCTGAACACATGCTAGAAGATACCCGGGGTATGAAGTGTCTGAGAATCGTCTGCTCGGTAACAGGAATATAGGGGTTGAATGACTGAAAGTTCCTCTAACATGGAGCTGAGAAAACCATCAGATCACCCCCAAACGAATTGAACGTTGGAGCATATTTGAAGTACTGAATGGCCTCATGATGGATTTTAATTGTGTGTGATTTGAAAAACGTACATCTCTATTCCATACTGTTATGTGTTACGCACTGGGGCACAGCCGTTTTCCTGAAACTGCGAATAAGTTGGAACAATACCTGGAACATTCCATAATTCACATTCTGCAGAAAATTCTCTAACTATGTGGCGGGTGGGGGGGGGGGGGGGAGGCATTAGAAAGGCAAGAGAGAAAGAGAGGGAAGGTGCTGCATGCAATAGTGTGAGTGGTGGAGCATGAGCCTTGTTCGGGGATCGGTGCTATAACAGACATACAGTGAGTGTTAGGGAGCAGAGGAAATATGGTGACCCTTATCCTGACAGAGTGGAGAAGCTTATTGATGCTTGTCATGTTTTGTTGGACATTTCTTCAGACCCCATAAACTGCACTGGGGGGGGGGGGGGGGGGTGGTGAGCTCAGTCCATGCTCGGTGGATGTGGTAGTGTGCCCCCCTCTGGGAAGAGAATGGTCCCCTTTTGTACTAGCGCATCCACCATGACCTCTGTGCTGCTGTCGACAAACCGTGGTGTAATTTCCCCTTCATTGCCATGCTTGGGGAAAATGTGCAGGGCAGCTCCAAACTGAGAAAGCACAATCGTATGCCCATTGATCTTTTAAAGTTGGCACCAGTGTCAGGGGTTACGGAATATCCAGGGGCATCCGGTCGACTGTGAGTACCCCCAGTCATGATGGGTGGGAGAATCGGGCTGGCATTGTATGAGAGGGACACTCTGGAGTGGGGTGTGTAGTTAATTGGATGAGTTTGGTAAGATAGCACCATGAAACTAGCTTGGCCTCGTGCAGAAAACCCCTCTGTCACACTCAATGAAAATGTCACTGAGACAGATTTTTGTTAGATTCAGCCCAGTGAGGCGAAGACTCTGCTGTCCTGACTCCCAGTTACAAAGCTGGAGAACAAAGGCTCATCCAAAACTCTCCATCGCCTGAACTCACAGCAATATCCCTTTCACTCATAATTCTTCTTAATACTGACCGGTGTTGCATTTTACTATCGAAATGTCTCCATTTCAGCATTCTGAACCTGTGAACATATCCTTCCATGACATTTTATCTTAGTCTCCCTCCCCTACCCTGTCTTCACCCCAAAACACACTCATTTACAGTCATATTGCATGAGACTGCCAGTCTGACTGGCCATTTGGCACAGCTGGTCCATGGCAAACAAAATGTCCATCCAGACTCACCATATTTCCCTGCCCTTGTTCTGTATCCCTCTAATCTTTTCCTATCTGTGTATTTGTCCAAATGCCTTTTCAATGTTGTTATTGTACCGACCTCAATCACTTCCACTGACAGCTCAGTCCATATGCGTACCACACTCTATGTAAAAAAGTTGTTCCTCAGTTTCCTTTTTATATTTTTTATCCTTTCCACACATTAATGGATGTCCTCTCGTCCTCGATTCCACAACCTTGGGAAAAAATTTGAAGTATTCACCCCATGCACGCCTCTCATGATTTTATAAGGGCTACACTTCTATAAGAACTCCCTCGGTTTCCTACGCTGTAAAGAAATAAGTTCTAACCTGTCCAACCTCTGCCTATAACTTAGAGCCTTTAGCCCAGGGAACATCTTTGGAAATTTGTTCTACGTACTTTCTTGTTCAATAATATCCTTTCTAGAGCAAACTGAACAAAACTGAACGCAATACTCCAACTGCAGCCTTACCAACATCCTGTACAACTGCAACATAACGTCCCAACTTCTATACTCAATGCGTTGATGAAGGCCAATGTGCTAACAGCCTTCTTCACTGTCCTGTGTATCTGTGACTCAAATTTCAGACAACTGTGCACCTGATCTCCAACGTCCTTTTGTTGCACTACACTCCTTAAGGCACTACCATTCGTCATTAAATTCCTACCTGGATTTGACTTTCCTAATTGCAAGACATTTATCTATATTAAACTCCATTTGCTATTTCTCAGCCCACTTCCCCAGCTGATCAGGGTACTGCTGCAATTTCTGATAACGTTCCTCACTGTAAATGATGTCTCCTAATTTAGTGTCATCAGGAAGCTTACTAACCTTGCGTTGTGCACTCTGGTCCAAATCATTGATATAGATAACAAACAGCAATGGGCCCATGATCGATCACTGAGGCACTCCAGTCGTCACAGGCCTCCAGTCCGACAAGCAGACCTCTATCATAGCCATTTGCTTCATAACGTCAAGCCAATTGTGTCGCCAATTTGACAATTTACATTGGAGTCCATGTAATCTAACCTTCCAGAGCGGCCTACCATGTGGAACCTTATCAAAGGCCTTACTGAAATCCATATAGATTATGTCCACCACCCTGCCCTCGTCAACCTTCCTGGTCACTTCCTCAAAAACTCTATCAAAATTTGTCAGGCATGATCTGCCAGGCACAAAGCCGTGCTGACTGCTCCAAGTCAAACTCTGTCTTCCCAAATGCATGCATATCTTATATCTCTGAACCTTCTCAAGTGGTTTCCAGAAACAGATGTGAAGCTTACTGGTCTATATTACCCAGGCTTTTCTTTGCAGCCCTTCTGAATAAGGGCACAACAATTGCTACTGCCCAGACTTCCGGGACCTTGCCCCTGAACTATATTCTCTCGCCTCGTGCAGTGCTCTTAGATATATCTGGTCAGGACCAAGAGATTTATCTGACTTTGTGCATTCTAATATGTCCAACAGCACCTCTACGTTGATATGGACTGTACCAAGATATCGCAACTAACCTCCCAAAGATCACAGGTGTTCATGTCTTTCTTCATGATAAACACAGAAGGGATATTGAGGACCTCATCCATCTCTTGAGGTTCTACACATGCGTGCCTATTTTGGATTTTAAGGCGTCCTATCTCTCTCTGTTGTTCTTTGTCTTTACTATACTGAATTTTGATTCACACTAATCTGCTCAGCCAAAGCTATCTCATACCCCACTTTAGCCCTGCTGATTTCCTTGTTCAGTAAACTCCTGTATCCCCTGTGTACCTCCAGAGATTCCCTTGGTCCCAGCTACCTGTACCTGAGTGACGCCTCCTTTTTTTCTGGTCAGAGCCTCAATATCTCTTGTCATCCAGGGTTCTCTCTTCCAGCCTTACTTTCCCTTCACCCTCACAGGAACATATCGACCTGGAACTGGAGCTATCTCACTTTTGAAACCCTCCCACTTTCACGGGATCCTTTTACCTGGAAACACACTACTCCAATCAAGCCCTGCAATCCCCTGCCTAATTCCATAAAAATTCGCCTTGCCCCAATTTAGAACTTGAATCTATGGACCAATTTTGTCCCTACCATACCTATTTTAACATTAATACAGCTCTGTTCACTTTTCCCAAAATGGTGGCCCACTTTACCTCCGCCACCTATCCTGCCCTATTTCCCAACAGTAGGTCGAGTTTGTCCCTTCCCGAGTAGGATACTCTATATAATGTTTGTGGAAACTTTCCTGAACACACTTAACAAATTACGTTCCATCTAAGTTCTTAACGCTCTGGAAGTCCCCGTCTATGTTAGGAAAATTTAAATCACCTATTATGACAACCCTATTGCTCCTGCAAGTCTCGCCAGTCTCCCTGCATATTTATTCCTCTAATTCCCATTGACTATTTGAAGGCTTATAGTACAACCACTATAACATTACCATCCCCCTCGAACTTGTTTGCATCATTTACAAAATCTCTTTGGATATTATCTCGGTTATTTCATCTTTAAATACTAAAGTGATACGCGCCTTAATCAGAACTGTTGGTATTTGAATTGTTTCCATTTACATCTCTTCCTCGCAGTGACTTTCACATTCGCAGCATCCCTTGTCAAGGCACAGTGGAGATATGGAGCTGTAAATGGATGGGAGCTGCACATCCTGTCAGTTCCAAAATTGGCTGCGAGTTTCTCCACACTGAGCTGCGATCTAACACAATGTTACCGAACAATGCAACAGCCTGGGTTTATATATGAATGAACCAGTGCGGACTGCACAGTTCCCCACTTTGGACATTTAGTCCAGCATTTTAGATCAAACATTGGTGTGGGCTGCATAGAGTTTCACTCTGGACATTGCTGGGTGACATACACGAGCCGGATCTACACAGTGCTCCATCCTGAATATGTAATGGATGGGCTGGTTTTGTGAGTTGGATTGCGAATGTGAGCGAACTAAACATCTGGCAATGCCTTTATTTTGTGTTTTAATTCTTGTGAATGGACTCTTCAAATCCTGACTCATCCGGTTTGACCCATCTCTCTGGATGAGTCATGGTAACTGTTGTTACAGCATCTGTGTCGGCAACATGACCAAAAAATGGAGTAGAGGCAGCAGAGAGGAGAGTCTCCGTAAAATGGAATGAGGGAATCACCATCAGATCAGCCGTGTCTTAGTGAATGTTGGGGCAGGATTGAATGGACCACTGATGCAATTTATTCATATATTTCTGTTTGTTCCAAGCAAACTCCCCTTCTCTCCCAGTGTCCCATATTGGTGGGGAGTGAGTCACCTCCTTCTGTTCCTGCGTAACAGGATCCTCGAGCCTCAGTAGCCTCCAGATTTCCCTGTGCCCCAGTTATGAGCAGTTGAATAACTGGCTCCTGTTCCTGTGTCCCAGTCTCGAACAGTTGAGTCTCCTTTTCCTGTGCCCCACTTTCAAGCAGTTGAATGATTCCCTCCTGATCCCAAGTTTGTGAAAATACATGTCCTCCTCCTGCTCCTGAGTAACAGGTTCCAATAGCTCTGTGCTCACCTGCTGCTCCTGTGGAATTGAGGTGAGGGACTGAATGGCCTCTTCACATTCTTTACAGTTTTTCTTGACTAAAGGCCTTTCTCCTGTTTCTGTAAAACGCCATCAAATTCTGAATGATGTATTTTTGTATTTGACTCTCAGTAATTGAGCAAACAAGCCGACTGGCAGAATTCAGATGCTGAATAGCCTCCTCCTGTTCCAGTGTTATACACTGAAGAGCCAATAGACTCTCAGAGATGTACAGCAAGGAAAAATATTGTTCAGTCTGGTCATCCATACCGCCAAATATCCTAAGTAAATCTCGTCCCCCTTGCCAGCAGGTGGCCCATCTCCCTCTACACACTTCCCATGCATATATCCATCCAAATGCTTTTTAAATGGTGTAACTGTACCTGCCTCCACCACCTCTTTTGGCTGTTCAATCCATACACACAGCAGTCTCTGTGTGAAAATGTTGTCCCTCATGCCCCTTTTTAAATCTTTCTCCTCTCACCTTAAACCTTTGTCTTCTATATTTGGACTCGTCTATCCTGGGAAAAGACATTGACTGTTTACCTTATCTCTGCCCCTCATGATTTTATAAACACCTTTAAGGCCCCCCTCCATCTCAACACTTGAAAATAGTCCCAGCCTATTCAAATTCTCCCTGTAACTCTGACCCTCCAACACCTGCAACATTCTTTGAAATCTCTTCTGCACCCCCTTTCAAGGTTGACAACGCCTTTCCGACAGCAGGGGGACCAGAATTAAAGGCAATATTACAAAAGTGGCCAAACCAATGTCCTATACAGATTTTGTCATGCAAACGTTTCACTCAAAGCACGTACCAATAAAGGGAAGATCACTAAGTGCCTCCCTCGCTGCGCTATCTACCTGCGACGGAAATTTCGAGGAACGGAGAACCTGCACCACAAGGTACCTCACAGGGCAGCGACCTGGGTTTAATTCCATCGTTGAATGACTGGTTGTGTGGAGTTTGTACATTTTCCCCGTGTCTGTGTGAGTTTCCTGCGGGTGCTATGTTTTACTCCGACGGTATAAGGATATACAGGTAAGGGTAGATTTGCCATGCTAAATTGCGCACCGTACCAAGGGATGTGCAGAGAAGGTGGATTAACCATGGGAAATGCAGGCTCAGAGGGATAGGGGAGGGGTTTGTCAAGTGGGATTCTGTTTAGAGATTCGATGTGGCCTCCATGGGCCGAAAAGCCTGTTTCCTAACTGTAGGGATTCGATAATTTCTATGAAGTTCTATCATGTCTTGCCTTGATTTGTCTTGCTAAAATGCAACACCTCACATGAAACTAAAATATACGCTATCTGCCACTTCTCGGCCCACCTAAACAAGGTCCCATTATAGTCTGAGAGATCATTCTTCACGGTCACAAAATTTGTTATGATCTACAAACTTACTGACCATACTTCATATTCTCAAGTGCAAATGATTTGTATAAGTGACAAAAGGCAGTGCACCCACTATTGATCTTTGCGGCACGCCACTGATCGCACGTCTCCAAGTTCAATGAACAAATGTCCACTGTCACGCCCTGTCTCCAATATTCAAGAAAATTTTGGATCTAAATGACGAGCTCTCCTGGATCCCAGGCAGTCTAATCTTGTTAACCAGTCTACCATGTAGAACATTTTGGTTTTCTTACTGAGTTCCATAAAGACAACATCCACTGTCCTGCCTTCATCAATCATCTTCATCACTTCCTCAAAAGATTACACCGAGTCTGTGAGAAGTGATCTCCAATATACAAAGCCCTCTTCAGTCCTTGTCTTTTCAAATGTATACACATCCTTTCCCACAAAATCCCCTCCAACAATTTAGTCACCATTGACGTCAGGCTCAGCGATCTATAGTTACCTGTTTTTTTCCCTTACTTTCTTAAATAATGTCACTATGGTAGCAGCCTTCAAGTCTTTTGACACCTCACTTGTGGAAATCAATGATACAAATACATCATCAAAATGCTGACCAATCTCCTTCTTGGCTTCCCACAAACATTTGGGATACAATTGATCAGGTCCCAGGGATTTGTTCACCTTTATGTGTTTTAAAATGTCCAACACCTCCTTGTAATATAGACAGTTTTCAATGTATCACTATATATTTATTCATTCTCTCGCTCTTGTAACCTCCTCCTCATTAAATACTGAGGAGAATTTTTTGTTTCGTATCCCTCCAATCTCCTGTGGTTCCACACATAGGTAGCCTTACTGATCTTTAAGGGGCCCTGTTCTCCCTCGAGTTAATCTTTTGCCATTAAAGGATTTGTAGAATTTATTCAATGCCTCGTTAACCCTATTTTTAAAGCCATCTCATGTCCACATTTTTCTGGCCTGATTTCCGCATTGACTATGCACTTGCTGCCCTTATACACCTCTCTGCATTTACTTAATCTAAGCTCTGTTTACCTGACATATGCCTCCTTCCTTACCTTGACCAGAGCATCAATATGTCTAGCCATCCAGCACTCCCTGCACCCACCAGCCTTGCCCCTCTCACTAATAGGAACACGTTGGCTTTGGACTCTCTAAAACGAAGTTTTGATGGCCTTTCATTTTCCAACCATACCTTTACCTGTGAATAGGGCTCGCCTAACACTTTCAAAATTGGCCTTGTTCAAAATTAGAACTTTAATGTTTTCATCAGGTCTTTCCTATTCCACAACTAATTTAAAACTAATATTTATGCGTAACGGAAAGTTAAAGAAACACTTCCTGCCCCTCTGTAACAGGCTCGAGAGGCTGAATGGGTTCCTCGTGGCTCACTGTAATAGACTGGAAAGGCTGAATGGCTTCCTCCTGTCATTGTGTAACAGACCCGAGACATTAAATGAAACAGCAACCGATGGATTACGAACAGCCATTAAACTGTATCTGATGGAGGTCCATCCCTTCTCAGTTACAGTAACACAACCAACGCAATGCACTCCAGGTGCCCTCTCAGTAACACCTCATACAGCTGCAGCGACACATCTCTTTGTTTTGAATGATTCTGTTGGCAAAATGTGCTGAAAAATGTGTTGCTGGAAAAGCACGAAACGTCGATTCTCCTGCTCCTTGGATGCTGCCTGATCTGCTGCGCTTTTCCAGCAACGCATTTTTCAGCTCTGATCTCCAGCATCTGCAGTCCTCACTTTCTCCTTGTTGGCAAAATGTGCCACTGTTCTAGATTTCCACCTTTTCATGTAGCAACAGGCTAATGTGGGCTGAATGGCCTTCTCTTAGCCCTCTGTAAGAGGCCCATAGGGACAGAATTGTTTTGGCCTGTTGCTGAGCAGCAGTCTCAATGCTCTGTCTCAAGGATTTGGTAGCAGGGCACTTAAAACCAGGAGTAGCCTCACACTGGTCAATAAGGAATCTAGAAACTTGCCCACCCACGTTTTCTTTATGCAACCGATCTGTTATTTTATAACCGTCTCTTTCATAAACAGAGTGGAACATATATAGACTCGTGCAGTGTTCTGTTAATACTCTCATTTCCAAGTTTAAAAAAAGATTTAAAGATTTATGGTCCATCCCTCAGCAACCCTCATCCATTCAATCCAAACCCAGTAAAAGTTCTCTTTTGTAGTTATATGAAAAGTGATGTGTGGAACTGGTTAATTGAGCCTGTTTGCTCGTCGTGATTTGGAGATGCCAGTGTTTTACGGCAAGTCCAAATTCATCCCACAAAATATATGTGTGCATGTGGGTCTTTGTCGGTTTGTATATGTGTGTCTGTGTCTGTCTGGGTTGGGGGGTTGTGAGTGTGAGAGAGAATGTATATGTGTGTGTAGTGATGTATAGTGTGAGGGGGTGCATGTGTGAGTGTGGGAGTTTGTGTGCGTGTCTGGGGTGGGGGGTTTTGAGTATCAGTGAGAGAGAGTGGTCTAAGTTTCTGTGAGAGTGCCGTGTGAGTGTGGGAGTGTGTGTATCTGTAAGGGTGTGTGTGAGTGTCTGTGTACGTGCCTGTGTAATATGTGTCCGTATGTATGTGTGTGTAAAGGAGTGCCTGTGTGTGTGTGTGTATAGTGCACTGGTGGTCACCTGTAATGTGACACGAACCCAAGGTACCGGTTGAGGCCCTCCCTATGTGTATCAAAATTCGCTATCAGCATCTGCTCGGCCACTGTTCGCTGCTGCCTGTCCTGAAGTCCGCCTTGGTGGATGGTCACCAGAAAGTCCGAGGTTGAATATCCTGGACCACTGAAGTGTTTCCCAACTGGGAGGGAACACTCCTGTCTGCTGGTTGTTGTGCGGTGCCCATTCATCTGTTGTCATAGCCTTTGCTCAGTTACCCAGTGTTTGTTCAGTGACTGTGAATAATGCCAATCTCCATGGATTCTAATTATTCCAGTGGAGGATTTCCATCTTTAAATGATAAAGGGGCGCCGTTCAATGTGTTATCCCATAAATGGGCGGGAACATCACAGACAGCACTGACAGGGCTCAGCAGATTTGGAGAGAGGCGGAGGAGAGATCAGAATCTGAGAACATTACACTGGAATGTTCCAATAATGGATCAGAATCTGAGAACATTAAACTGGAATGTTCCAACAATGGATCAGAATCTGAGAACATTAAACTGGAATGTTCCAACAATGGATCAGAATCTGAGAACATTAGACTGGCATGTTCCAACAATAGACAGGAGTTTATCCGATTATGTTTGGTATCTTTCTGCATTTAATTGGTTGTCATTATCATTGCGAATCTATTACGCTCTTCTCATTATTCAATATTTTTATTATCCTTTCCTGTTAAGTGTTGCTGTCCAGATTTTTTTTTTCTGTAAACCAGTTATGACTGTATTACTGTTCTTTCATATAGTCTACACTTCTTGTCACTATTATTTTACTGTTGAAACTCTCGATCCATATATTCACTCTACAGACACTAATAACTACATCAAGGAATGTGCTCAATTACTGTCTCCCTCTCTGCTCTGGCAGTGTTACTCATGGGTCTCTATGTTGACTTACTCAGTTTCAGCGGAGATCGACAATTTATTGTACCATTGCCTTTGTTAATTAAATATTAACAGCATGGAGGTACCTCTCTACTGTTCTGGTTACAAACTCCACTTCCTTCCACTGTTTCCATCTCATGCCTGAACAATATCTGCGGCTGAAGCAGACAAGTCACAACTGTGGGTGATCCCTTTGACCATGAGCTGTTTCCTGACACCATACCCTGACCATTTCTAACTTGAAATACTCACCACTCCAGAATATATCTCACTGGTTTAGTCCATCTGCTGTTTGAACCTTGAGCTACGAACTACAGTCTTGATGAAGCCAATAATCTGCTGCTGACGCTTCCGGCTTTATACCTGCTGAAGCAAATCTGATTCGACCTCACACCAAACTCCCATCCATCTGTCATTCATGTGTATTGCCGATGTATATTGCTATTGTGTCTGGCACTGCCTTTATTTTGACATTCTCAAACACTTTATCTCATCTGTCCATGAAACTTCTCTCGTTCTCTCTCTGTCGATTAACAAAAAGCCTGCTAGTTGTTCTTATTTAAAATAATTTCCTCCCTGTGCGTTCCTTCTCAAACAATGAGTTTCGCATTCAACTTCGCCTATCGTGCGCGCACACACGCACTGTCCCTCAGTTTCTGATGAACACACACTCACAGCAAATCTTCCCATTGTAGGCAGTAATCTGATGCGAGTATGGTTAGCATATGATAGTAAAGTTTGCAATACTCTCTATGCTGGGCAGATAGTGCAGTTTACTGAACAACACACTAGCATGGTCTGCACAGCTCTCCATGTTGGACTGTTATCTTGTCCCAGTTTATGTTGTTTGTGGTGTTCTGTGAAGCAGATTCAGAATTTGATGTAACAAACGATTTCAGCTGATCTGACAATGCCTTTATTCAATGTTCTCATTCTTGTAATTTTACTCTCGAAGATCCCACTTCTCCAGTTAGTCCCACTGCCCTGTCTTTTTCCCCATATTTCCACAACATCTTTTCAGTTAATTAACTGTCTGTTTCTGTCTTTAATGTGAATCTCTCTGTCCCTCTGTATCTTTCCCTGGCTTCGGGTTTCGGCTCCCTGGTATATCGATTGCTGGCATTGTGTAGCTCAGAAGCAATGAAATGGTGTGTGTCAGAGCTGTTGTTTCCTTCCCGGTATGTCCCAAGTGATGGTCCATGGACAGACGTGCTTCAGCAGTTATGAGATACATCCTTGTAACTTGGTCTGTACCTGTGTTTGCCCCTCTCAGGTGATCTTGCTGACAGTAACACGAGGAAGCCACTTGAATAAAGGAACAGTCATTTAAATTGTGTGGCAATGCTGTCACTTTTTTTAAAGAAAAGGTTATTATTATTATTACTTATTTTTCGTAAGACATCTTAAAGGCCAAAGTGCCTACTGAAAACGGCTCAACTAAAAAAAACTTATGAAGCTTTTATTTTTTTAAAATAAATATTAGTAACAATGGCCAGCTGGCACAGAGCAGGCTTTATTGTTTTTTCCTTGCAGATGTAGCAGTTACCAGGTGCTTGGGTCCCAGAAGGGTGGGAAGTTTTAATAAATTATCCCTAGCTGCTATTCTCTCTGAAACCTCATTTGATACTGTTTCCTCCTGGACTGGAGAACTGTATGCAAGAATGTATGTCTGAATGTTCATTCTTGCCAAGGGGTGTGTTTAGGTAATGCTAGTATATTGGAACAGTTCATTTGTAGCGGGTTCTGTGTCCATCATTCAGTTAAGGTTTACAACAGCTAAGTTATTCTAAATTCCTCTTCATTTTGTATGGATTTTCATTAGAGTGTTTAAATATAGTGTGTTTTGCATAATGCTGAGAGGTTTTACGAGTGGAATCACATCTGGGACATACAATTCCCATCTATCTTGTTATTAAGGAAAGGCTGGCATCCAAGCTACCTTCTTAAAATAGTTTCATGCAGTCTAGTTGGTCTATAGCAAACTGGGGTCTCTTGTCTGGTTCTAAATCGGTAATTGGGTTTAGAATTACAATCTCTACAGCGTGCAAACATGTTATTCGTCCCAACAAGTCTGCACCCGACCCTCCGAGGAGTAACCTACCCAGACGCATTCCTCTCCCCTATTATTACACATTTACCCTCACTAAGGCACCTAACCCACACACCCCTGAAAACTATGAACAAGCTAAGCATGGCCAATTCACCTCACATGCACATCTTTGGATTGTGTGAGGAAACCATAGCATCCAGAATAAGCTCATACAGACACTGGAGAGTACGCACCAGGAGGCTATTGGGTTCAAAGGTCACGTATGATAGTTGTCAGTGTCTTTTGTTCCATATGTTGAATTCGGTTGGTTGAAACAGTGTTTGTGTATAAAGATTCTTACAGTCACTAAGAGTTCTCTGTGTGTGGAAGAAGTAATGTTTTACAAAAGGTAATGAAGGCAAAGCTGTAGGAATTGGCAGACAAGCTGGAGTTGGGGTTGCGATTGTCTGAGAAAATGAGAGATAATTACAGCTATAGCTCGGCAATTACATTTGGTGGAACTGCCATCAGACTCTTTAAAAATGGCTCGAATTCAATTTCAAATGAGGCACCTTGAACATGAGAAAGAATTGAAATAGTTTGAATTATGATGAAAGTAGAAATAAAAGAAAAGGAAATGAAGAAGAAAGAGAGAAAAAGACAAAAGAAAAACAGAGAGTTTCAACTTAAACAGTTAGAAATTAGAGAGCAAAGTGGACATGGAAGGCAGTGATGAAGGTAGACGGTAGGCTAGATGAGGAGGTTAGTGAGGATGAGCAACCCGAGAGTAGCCAAAGGCCTGATGGGGATCTGTTTAGATACATCCAGGCATTATCTAAATTTGATGAGAAGGATGGGGGAGCCTTTTAAATTTCATTTGAGAAAGTGGCTGAACAAATGCAGTGCGCAGTGACCATGTGGATATAGTTGATCCAAACAAAGCTGATAGGTATTTGCATTCCTATCGGAGGAGGTATCTGAGGAGTATGAGGAGATGTAGAAAGCCATCTGAAGTGCATGCGAGTTCGTGCCAATAGCCAACAGACAGCGTTTCAGGAATCTAAAAAAGCGTCCCTGGTTAAACGCACATTGACTTTGAAAGAATCAAAAAAATAATAATTTTGAAAGGTGGGTAAGGGTATTAAAAACAGAGAAAAGCTATGACACTCTTAGAGAGATTCTTATTTTGGAGAGGTTCAACAATTCACTTCCTGCAGTCGTGAGAACTCGTGTGGAAGAGCAGAGAGTTAAAATGCCAAGATTAGAAGATGAAATGGCAGCTGATGATGATTTCGTTCAGAAATCAAAGTTTGGTTTCTGTGAGGGATTGAGAAGGATGTGCAAGATCTTCCTAAAACATATCCCTGTGAGAGTAAGGTTAATTGGCGTCGGCCAGGAGAAGCCGGTAAAGAGGTTACAGCATTAAGAGGCACAGAAGCATGTAATTCTTTTATGCTGAGACATGAGGAGCTATATCATTCAGAGGGAGTGTTGGAGAGATGAGAAGTGCTCCATTATGTAACGTGTGGTTGAAGCGTCCAGTGGAAACATTAACAGATTTGTTACACAATGGGGAAGGAGGCCTTGAGCTTGACGTTGGCGTTACAACATTTCAGCATTTAAATTGTGAATAACATACCTGAGACAATTTATTTTATCACTGATCGTGACACCTTAAAGATTTTGGAGAGGTTTGGGGAGAATAATTCCAGTCTGTTTCGATTGAGCTTATTATTGCTGCCATTCAATTTGAAATTATACAGTTGACAGGGCGAGAAAACCTAAGTTTTGACACGTTGTGGAGACTTGGATGAAGAAAGACAAAGGCATTCTGTGGTAGGAGTAAAATGAATGAAATCGAATCTAGTTGTGAACAATTGTATGTTCAGAGTCAATATAATATATATATATATATATATATTTGCATTGCAGTCTGCTAATAGAGGAAGGTTAGGAGGTCTATAATGAATCCATTTTTGTATATTGATGGATCATTTTATTGATGGTGGAGTTGTGAGTATACTATCACTGTAAAAAGGTGATTTTCTCTTGGGTTATTTTTTTGAAGAGAGGTTTTAAAGGCAGAGGTGCAGAACTGCTGATGATAACAGTTTAAGTAAATAACTGAGAAAGCCTTAAGTTTCATTAAAACATTGCTAACAATGGAAGGGCAGTGGCCAGCTCTCCCAGACCAGGTTTTCTCATTTTGTTTTTAGCTGCAGCATTAAGAAGCTGCTCGGGGTCCCAGAAGGGTTGGAAGTTTCAATACATGATCCCTCGCTGCTTTTCTCTCTGAGATCTCTGTTGATGTTGTTTCCTCCTGAATTGGAAAACTGCTGTAAGCATCTGAATACATTTAAATATATCTTTGTGCCAAGCGGTGTAAACCAAGAAGGTATGGTATCTATTTTGTTTGTGCAAGTGTTGCAACATATAAGCTTTACCAAGTTTTTCTTTTCTTTGATTATATTTTAACTGAAGTATTTGAATAGATTATATTTTGCTTAATGTCGAGTGATCAGTCACAATATATCAAGAAAGCACACTTCACATCTATATTCAAAATAAGGAAAGGTTTGGGTCTAAGCGGCCCTCTTAAAATATTTTGCGGGGATTGGTCTGGTCCACAACACTTGTAGCCGAGGGGTTTCTGACTGACTCCTGTTATTAAAAAATTAGTGGAGTTGCAGGGGATGGTTTGCTGGAAGTTGTGCTACAAGCTGCCTCAGACATTCAGGGAGACCTGAGGATGTGGTGACCCAACTCTGCATGGAGCATTGGGACTGTAGTTACAGCATCTGGGTCTGCAACATGAACAACAAATGGAGCAGAGGCTGCAGAGAAGGGAAACTCTGAAACCACGGAGTGAGTGTGTGTGGGGAAAAGGATCTGTTGTATCCACCCCAAGTATTCCAGGAACAGCTTCCCAAGCTACATTTAACCCAGGAGCAGATAGTGAGTGGCCCTGACTGAACAAGGAGCTGATCACAGAGCGGTGTCACCTCCTTCAACACGTCCTGCAGCATCACACCAAGGGGAGGGTGCTGCTGCCAGTGGCTGTGAGGGTCACTGTTTCATTCACCTTCTATGATCCAGAACTTTCCTGGCAGGATTAGGTGACATATCCATCATTTCCCAGTATCTCAACATCAATGTCACCATTCAGTGATGGAGGATATATATGGTGGATGAGGTAAATACATTGTTTCTCCCACAGCGGGGAACTGCCGGTTGTATCCAGTATAGTGGTATTCCGATGGTGTGCATGGCATCTGCAGGGTAACCATGTCAATGGGGAGAGGTAGAAGAACCGAAGGAGCTCTCTCTCTCTCTCTCTATTAATGTTACAGTATGTCCATGCACAGTACATCATGTTGGTGAATACCCACTGTCCTGGCAGCAGTCATGGCCTCTTCATTCAGAAGCAGGCAGCCATTCCCATCGTCATCGGGTCTCCACGTAGAAAGAAATGAATATATCTTGGATAAAGGCCGTCCCCTTGATGCACGTTTCAAAACTCCATCCCCACCACCAATCAACCATATTAAAGTATTCCATGTGTTCGGAGAGCAATAGAGTCACTTGGAGTGTCTGGGAGCAGACGATCAGGGATGGAGCAAAACCTCCCATGCCTGAACGGGTCTGAGTGAACCCCCTAGTACACAGTATCAATAAGTCCTAAAATCCCTCTCCATTTCAGTAACATATTGCTTTCTATTATTCCTGTAAATGAAATGACAGGTTACATCATCTTATATTCCACCTGCCAAACTATTATCTATTGCCTTTACCTCTCTGAATATATTTGCAGACTCTCCACCCTCTCTTGATAATTTAATCTCTTGCTTACCACAGCAACATCACCAAACGCAGCATCTGTATGTCTGTTCCATCCTCCTGATCATTAATATAGATTGTAAATAGTTGAGAACCCAGTGCTGGTCCCTGTGTGACCTTCCTGGTTACGTTCTGTCTAACTGATTGAGACTGATTTATCCTGAGAGCCTGCTTCCTGTATGATACCCTCTCCTGCTCCATTCCTGTCCAACACAGTCGAAGAGTTGAATAAGAACAAGGAGCATCTGTGAGGAATCCAACCCCTCGATGAGGCTGATGTCAACACGGCCTCTGTTCTACTTTCCTGCCATCATTCCATCCTAAAACTCTAGTCTCTTGTTGTAGATTGCGACACATGAAAACATTTCCACTTCACATCTACACATTCAATTACTTTTAGCATTTTACAGACCTCAATGAGATCTCCTTTAATTCTTATAAAGTCGAGAGTATAGGCCTAAACTGCTCAATTTCTCTTCAAAAGACAAACACTTCAAATATGGAATCAATCTAATGAAGCACTTCTGAATTGCCTCCAATGGAAATACCTCATTCTGCAGGACATCCAAACTGTACTCCAGTTGCAGCCTCACTAATGCCTTGCATAGCTATACCAACATTCCCTACCTTTCTACTCTATGCTTTTATAAATAAACGCTGAAATTATGCTTGCATTTCTCATTACTTGCAGTACCCGCAGGCATGTTTTCTGTTATATGCAAGCAGACACCCAGATCCTTCTGCACCTAAACACTTTGAACTTTCTCTCCATTTAGATAATAATTTGTCTTTCTATTATACTGGCCAACTTGAATAGCCCCATATTTATTCACTCTAATTTTCCTTGCGAAACGTTGGCCCATTCATCCAATCTATCCATATGGTTTTAGATTTCTTGCATAATCATTCCGAAGTAATTTCCTACAAATGTTAGTTTCATCTGAAAATGTGGAATCACATTTTCTATCCCACCAACCGAGTACAGTAGTACCATCGATCGCAAATGTATGAGGCACGAGTACTGAATCAATGGCACCCCACAAATTGCATTTGCCAAAAGAAAATGACATATTTATTCCATCTGACTCCATTTTGTTGGTTAACCAATCCTTCATCCAAGCTAATAAATTACTCCTAAACCCATGTTCTCTGATCTTACCACTTACTCTTTGGAGAAGCGACATATCCGATGCCTTCAGGAAGACCAGATATGTTCCATCTCCAGGATTCCCACGATCCATATTGCTTGTGACATCTTCAAATAACTCAAGCAAACAATTCAAATACGATTTAGCCTTCGTAAAACCATGTTGACTCTGACGAATTGTCGTTTAACATTGCAAATGTCCTGACCAATGGACTCTAACAATTTGCCTTAAATTACAATAATTTATTGTTACACTTTAGTCCCTAATGTATACCATTATTATAAGCTCTTCCCTTTTGAAACCCTTTGCGTTTTCTTTGAATTCCTATTTAATGGGCAAACGTTTTTAAGAGATCTGCTCCAAATGCTGTGTCAGAGCCATGTGTGGCTGAATGGACTCATCATCCTGCTGGTGTACAAAATCGATGGGCTGATGTCTTTCTGGTGTTCCCATGTTGTCAACTCCAAGGCCAGAATGACCTCCTCCTGTCGATGGTTTAGAGGATTGGGAGATTATGGAATCTTCCTGTTGCTGTCTAACATTTTGAGGTGCTGATGGGTCTTTTCATATTTCTCCATAACAGATGGAAATACTGAACGGTCTCCTCATGTATCCCGGAGATGGGACCGAGAGATTGATTGCTCTTCTCTTATTTCCATACAACAGACACGTGTCTCTTCCTTTTTCATGAAAGAAGTCTCATACTTTTTATCCTTTTCCAATTCCCTTACAATAGGCTCCGTGGGTCTGAATGGTCTCCTGTTATCCCAGTGTAACAATCTCCAGACACTGTGTGACCTCTTCCAGTTCCTATGTTACAGACTTGAGGAGGCTGAATGGACTGATCCTGTTGCTGTTTAACAGGATACTGGTGCAGCATGGCCTACTGTTATAGGCTCGAGTGGCTGATTGGCCTCCTTCTGTAAATGTATATCAGTCTCCTGGGGCTGACTAGCCTCGTCCTGTTTTGGTGTAACAGGCTCGAAGGCCTGAATATCCTTCTGTTGTTCCTGTGTAACAGGCTGGAGAACGGAATAGATTCCTCCACTATCTGTGGAGTTCACTTCACTTGTTAACTCCTTCTGTCAGCTATGTTCAAATAAGATCATCTTTAATTTTTGTAAACTCCAATGGCTACTGGTTCAACCTGATCATCCTTTCGTTATAAGCTAGCACCTTCATTGCAGGAATCAGTTGAGGTAACCATCTCTGAACTGCTTCTAATATAACAACATACTTTCTTCATTGAAGAGATTAGATCTGTACACATTACTCCAGATGTGATCTCACTAAGACCCTGTACTGCAGCAGCAACATTTTACCAGCCTATTGTAAGTTTCCCAGCCAGGTTAGAGCAGCCTCAGCTCTCTGGGGGAATATAGAGCATTGTTGGAAGATCATTGTCCTTCTCTACTCCATCAGCATAACGGGAGATCTGGAGAAATTAAAGTTTGAGAAGATTAGAAATGATGTGGCGAAATGATATCCACCATTAATCTCCCCAGAGCCCACGTCGCTCAGATTCCACAGAATCTAGTAAGGAGGAATCTAGTAAACAGCAAGGAGGAGCAAACATTGATGGGAGTTATATATCAAAGTGAAAGCTGCAGTTGAAATGCTGGACATGTTATAAAACAGGAAATGAGATATACACATTTGTGGATACTTCAGTAATAATGTACTGTTTAAATTATATTTAAACGTCGTTAAACCAACTGAATGCTAATGTTGGGAAAATGGATTTCATGACCACGTGTGAGATGGTTTGCGTTAACATTATGTCGAGCACTGAGCTCGAGATCAGGTTTTCTTAGGAATTGGTGTTGAGTGATCAGAAGAGCTAATTGAAACATTGCTGGAAAGGACTTATTGGGAACAGTGAGCACAATGTATTGGTTTTCTTTTTTTAATTTGAAGTAACCGTTATAAATCTGAGTCATGCAAGCCATGAAAGTGTGAGGAGAAAGTGGGGACTACAGATGCTGGAGATCAGAGTCGAAGAATGTGGTGCTGGAAAAGCACAGTCAGGCAGCATACTAAGAGCAGATAAATCGATGTTTCGGGCATAAGCCCTTCATCAGGAATGAACCTTATTGGCCAAGAGGGCTGAGAGATAAATGAGAAGGGGGTGCAGCAGGAAGGAGGTTAGCAGGGATTGCGAGAGGAAGATGAAGGTGGGTTGAAAGTAATAAGTGATGAAGGGAGACAGAACGTCTCATCTACTGCATCCATTAGACCCAAAGTGGTCTTCTCTACATTGGCGAGGTAGGAGGTCAACTTGTAGATCATTTCAGAGAACATCTCTGGGACAGCCACATTGATCAACTCCATAGCCTTGTGGTTGAGCACTTTAACTCCCCTTCCCACTCTGCCAAGGACATGACGGCCCTAGGCCTGATACATCACCAGACCCGAGCCACCAGAAGTTTGGAGGAAGAAAGCCTCCTCTTCTGCCTTGGGATCCTCCAACCACAGGGGATCATAGTGGATTTCACCATTTCCCCATTTCCCCTAATCCCACCTTATCTCGCTCCAACCTTCCAAGTCAGCACCGCCCTTCCTATGTGTCCACCTTCCTTCCTATCAATCTGGTCCACCCTCCCCTCGACTTGCAATTTCAACCCCATCTTCATCTACCTATTAGATGAAAGGAGGCAGCTTAGAAAAATGCCAAGTGTTGCAGTAAGCCAGTGGATTCAGGGAAATGTAGGACCCAGCAAAGGATGACTAAGAAACTGAGAAGAAAATCAAAAAGAGAAAAAGCGTGCAAATGAAAGAAAAACATAATGACTGCTAAAAAGCGTCTATCAATGTATGAAAAAAAAAATAAAAACAAAGTCAAATGTGGAACAGTTGGTGCGCGTTCATGATAATTTATTGCAGAGAACAGATAAATCACAGGGAAAAGAAACAGTTTCTTTGTGTCTATCTTCATGGAAGAATGTCCAGAAATTCTTCCAGAAATACCAAGTGACCATGGGACTTGTGTAAGTAAAGCCTAAGATCATTCTTATCAGTGTTGAACTTATCTTTGAAAAGAAAGCTGGATTGAGTATTTATAAATCTAACAGACTAGATATACTTCATACAAAAATTTCAGAGGAAGCAGTAATAGACATGTTGAGTGCATCGCGGAATATCACTTTATTTTCCGACACATTCCCGAAAGGCATTTAGCCAATCTGGATCAGGCAAAGGTTATAAATATTATCCAATAGTTTAAGAAAGGATGAATTTGGAGAGTGGTGAACTACAGACCAGTTATCTTGTCATCCACAATCAGATATCTGTTGGACTCCATTACAAAGAACATGCTACTAGATATTTAGAAGGTAATAACATAACTGGGGAGTGTGAGAATGTACCGATGAAAGGAAAACCAGAAGTGGCAAATATTCTTTTAGAATGGTTTGACGATGATTCTTGTGGACAGAGACAATGAAGAACCAATGGATAACGTATAGTTGGATATTCATGAGCTTTTTTTTTCAAAGAGCTCACACAGTAAGCTCATAAGAAAAGTTAAAGCGAGAGGTATTGGGAAGAACATATGCAAATGGGAAAGTAAAAAGTAGGTTTACATTCATGTAAATGTAATTGGAAGATAGAGGATGTCGTGCACCAGTTGCATCGAGTGTTCATGAGACTACACTTAGAGTAATTTGTATCATTTGTAGTCCCAATCTAAGAATGAATATATTGACTACAGAGGAACTGCAAAAGGTATTAATCAGATTAATCCCTAAAATGGCAAGATTGTCTGATGTGGAAACTCAGACTGTGGTCTCGAGTTTCAAAACATGAGAGGTGATTGCAGTTAGAAACATAGAGCGGACTGAATAACAGAGGGACATGGAGAAGTACAAGTAGGCGAGATCAGGGAGAATCCCACGATATTCTACACGGACAAGTCGAACAGAATAATCAGCAAACAGTTAGTGTCCATTAGAAACCAAAGGGGCAATCTGTGTGTCAAGCTGGAGAACATTGATGGATTGTTACATGAGACCTTCACATCTATTTTACTTGGGAGAAGGAGGATGCAGCTACAGAATTCCAGAAGATGGACTAGGAAGCTCTTGAACAGATTGATGTAAAATACGAGCAGGGATTTGAGGTTTGTTCTGTACACATTTGGTCCAATCTCCGTGTCTGAATGAGTTGTATCACAGGAGGCTGTTGGGGTCAAGGGAGGAAAGACCCTGACTGAATATTTTAATTAGAATCTGACCATAGGGGAGGTGCCAGAGAACTGGAGAACTCCTAATACGATTCCACTTCACAGTAAGGGTGGGAGAGATAGACCAAGGAACTATAGATGAGCGAGTGTTAGATCACTGTTAAGGAAACTACTGGATAAAATAGGGAAGGAGAAAATCGAACTCCAATCAGAGTCGCAAGGTTTGATCACGGCTAATTATCAAGACTTTATCAGAAGGAAGTCACATCCAATGGATTTCATTGAGGAGGTCGATTGTTTAGTTTTGTAGGAAGGTCTTTGACAAATTTCCATTTGGGAAACTGAAAAATAAAGTAAAATCTCACAATATGAAGGGTAACTTGACAGGTTAGAACGAAATTTGTCTGAGTAGCAGGAGACAGAGAGTGGTGAGAGAAGGCTGTTTGTGTGACTGGAGACCAGTGTCCCCTTCTGTACCACTCGGATCAGAGCTGTGTCCCTTATTGTTTGTGTTATTCATAAAATATATAGATGTGAATGTGGACGGGGCTAGATGAAGCGTGGGGGAGGTGTGAGAAGTAAGTGTATGTTTGACATAAAGATTGGCTGGGTGGTTAGCAGTAAGTATGAAGGCCTTAAGTTACAGGAAGATGCAGATGGAATGGTCAGATGGGCAGATCAATGGCAGATGGAATGTAACCCTGATAAATATGAGGTGATGCACTTTGGGAGAAGGAACCAGGCAGGGGAGGACTCAATGAATGGCAGCACACTGGGAACCACAGATTGTGCTTCTCCACACATCCCTGAATGTGGCTGGACAGGGTAATGGACTAGTTAAGAATTGTACCTTGGGTGTTGTGTTTCCTAATCAGGCCGTAGATTATAAGAGCAATACAGAGCTTTGGTTCGGCCAAAATGGAATACTGTATGTAGTTCTGGGAGCCACATTCCAGGAAGGATGTGATTGTACTGGAGAGGGTGCAGAGGTGATTCACCAGGATGTTCCCTGGGATGGAGCATATCAGCTATGGAGAGAGGCTGGATAAGCTCGGGTTGTTTACTTTGGAGCAGAGAAAGCTGAGGGATCCGTGATTCAGAGGATAAGATTATGAGCGACACGGACAGGGTGGATAGACAGCAGCTGTTCCTTTTAGTCAGAGGGTCAAGAACAAAGGAGCACACTTTTAAAGTGAATGGTTTGGGGTTCAGAGAGGATTTAAACTTTTTTTCGCCTAGAGGGGGTTTTGTTCTGGGATTACTTCCTGACAGGGGAATTATCACGGGTAACCTCACGATCATTAAAAAGTACTTGGATGAGCACTTGGAATTGTCATAACATTCCAGGCTATGGGCCTGCTGTCGGAAAGTGGGACTAATATAGATCCTACTGTACGTCTGTTGGCACAGCGGCTATGCTCCTGTGAGTGTATGGTGTGGAAGGTCAATTATTGAGCAGTTTAAGGCAGGAATTGATGAATTTCTGAAGAGTATATTCGCAAGTTTGAAACCAGAGATTGGAGAATGGGGAACAGGGAAATGTCAGAACTATGAAGCCACTACTTCAGTTCTGTCTTCACATAACTTTCTAACAATACAAGGAAAACCAAGTCTGGTGTGGGAAAATGATAGAGTACATGGAGCATAGAACATAGTAAAGAAATGGTTTAGGAGAAATTATTGGGGCTGAAAGTAATGGTCATAGACAACACTAATATAGATTTATGAAATGGGAATTATGTTTGAGAAACAGACTGGTAGACAAATGAAAGAGAGGCAATGGATGTAAAACATTTTGATTTTTAGAAATGTTTTGGTAAAGGTCCAAGCCCAGTTTGCAAAATCAAATCTGAGTGGATTGGGGCTAATATATGGATATGTTTCTAGAATGGGACAGCTGGCAGGAAACAATGAATAGAAATAAACAGACTCGTCAAGCAACAGCCTGACATTGTCTGTAAGGTATGATTCTGCAAGGTATACGTACTTCCACATTTAGTCAGGAAATGTTGAGGACAATTAAACAATTCACTGGACGAAGAGATTCCACAAATAACCCCTTCCTCCATGATGGAAGAGCCCATCAAATCAGTGTATAAGATAAGGCTGTTTCATTCGCAACAATCTTCAGTCAGAAGTGCTGAGTGGATGATACATTTCAGTCTATGTCCCAGATTCCCCGTCACCTTCCCCGGATATCTCCTGTCTCATCAGCAGGACGGACACAGCAGAAGTGGCGGCACATTGGGATACAGTTGGAAGGGAATTGCTCTTGACTCCGTATCCAATGAAGTCTCATGGCATTAGTTTGCACATGGGAAAGGAAACCTCCTGCTGATTACCGTGTACCAGCCTCTTTCAACTGATGAATCATTACTCCTCCATGCTGATCAACACTTGGAGGAAGCACTGAGGGTAGCACGGACGAAAGATATACTCTGGGTAGCGGATTTCAATGTCCTCCCCCAAGAGTATCTCAGCTACAGCATTACTGATCGGGCTGGCCGGGTCCCAAAGGACATAACTGCTAGACTGGTTCTGCAGCAGATGGCGAAGGAACCAACTAGAGGAAAATACATACTTGACCACAGCCTTACTAATCTGCCAGTATCCATGACAGTATCGTAAGAGTGGCCACCGCATAGTCATTGTGGAGACAAAGTCACACCTGCACATTGAGAATAACCTCCATCATTGTGGGTGATACTATCATGGTGCGTAATAGGACAGACTTCGAACAGATCTAGCAGCTCAAGTCTGGGTGTCCATCAGGTGCTATGTTTCATCTATAGGAGCAGAATTGTACACCCACACAACCTCATGGCCTGGCATATCTCCCTCACAACAATTACCATCAATCCAGAGGATCAACCTTGGTTCAGTGGAGTGTGCAGGAGGGCAGGAGCAGCACCAGGCATACCTGCAAATGAGGTGTCAGCCAGTTGAAGCCACCAAACAGGACAACGTGTTTGCCAAACAGCATAAGCAGTAAGTGATAGACAGAGCTAAGTGATCCCACAAGCAATGGTTCAGATCTAAGCTCTGCAGTCCTTCCACATCTAGTTGAGAAATGTTGGGGGTAATTAAACGACTCACTGGAGGAAGAGATTCCACAAATAACCCCTTCCTCCATGATGGAAGAGCCCAGCACTTCAGTGTATAAGATAAGGCTGGTCCATTCACAACAATCTTCAGTCAGAATTGCTGAGTGGATGATCTATCTCGGCCTCCTCCAGTGGTCCTCAGCGATTCAGTTACCAGTAATCAACCAATTTGATTCAGTCCACGCGATATCCAGAAACGGTTGGAGTTACTGGATACTCCAAAGAGTTCATACTCTGACAATATTCTGGCAATAGTACTGAAAACTTGTGCTCCATAACTTGCTACTCCCCTAGCCAAACTGTTTCAATACCGTTACAACAAGGGCTTTCCCCGATTATGTGGACAATTACCCCAAATATTTCCTGTATATAAAAAGCAAATATATTTCCAAGTCAGGATGGTGAATGGCTTGGAGGGGAACCTAAAGATGATGGTATTCCCACTCTGTCAGTCTACTCTCGATCATCAGTAAAGTGGTGGAAGGTCTCAGTGATTTTAAGCAGCACGTGCTCAGCAATACCCTGGTCAACGACGCCCAGTTTGGGCTCCACCAGGGCCACTCAGCTCCTGACCTCATTACTGTGAATCAAATATGTACGAAAGAGCTGAATTCCAGAGTTTGGGTGAAAGTGACAGCTTTTTAAAACAAGGCTGCCTTCGACTAAGTGTGGCATTGAGGGGCCTGAGCAAAACTGCAATCAATGGGTATCAGGGGCAAACTCCCCGCTGGTTAGAATCATACCAGACACGTAGGAAGATGGTCATGGTGGATGAAAGTCAGTCAACTCAGCTCCAAGTCTGTAGGAGTCCCTTGAGCAGTGGCCGAAAACTTCTTCAGGGCTGCTTCATCAATGACCTTCCCTCCTTTTTAAGGTCAGAAGTGGGGATGTTCGCTAATGATTGTACAATATTCTGCAACATTTGGGCTCCTCAGATACTGAAGCAGTCCATGTTCAAATGCAACAAGATCTGAACAGAATCCAGGCTAACAAGTGGCAAGTAATATTCAGGCCACACAAATGCCAGACCGTGACCATCACCAATAAAATACAATCTAACCTGCCCCTTGGCATTCAATTGTGTTACTATCACTGAATCCCCCAGTATCAAAGTCTTAGTAGGTAATCATTGCTCAGAAACTCACTGGTCTCGCCACATAAACACAGTAACTACAAGAGCAGGTCAGAAGCTAGGAATACTGCGGCGAGTAACTCACATCCTGACTTCCAAACGTCTGTCCATCATCTACAATGCATAAGTCAGAAGTGTGATAGAAGACTCCCAATTTGCCTGTATGAGTGCAGCCCCAACAACACTCAAGAAGCTTTATACCATCCAGGACAAAGCAACCAGTTTGACTGTCCCTTCATCCACAATGCTCCACCATCAATGCTCAGCAGCAGCAGCAGCAGTGTTTTACTATCTACATGCTGCAATGAAATGATTCACCAAAGATCCTCAGAGACCATCTTCCCAATCACGACTACGTCCATCTAGAAGGAGAATGGCTGCAGATGTATGGGAATACCATCATCTTCAAGTTCCCCTCCAAGCCATTCACTATCCTGACTTGGAAATATATCACCGCTCCTTCACAGTCACTGGGTCAGAATCCTGGGATTCCCTCCCTCATGGCATTGGAGGTCAACCACAGCAGGTGGACAGCAGCGTTCAACAACGCAGCTGGCCACCACCTTCTCAAGGTTAACTAGGGACAGGCAATAAATGCTGGCCCAGCCAGTGACACCCAGGTTCACGAAATAAATACATAGAAATTAACAGAGGACGGTTGCTGAGGTGTCGCAGGGATCGATACTTGGGGCCCAGCTGTTCACAATGCCCTTTAAACATTTGGTTGCTAGAATCAGATACAATATATCCCAGCCTGCTGACAGCACTAACGGATGTGGGATTGTGAGTGGATGGGGAGGTTGTAAAAAAGCACCGAGAAACTTAGACAAGTGGAGTGAATGGGTAAATACGTGACAGATGGAGAACAATGTGGATAGAGGTGACGGTGTGCCCTTTGATGGAAATGATAAATTGGCAGCCTACCATCTGAAAAGGATTGGTGGAAACATGTTGATCTACAAAGGGACGTATGCTCCTTTTTGTTGTTTCCTTCTGCAGTGCAGTGAGTTCTGTAACCAGAAGTCAATACTGGGCATGGCATTGGCGCGCTGACCAGTGTATATCTAAGCAGCAAGTGGGGAGCTATAACACGGAAAAGGATCTGCATCTCCTTGTACAGTAGTCACTGAAAGCAATATTGCAGAAACAGAAAGCAGGGAGGAAGATAAATGATGTGTTGACCTTCACTTCAGAGGGATGCGAGTCCAGGAGAAAGGGTGTATTACTGCAGCTGTACAGGCTCTTGGAGAGATCCCATCTCGAACATTGTGCAGTATTGTGTGCAGGTTTGGTCTCCTTACCATATACAGGACAAACCTGACATTGATGAAGAGCAGTGAAGGATGACCAGACTGATCTCTGGGATGACGGGCTTGTTTTGGGAGCAGAGTTTGGGAGACTGGGCCTGTATTCCATGGGGTTTAGGATAATGAGTGGAGATCTTAGTGAAATATACAAAACTCTGACAGGGTGAGACAGATTGGAAGCAGGGATGATAATTCCCCTAGCTGGGACGTCTAAAACAAGGGGCCACAGTATTAGGTACAAGCAGGTCACTCTGCATTGAGATGAGAATAAATGTCTGTTCTCACTGACTGGTGAACATGGGGAATTCGCCCACACCTGGAAACCAAGACACTGATTATAAATAAGGATTTAGATACAGTAAAGGGATCGTGGGAGAGCAGGAGTACGGTGTGGAAATGAAGGGCCAACCATCATTACATTGAGTTGGGTAGCAAACTCGATGGACCAAACGTACTACTGGACCGCCTATTTTATAGTTTCCCAAGGTTACTCACATTAACGGATCTGTGTATCGTGTAGGGTAAGTGCATTGAGGAGATTTTTTTCATGAACTAGAATGGGGGAGGCTCAATGTGTTGTATGATCTACTCCTTTCCCGCTTTTCTGTTCAGTCTGTGTGAAAGCTCTGTAAATGTTGTCAAAAGCTCTCAGATGTTAGGAAGGAGGTCTTTGCAGGGACGACAGGACTGTGTTACCATTCCCTTTTCCGATACTGATGCTGAGGCCGGGTATTCTGTCCGGTTTCATCCTTTCAGACCTCTGAGTAGTTAAATACAAATGAATGCTTTGCTTGGCCGTTTCAGAGACCATTGAAATGTTTATCACATGTCAGGGTCTTTGGAGTCACTTTTAGCCCAGCCCAGGAAATCATGGGAGATTCACTTCCAAAAAGTACATTGGAGAAGGAAATTCTGTTTACAATCCATATTGGCTTCAAGGTCACTGTTACTGACACCAGATATTAGATCTCGATATTTTATTAATTGTTTTTAACTTCCACCCGCTGCCAGAGCATTAGCCTGGTCTGGATTAATAATCCAGTGACATTTCCACAACACTATCTCCACATGGGGACCTGTCCGAGACTACACTGCGCAGGGTATTTCTGTGCTGCTTGACATCTTTCTCAAAAAGAACTCCCACCGATTTGACTGTCGTGATGGGACTGAGGGGGTGATAATTGGTCAGATTGTAATTATTCCCCTCTTAGGGGACTGAACATAGCTGAGTAATTATACACATTGCCAGGGAGATGTTAGAGTTGGAGTTAGACTGAAACAGCTTCCCCAGGGACACGAATTGTTGTGCAGCACAAGGCTTCAGTCCTGTTGCAGGAATGGGGTCAGGACCCATTGCCTTTGTCGTATCTATTGTGTTCAGCTGTTTCTTCCTCTCACATGCAGCAAATCGAATTAGTTGAAGACTGGCATTTGTGATTTTGTGGACATCATGATGAGGGTGAGGTGTATCATCGACTCAACACTTCTGGCAGAGGATGGTGCAGATAAAACATCCTTCCCTTTTACACTGATGTGCAGGTCTGTTCCATTATTTAGGATGGGGAAGTTTGTGGACCCCTCTCCTCCAGTCATTTGTTTAATCGTCCATCATCATTTATGACTGAATGTGGCAGGACTGCTGGGCTTCGTTCAGATCTGTTGGTCACGTCCGGTAGCTTTAATGAGTTAGCATCAGGTTAAGGTTCATGTGATTCTGACTCTGACATGTTCACCCACACTCGTCACTGAGCCATAGATGGTATTGGTGGTAATGACAGACTGAGGTGTCATCCTGTCAAAAGGTTACAGGTTGTGGTTGAATGCTGTTCTGCTTCTCCTGCTGCTGTGGTGTACAACACTACATGAATACGCAGTTTCGAGCTGCCATATCTGCAATGCAATTCTGCTGTCTGTTCCCCAATTCTCACTGACACCCATTCACCCATCAGCCCTGAACTCAGTGACCTAACCTGGTTTCTGATGTGGAAATACTTCCATTTTCAAACTCTCATTCTGCTGAGGGTCTGTCTCCCCAGGTCTTGCTTCCAATCTGACACATTCCACAAAAGCATTTAACTGATCTTACTTCAAATGTTTATTTCAAATGTTTAATTCACCTGAATCCTTTTCCTTGAGAAATGCCATCTTCTGTGTTTAAGTGAATGTGTTTCCTCCGTTTCTCTCCCTGACCATGATTAAGAGCTCTGTAGACAATAGACAATAGTTGCAGGAGTAGGCCATTCTCCCCTTCGAGCCTGCACCACCATTCAATATGATCATGGCTGATCATCCTTAACCAGTATCCTGTTCCTGCCTTATTTCCATAACCATTGATTCCACTGTCCCTAAGAGCTCTATCCAACTCTTTCTGAGATGAATCCTGAGACTGGGCCGGAACTGCCCTCTGGGGCAGAGTATTTCACACAGCCACCACTCTCTCGGTGAAGAAGTTTCTCCTCATCTCTGTCCTAAATGGTCCACCCCGTATTTTTAAGCTGTGTCCTGCCTCCAGAGTGTCCAATCCTTTAATAATCTTACATGTTTCAATCAGATCCCCTCTCAGTCTTCTAAACTCAAGAGTATACAAGCCCAGTCACTCCAGTCTTTCAGCGTAAGGTAGTCCCGCATTCCAGGAATTGACCTCGTGAACCTATGCTGCACTCCCTCAATAACCAGAATGTATTTCCTCAAATTTGGAGACCAGAACTGCACACAATACTCCAGGTGTGGTCTCACCCTGTACAGCTGCAGAAGAACCTCTTTGCTTCTATACTCAATCCCTCTTGTTATGAAGGCCAGCATGCTATTAGCCTTCTTCACTACCTGCTGTACCTGCATGATTACCTTCATTGATTGGTGTACATGAACACCCAGGTCTCTCTGTACTGCCCCTTTACCTAAATTGATTCCATTTTGGTAGCAATCTGCCTTCCTGTTCTTGCCACCAAAGTGGATAACCATACATTTATCCAAATTAAACTGCATCTGCCATGCATCTGACCACTCACCTAACCTGTTCAGGTCACCCTGTAATCTCCCAACATCCTCCGCACATTTCACCCTGCCACCCAGCTTTGTATCATCAGCAAATTTGCTAAAGTTATTACTAATACCATCTTCTATATCATTAATATATATTGTAAAAAGCTGCGGTCCCAGCACTGATCCCTGCAGTACCCCACTGGTCACTGCCTGCCATTCCAAAATAGACCTGTTTATCACTACTCTTTGTTTCCTATCAGCCAACCAACTTTCAATCCAGGTTAGTACTTTGCCCCCAATACCATGCGCCCTAATTTTGCTCACTAACCTCCTATGTGGAACTTTATCAAAAGCTTTCTGAAAGTCCAGGTACACCACATCTACTGGATCTCCCACGTCCATCTTCAGAGTTACATCCTCAAAAGATTCCAGAAGATTAGTCAAGCATGATTTCCCATCTATAAATCCATGCTGACTCTGACCTATCCTGTTACTACTATCCAGATGTGTCGTAATTTCATCCTTTATAATAGACTCCAGCATCTTTCCCAACACTGAGGTCAGACTAACTGGTCTATAATTTCCTGCTTTCTCTCTCCCACCTTTCTTAAAAAGTGGTACAACATTAGCCACCCTTCAATCCGCAGAAACTGATCCCGAATCTATCGAACTCTGGAAAACAATTACCAATGCATCCACGATTCCTCGAGCCACCTCCTTCAGTACCCTGGGACGTAGACCATCAGGCCCCGGGGACTTATCAACCTTCAGACCTAACAGTGTCTCCAACACCAATTCCTGGCAAATATAAATTCCCTTCAGTTCAGGTCCATCTGCCACTGTTACCTCAGGGAGATTGTTTGTGTCTTGCCCAGTGAACACAGATCAGAAGTACCAATTCAATTCTTCTGCCATTTCTTTGTTCCCCGTAATATATTCCCCTGTTTCTGTCTTCAATGGCCCAATTTTAGTCTTAACCATTTTGTTTTTTGCCTTTCACATACCTAAAAAGACTTTTACTATCCTCCTTTATATTTTTGGCCAGTTAACTTCGTACCTCATTTTTTTTTCTCTGCATATTTCCTTCTTAGTAATCCTCTGTTGTTCTTTAAAAGCTTCCCAGTCCTCCGTTTTCCCACTTATCTTTGCTGTGTTATACTTTTCCTCTTTTAACTTTATATGTTTCTTAACTTCCCTCGTCAGCCACGGCCACCCATGACTCCTCCTAGGATCTTTCTTCCTTTTTGGAATGAACTGATCCTGCATCTTCTGCATTATACACTGAAGTATCTGCCATTATTCCTCCACTGTCATCCCTGCTAAGGTATTGCACCATTGAACTTTGGCCAGCTCCTCCCTCATAGCTCCATTATACCCTTTATTCAACAGAAATATTGTTACTTCCGATTGTACCCTCTCCCTCTCAAATTGCAGATTGAAAATTATTGGATTATGGTCACTACTTCCCAATGGTTCCTTCACTTCGAGGTCCCTGATCAATTCTGGTTCGTTGCACAATACCAGATCCAGAATTGGCTTCTCCCTGGTCGGCTCCAGCACCAGCTGTTCTAAGAATCCATCTCGGAAGCACTCCACAAAGTCTCTTTCTTGAGGTCCAATACAATCCTGATTCTCCCAGTCTACCTCCATGTTGAAATCCCCAATAATAACTGTAGTAATATTTTTGCGACAGGCCAATTTCAGCTCCTGATTTCACTTACATCCGACATCCAGACTACTGTCTGGGGGCCTGTAGATAACTCCCAAGAGGGTCTTTTTATGCTTAGAATTTCTCAGCTCTATCCACACTGACTCTACATCCCCTGACTCTAGGTTCCCCCCGCACAAGGGACTGAATATCACCTCTTACCAACAGGGCCACCCCACCCCCTCTGCCCGTCAGTCTGTCCTTACGATAGCACGTGTAGCCTTGAATATTCATTTCATAAGCACTGTCCACTTGAAGCCACGTCTCAGTTATCACCAGAATATGGTATCTGCCAATTTTCAAAAGAGCCTCAAGCTCATCCATCTTATTTATCATGCTTCGTGCATTCATATTTAAAGTATTTTTTAATTTGTTACTGCCCTCACTCTTCTCATCAACTCCTATTTCACGCAACCTGACAGTATGATCCCTTTTTGCGTTTTCTGCTTCATTGATACAGTTGTCTTTCTTGACTTCCCTTGTTCTAACTTTCCCTTCAATTTCCTTCTTAAACATCCAGTTTGTCCCCTCCCCCCTCCCCCTACTTAGTTTAAACGCAGCTGTGTTGCAGTAGCAAACCTGCCTGCCAAAATGCTGGTCTCCAACCTATTAATGTGCAAACCGTCTCTCTTGTAGAATTTATACTTACCACAAAACATACCCCAGTGATCCAAGAATTTAAATCCTTGCTTCCTGCACCAGTTCCCCAGCCACACGTTCAAGTCCATTATCTCCCTGTTTCTGGCCTCATCAGACTGAGGAACAGGAAACAAACCGGAGATAACCACCCTGGACATCCTGCTTTTCAGCCTTCTTCCTAGTTCTCCGAAGTCCCGCTGTAGTATGTTCCTCCTCTTCTTCCCAACATCATTTGTGCCGACATGTACCACCACGTTTGGCTCTTCACCTTCGTCCTTGAGGATTTCCTGCACTCTGTCTGTGATGTCTTTAACCCTGGCACCAGGAAGGCAACACACTATCCTTAAGTCCCACCTGCTGCCACAAAACCCCGTCAGTTCCTCTCACTGTGGAGTCCCCGTATTACCACGGCTCTGTGCGATGTCCGATTCTTCCGCTCTACCTCCATGCCAACGTTTGATTGACAGACCTGGCCGCCTGGCGGACTGACAGTGTCATCTGTCTCGACTGTTTCCAAAAGTTTCAACTTGTTCCTGACAGGTACTTCCCCCGGAGTCTCTTGCACCTGTCTCCTCTCTGCCTTCCTCATTGTCTGCTCTCTTCTGCTCTCTTCTGGTACGATTGGTGTAATAACCTCACTGAAGGTCTTGCCCAGAAAGATATCGTTCTCTCGGATGAGCCTAAGGTCCTCGAGTTCTTTCATCAGTGCTGCAACATGCTCGGTCAGTAGCTGAACGTACACACACTTTCCACATTTATAGGAGCCAGACACACCAGAGTCGTTGACCTCCCACATCAAGCACGTAGCGCACTGAACCAGCTGGGCAGTCATGTCTTCACCCTCTTCAACTATGGCGTAATCACTTCACTCAACCTCCTTGTCAAAGACTTCTGAGCAAAAGCCTCACTCTTCACTCCACAGGAACTTCCTTGGACCCTGTAGTGTCAGTGATGCCAGCCTTATGTAGTTTCCGAGCCAATGAATTCTCTGGATTCCCAATCATCTTCACCACTTTGTATGTTTTCTCTTTTGGTCTGAGGCCTTATCACTCATACTGCCTTGTCCTCCCATGAGTATGTTTCATCTTCTTGGGGTTGCATTTCTGGTATTATCTTCCGACGTATCCCCAGAAACTCCTGCCATTGCTGCTCCATGGTCTTTCCTGCTCAGCTCCCCTTCCAATTAACTCGGGCCAGCTCCTCCCGCATGTCTTTGTAGTTACATTGCTTAATTATAACCGCATTACATCTTGAAGAGAACATTAGATATAAACTGAAAAGAGGAGTTTTGAGAGATGGGCCACGACGAATAATTGATGGATTTCTTACCTAGATGCAAAGGGAGAACGAGAGAGAGGATATAGATATGGAGATGTGGAAAATGAGAAAACTACATTATCGAAAGAAGTGGATGTATATCCCTCAATGTTTTGGCAATTCCTGTGTGCTGTGGTCCTTTGTACAGTGCACGTACAACAGAACAATATGTTCAAATGCTGGGTCTGATGCCAGAACTTTTCTTTCCAATAATATGACAGACACTAACTTTGGAAAGAACCCAGCAGGCCAATGTATTGAATTTCCGGTAGAAAGGGGATTAACTAAAATAAGTTGGGACACGAGAAGTAAGAATTTATAACACACATCCTGATAAGAATGAGACGAGAGTTGGGAATATCAGAAAAGGGGGAACGTTGAGAGAAAGGGAAGGTATCACTTCAGATGAGGATCAAATAATGTTTTAATGCTTTATAAATTTTATACATCATGTGCATCATTTTTCGTTAACTGTATCTCCGTTGTTCATTCAGAATGTGTTGTACACATATGAAAAATTTTATTTATCTGAACACACACTGATTAAACAGTGTATACAAAATCATTTTCCTCCATTTCAAACTGTCCTGTTGTCGTGCTAGTGGGACATATGAACACCAAGTGGCCATCAAAAGACATGACCCACTATCACAAAGAAGGACACCACATTGACTGTGACAACACACACTTCCTAGGACAAAGCAACGCACGAAACTTCTGAGAGGCATGACATTCTAGCCAGAAGTACATCAATAAACACATCAATTTAGATCCTATCTACCTTCCCTTGAAAAAAACTGGAAATAACATCATACACCTTAAGAAACCAAGACCTATAAATGGAAAGACAGGACATACCAACAGTGCGTCACCAGAGACTCCATCTGATGATGTTACTTAGTCATGGTGACGAAACATCTGAAAACAAACCTTCAAGCTCAGCGAGCTCACTTACATACTTATAAATGGTTATTTTTCTCTTAATAGTGGAATTTGGGACTTCTCTGTCATTCATCTTTTAACAGATTACGTGACGAGGTGAGCTTTTCTGGGTGTGTGGTTTTAATTAACAGAGGGGTTAGACATCGACATCATAACGGTTTGAGGGCTTGTCGTATGGGATTTGAACAGATTTGGGGTACAAAAGGTCCCAGCAGATTCCATCACTTGGCAGTTAGTGACCTAGATCTTCAAATAAAACAGGTGAGAAAATTCATTTAATTTTGTTTCCTTGTAGTTGGTTAAATTAAAAGAAATGGATTTTAACGTTACTAAAGAGGTTCTGAGGTTTGAAGACGATTCACAAGTTTGCCGACAATGTTTAGAAAGACATAGGAAGGGCATACTTTTAGAATTAACATGTAGATTAGAATTGGGTTTCACCAGGGACAAAAGGAAAGCTATCACCATAATGGAGTTGGTCAAGCACTTTGGTGTATCAGAGAAGCAGGAAACTGCAGTCGAGTTGGAAAAAAACTTAAATTGCAAGTGGGGTAACTGGAGTTAGAAGATAAAGAGAGACAGAAAGAGAGGGAGAAGATAGAGAAAGAGAAAGACAGAAAAAAGGAAGAGAGGGAGAATTTGAAATTCAGAAGTTTGGAATTAGATAAGAAAGTTAAATTAGCAGGATGAAGATGAAGGGAGAACGTTGAGATGTATACAACTAAGTTAATACGTTGCCATATTTCGGTGAGAAAATGCCAAAACCTTTTTTATTTCATTTGCAAAATTGGCTCGGCAGATGGCGTGTCCAGTGAACCTGTGGGTAATGCTAGTTCAGACTAAGATGGTTGGCACAGCTTGAGAGGTATGTGTAGTTCTGTCACATGAGGGAGCAAGAGATTACACAGATGTCAAACGGGCTATTTTGAGTGCTTATGAATTGGTGATAGAAGAATATAGACAGCGGTTCAGAAATATAGAGACGGAACCAGGTCAGACTTATGATGAGTTTGAAAGAATTAATCACACTCATTTTGATAAATAGGTGCAGGCCTTAAAAATTGATAAGACCTGTGAGGCCCGATGGGAGATTATTCTGCTGGACGAGTTTAAAGACTCACTTCCAGAGATGGTAAGATTTCATGTGAATGAACCGGAAGTTCACGAAGTGAGAAGCACAGCAGAAATGGCAGTTACGTATGCATTGCTGCATGAAATGAAATTTAGCTTCTGGGAGGATTTTCATCTTGTGAGGGAGAGAAATTGGGAGAAGGGGAGATCCTACACTACAAAAAATAGAGTAAAGCACACTGGCAATAGTTTACCACAGGTGGAAAAAAGCCCAAAGTGTTTGAAACGAAGTGAAAGGCCTCAAGTTTCGCTATAACGTAGTGGAACACATAAAATTACAGTACCAATGGTTTCAGAAGGGCACTGGGAAAACTGTTTTCCCTGCAGGAAACTGGGAGACACAGTGCTGTGCGTTGAAGGAAGATACTTTGGGAAAAGATGTGGTAAAAGAGTTGAAGCCCAGTGGCATTAGTGAACCTGGTAAAGGAGACCCCAAGTGGAGCGGAGGAGCTGCAGGAGAGTGTACAGCCTAGGCAGGGGCTGTGTATGGAGTCAGTGCCTGATCTCTATAAAGAATTTGCCTCTGTAAGTAAACCCACGAAGAAAAAATGGGGTGTGGGGGGAGGACAAGAAGTTATAATTTTGCAAGAAATGGGATCTGTTCAGTTTCGAATAGTTGAGAAGTGAGGAGCTGGAAAAGCCCAACAGATCAGGCAGCATCCGAAGAGGACAATTCACGTATCAGGCATAATCTCAGGCATAAATCAGGAATATGGCGGGGGGACAAGGGGACTGAAAGATAAATAGGAAGGTAGGAGCGGGGCCGATGGCAGGGTCACTGGGAGGGTGACAGGAAGATGTAGGTGGGAGTGTTAGTGATATGTCAGAGGGGAGGGTGGAGTGTATAGATGGGAAGGAAGATGGACAGTTAGAACAGCTCAAGAGGGCAGTGCTAATTTGAACGGTTGGATCTGGGATGAGGTTGGGGGCGGGGCGATTTGGAAATTGGTGAAGTCAACGTTGATGCTGTATAGTTTGACGGTTTCAGCTGTCCTACCACCTATCCACTTCACCCTCCTCTCCAACCTATCATCATCAGACCCCACCTATATCAACCCATCGCCTTCTAAGCTACCTTCCACCCAACTCCACCCCCAACCTCCTATTTAATTCTCAGCCCCTTCCCCCTTCCTTGCCTCCCACTTTCCTGATGAAGGACTTATGCCTGAAACGTCAACTCTCCTGCCCCTCGGAAGTTGCCTGACCTGCTGTGCTTTTCCAGCCCCACACTTTTCAACTTTGGTCTCCAGCATCTGCAGTCCTCACTTTCCCTCCGCCTCTAATAGTAAGAGATGGAAGTATTTTCACTCTTTCTGACATGTCATTCAACAGCGTGATAATTTGTGAAATGGGGACAGAAATTAAGCATTTCCTTGTGTAACATTAGGTGGAGTGCCAAATCAAGATTAGGGAAGTAACAGTGAGAGTGAATGAGAGAGTGTCAGTTCCAGGAATACAGTTTGTTCTTGGGAATGACTTAGCAGGATCCAAGATGGGAGAAGTGGTGGAGAAGCAAGAGTAAGACCAGGGAACTGGGGAATTAAAATAAAAATACCCAGGGATTTTTCCAGACTATCAAGTAACAAGATCCCACTGTCATACGTTACAACAGGAAGGAAAACCGAAAGAAAAAGCCAAAGGAGTTGATGCACGGAAGACTCGGCTAAAGCATTTCTAGTGGCTGGAATGCACAAGGACGTGGCTAATTTTTGTTGTACATGTCATACATTCCAAATAGTAGGTACGTCACAGGCAGTAATAAAACCAGCAGCTTTGTTGGCAATTCCTGTATTCGAAGAACCTTTCACGTGGGTTATGATCAATTGTGGAGCTCTCCTTTCTAAAATAAAAGTGGAAACCAATATCTGCTGATCATAATGGATGTGTCTACCCGATTTCCATGGATAATTCCATTATGGGGTGTTAAGGCAAAAAGGGAGGTAGAGAAGTTGGTAGGTACCTTTACTCACTGTGGGCTACGCAGTGTGATTCAGTCAGACCAAGGATCTCATTTTACCAATCATTTGTTAAAGGACGTCATGGATAGCTTCGGCACACAGCAGTTTAAACCAAGTGCATCGCATCCCGAATCCCAGAGGGCCTTGGAAAGTTGGCATTAGACACTGAAGACAATATTAACAGCGTACTGTCAGAATTACCCGAATGATTGGAATAAAGGCGTCTCATTATATTGTTTGTCATTAGAGAGGGTGCAAATAAATCTGCTCACTTTATATCCTTTGAGTTAATATTCGTACATGTACTGAGAGGTCCTTTGAAATTAATTAAATATAAATAGGCAGGACCAAAGTCATACTTGGATTATGTATCTGAGGTGAGGGAGAAATTAGATGGAGTAGGTGAGTTAGTTAAACAGCACCTGAAGTGGGCACAGGAGAGAGTGAAGCAAGTGGCAGATTAAAAACTTTGCCGATTTCCCGTGGGGATGACGTATTAGTATTACCACCAGTGGTAGGAAATCCTTTCAAAGTCAGGTTTAGTGGCCCCTTTCAAATTAAAAAAATGTTGAGTCAGTTAAACTATTTGGTAAAGATACCGGATATGACAAGAATGTCATGTGAATGTTATGTGAATGAATAATGCTCCAGATACATTGAAGACTCTGGAACAGAGTTGTGGCCAAATGAACAAATTGTGCAGTTTATTTGTATGATGTAATGATCTTTAGCAAGTGATTTAAAACTCACATGTTACAGTTGGCAGGACATGTTAAACGATTACAAGAAGCAAACTAGGTAATAAACTTAAAGAAAACAGAATTCGCCAAATCAGAGGTGACGTTGTTGGGACATTACATTGGACATGGAAGGTTGACCCCATGGAACACAAAGCCGAAGGGTTTTGAGAAATTTCCACAACCATCCTCGAAGAAAGAGGTGCTTCGATTTTTGGAACTGAGTGGATTCTATCGGAAGTTTGTTGCAAACTTCAACAGCGTCTTGGCACCCCTGATGGATTTACTGAAGAAGACACAGAATTGTGGTGGACAGAACAATGCCAGGTGGCATTTGAGAATTTTAGAGCAGGATTAATCACCGCACCAGTTTTAGCTATACAAAATATTTTGAAACCCTTTGAAATTATGTTAGTACTCGGGATATAGGGGTCGGAGATGTATTGATGCAGAAAGATGATGCATGGAATTGAACGGCCAATTGGCTACTTGTTGAAAAAACTCAATATTCACCAGAAAAAAATATATAAAATCTCCATTATTGAACAAGAATGATTAAGTTTCACACTGGCCTGACAATATTTTAATGTGTATATGACAAACAAATTGTCGGAGATGGTTGTGGATAACGACCAACCCTCGCATTTTTTGAATATTTAAAGGCCAGAATATGAGAATATCTAATTGGAATCCTATCTTACCGACGTTAAATTTATTAAATGTACATGCTGTGGGTCCTAAAATGTGGTAGCAGATGTGTTATCGCAGACTTAAAGGAAAAAGTTTAGATGAGGATTTGACTTATTGCAGTGTTATATTTTTGTGCAGAATTAATATGAATGGTGTAACTGAGATTCATATTCTTGTAATTCATAATAATGGGATTAAGAATTAGAGGAAAAGAAATGAAGCCATCTTTTCATCCTGCTGTTTCATGTGTTTTTTTTTCTGAAGAGGGGACATGTTATGAAGCCGAAAGCATGTCCGGTCACTTCAAGACAGAACGGGTTTTGCTGAATGAAAATACAGCCACAGATGCCTGCTAAAGATCAGCCTATTCCATATGTCATCATTAGCTGGGAAATGGATACCTGAGTTTTGGTTGCTGTTTTGACAACAATTCAAATGCAACCAAAGTGTTTAAATAACGCTCAGGATACCAGAAGCCAACGGAATTTGAATATTATTGTTTGGACACCTGGAAAGAAATCAAATTGTGAGAATTATTGTATCATGGGAAGTATATAAATTCAGCATTTTGAACATTAGAGGGAGAGCCACTGCCTTCCAACAGCAGAGTAACTGCTGTAGAGCAGGAGTGCTAACTGGCCATCTCAAACATTTTCTATCAATGATACATGTCCATTTAAAAGCTACTTGCAATAAAAAATGACCCAGGGAGATCAGCAGCTGGAAGAGTGAACACAGCAGGGAAGATGGATTCTGTGTGCATTTGAGATTGTAATGTTTAATATGTGAGTAATTCGACGAGCATATTTATACAGAGTTGGAGTCAGATAGTAAGTAGCTAAGAAAAGAGGGGCTTGCATTTGTGAATAGTTTTTGTTTAGTTTTCACTATTAAAGTTAAGAAACTAACTTATTATTTTTTGTTTAAATAGTGGAATGTAGGAGATCTGTGTCGCTCATATTTTAACAGTTTACGAGGTGAGGCGAGCTTTTCTGGGTGCTTGATTTGAATGAATAGAGGAGTTCCACTCCACCTTGTAAATGTCCATGCACACTCACCCCATTTCCCTGCAGCTGGCCCATATCCTTCCAGTCCTTTCCTATCCACATGTTTATCCAAATGCGTTTGAAATGTTGTTAATGTACCTCCCACCAACCACATCTGCTGGCAGCTCATCCACGTACCATCCTCTGTAGAAAGAAGTGCCCCCTCGGGTTCCCTTTTATTCCTTCCCCTTTAACCTTAAACTGATCCCATCCAGTCGTTGATTCTCTACACCTTGGAAAAAGGCTGAGAGCATTAACCCTATCCATACCCCTCGTGATCTTATACAGCTCTAGAAGGACTCCCTCAGTCTCCTACACGCTAAAGAAAATGTCCTAGCTTGTCCAAACTCTCCCTATAACTCAGACCATTGGGTCCTGGCAACGTCTTTGTAAATTCCTGCTGCAATCTTTCTAATGTATTAATATGCTCCCTATAACAACGTGACAAAACTGAACACATTACTCCAAGTGCGGCCTTTCCAAAGTCCTGGGTAACTGCAAAATAAATTCCCAAATTCTATACTTAATATCCTGTCTGATGAAGGCCAATGTTCCAAAAGCCTTCTTCAGTGCCCTGTCTACCTTTGACTGCACTCAAAGAGAAATATGTACACCTGAACACCAAGGTCTCTCTACCCACTACACCCCTTAAGACCCTTCCATTCACCATGAAACTCCTACCTTGATTTGAGTTTCCAAAATGCAAGACCTCACACTTCTATATTAAATTCCATTTGTCATTTCACGGCCCACTTCCCCACCTGATTAAGGTCCTGCTGCAATTTCTGATTAACTTCCTCACTGATCATGCTCCCAATTACTTTAGAGTCATCTGCAAACTTACTAATCATACCTTGTACATTCTCAACCAAATCATCGATAACAAACAGCGATGGACCAAGCCTCCGGTCTGACAAACATCCTTCCACTAAACCCTCTGCTTCCTCCCATCAACCCAACTGTGTATCCAATTGGTCAGTCCCCCCAGCATTCCACGTGATGGAACCTTCCTGACCAGCCTGCCATGTGGAAACTTATCAAAGTCTTACTGAAATCCATAGAGGCCACGCCTGCCGCTCTGCCCTCATCAACTTTCTTGGTCTCTTCATCAAAGGACTCTAAGAAATTTGGGAAGCACGATCTCCCACTCACAAGTCTTTGCGGACTGCTCTGAATCAAACCCAGTTTAAGTAATGGGTGCAGTCAATGGTATGCTCTCCTTCATTGTAAGATGATTCGAGTACATAAGTAAAGCCATTTTCCTGCTGTTGTAAAGCCTTGCTGAGAGAGCATTTGAGGCACTCTATACAGATTTGATCTCCTTTGTAAGGAATGATCTCCTTACCACAGACACGGATTTTGGTAACATGAGATGAGAGTGAAGACACTGAGTGTTTAATCTGTAGAGCTGTGAGAGATGAAGAAATGGTGATGCTGAAACAAGAGGACTGGCAGTGATCACGTATTTCCAAAAGAGACATTGATTGGGTGAGAAATACCATACTTTACGCAGGATTAATTGGTTTGATTTATTGCCAAGTGTACCTCAGTACAGGGAAACATTTTATATATGCGCAGTGGAGGCAGGTCATAGGAAGCATGGCTATACAGATCATAGGGAGAAAATAAACTTGTACAGAGAAAGTCATACAGGTTTCACTGAACAGGACATGAACTAGACAAGATCAACATGAATAATATCATCATTATTTGAACTTAGAGAGTCCATGCCTCAGTCTATCGTGACTTTCCTAATAGTTTATATGCCTAGATGAACTCTCCCCACATTATTGTGCAGTCGGCGTGTGAACCCGTACTGAACCTCAGGTTGCTCACAAACCCCAAAAGCAGCCACAATACCTTCCATCTGAAACAGGTAGCCATTCCCACCAGATTCTGCCCTACATAGAGAACACCAGGCTGTTTTCTCGGAAATGAAAGATGCCTTCTTGAGATTTCACACAAGACATATGGCTTCCCAGCTCACCACTAGAAAACCACGTTAAACTCCCACGTGTGTATCATGAGCCAGGAGGAACAACGTGGAGCAGTCTGTCTGTGCAGCCTCTGCCCCACTTTTTCATCACGTCAGATCATCTATTAGGAGACAGCGAGGACTGCCGATGCTAGAGATTGGTGTAGAGAATGCATTGCTGGAAAAACACAGCAGGTCAGGCAGCATCCGAGTAGGGGGAGAATTGATGTTTCGGGCATAAGCCATTCATCAGGAATCAGCATCAATTATCTCATTCTGTCCCTGTGTAAGTGCGTTGAGCGGGAATGGACTCTTCCTGTTCCTTTATAAGTGGCTCAAGGGGCTGAATGGCGTCATCCTATTGCTCTGTCAGTGACTCAACAGACTGACTGGCTTCTTCCTCGTCCGATTGGACAGGGCCAAGGGTCTGACTGGGTTACCCCTGGTTCCTGTTTGACAGCTCGATGTGCTGCCAAGTGTGATGGTGCTGCAGCTTTAAGAGGTTATTTTAAGAGAGAGATTGAGCGATAGTTACCAAGCTGGCTAGTTAAGACCACTGGAGTAAACAGCGAGGGAGGCCTTTGTGTTGTTTCAATGCAGCCTGAATGGGTGTGGCCAGCTCTCACAGATTCGGGTCCATGGGTTTTGGTTTCTCAGCAACATCAGAAACTAATGGGGTCAACACAGAGTTGGAAGCTTCAGTGGATGTCTCCTGGCTGCTACTCTCTCTGAAATTTCTCTTGATGTTGTTTTTAATTCCTGGATTGGAGAAATATTTGTGCCAATCTGTTTCTGAATATTCCTTTTTGCCAGGGTCTGTGTTTATGGGAGTTTCCTGTATTGGAACAGTTCATTAGTAATAGCTCCACGATCTATTATTCTGTTAACTTGGCCAATAGAATTACGTTATTCTAAATTCCCCTTTCTTTGGTTTCAATTTATCTTCCATGTTTAAATAAATGGTGTTTTGCTTCTCACCAAATAGTTTGACCATTCACATTGCATCTGGAACAGACAGTTTACATTTCCTTTAAAATATGAAAATATTAGAGTCTAGGCAATTGCCATCAAACATTTTCGAGGGGCTCTGGTGTGGTCCATCACACTAGACTCCCTCTCTTCCTGAGTAATAGGCTGGAGGCACTGAATGGGCTGTCCCTGTTCTTCTCCAATACTGTCAATGGGCTGAATGATTTCCTCATATTCCTGTGAAACCAGCGTGAGGTGCTGAATGAACTCTTGTTTTACTGTGGCAATGTGCAGTGTCAGGCAGTGCTGTTACATGAATGTTACAGACACTTTAACAGAAAAAACCTGAGTGGTGTCTGGGTCTTGCTGCACATGGACAGAGACCAGTTCAGGAGCTGACGAGGGACAAAATGTTCTGAACATTGTGGAATCTTCAGTGACCATCCCCACTTCTGATCTTATGGTGGGGAGGGTGGGGGCGGGGAGACATTGATGAAAAAGCTGAAGATGTTTGTGAAGAGGAAGCTACCCTGAGGATCTCGCACAGAGCTGACCCAGGACTGAGATGATGAACATCTTCCTTTGTGCCATGTTTGACCCCAAACACTGGAGAGTTTACTCTGATTCCCATTAAGTCCAGTTTTGTTAAGTTCCTTGATGCTTCAGAAGTTAACCACTGCCTTGATATCAGGGCCAGTCATTTTTGTCTGAACCCTTGTGTCAGCCTCTTTTGTTCATATCAAGAAGCCATGATATAGGAGCAGCGAGTGCTTTCTTCAAACAGGTGGTATTGAATGTCAGGATTTCTGTTCTCAACACTGTTCAGGGGAGCTAGATGACTGAAAGTATTTCAAGACAAGGTCGATGGATATTGACCTGTCAGAGAATTGAGGGCTATGAAGAATTGGGAATGAAAGAGGATTTGAGACCAAGAGCAGATCAGCCACGATCTTAGGGAAGGGCAAGGCAGGCTTGGGGAGTGAACGACCTCCCCCTGTTTCTAATGTACTCACATTCTGTTATTGGAAAGTTAGTGGGTGTTATTGACATAAATGTGCAATTGCTGAACATTGCAGTCAGGAGGCCAGAGGATTTTGTGAGACATCTCTGGGTGAGATATGGGGGCGATATTCACAGTGAATCTGGGTCTATACATGATCAACAAACGAAACACAAGTTTCAGAGACGGGAAGTTCAGTAAAGAGAGAGACGGGCCTCTTTCATACCCCGCCTAGATTCTTCAATTACATTTCCCAAATCACCTCAAACCGTGTGGGACAGCCTTGAAGGGCTGAATGGTCTCCTCCATTTCTGTGCATCAGGTTATAGATGAAAGTAGCCTCCAACTGTTCCTGTCTAGCAGATTTGAGGGCCTGAATGGAACACAGAAACATGGGATTGAGGAGCAGGAGTGGGGCATTAGATACTTTGACCCTTCTCCACCAGGCACCGATATTGTGCCTGATCAAGTTGTGGTCTCAGTGCCACTTTCCTGTCTGTGTCCAATTATCTGTGACTCACTTCCCTGTCAAATAATTAACTAACACAGCTTTCAGGCCATGTGAACATAGAGGCACAATAAAAACTTCCAGTGAAGAGAATTCCCACTTGAATTTTTCGTCATTCCTCTTATAGAATCAGAGAGTCACGCAGAACAGAAACAGACCCGTTAGTCCAATCTGTTCACTCCGATCAGATATCAAATCTGATCTCGTTCCATTTGCCAGCATTTGGCCAATATCCCTCCTGTGATTGTACCTGCCTGCACCACTTCCTCTGGCAACAATTTCTGTACACACAAAACTCTCTGTCTGAAACATTTATCTTCCTGTCCCTTCTAAATCATTCGCACTCTCCCCTATCTTGGGATCAGAACGTGGCTATTCAGAATATCCATACATCTGATGTCACCACTCAACCTCTGACACTCCTGGGGGAACGATCTCAACCTAATCAACCTTTCCCCGACGCTCACACCTCCAGTCCTGGAGCATCCACATAAATCTTTTCTGCAGACAACCAGTTGCACGCAGTATTCTTAAAGTGGCCTCACCAACATCCTGGGAGAGTTGGATTTGGCTGAATTCCCTTTGCTTTAGCCAGTGAGGAGATTCCAGTGAATTCTGGTTAGGGAATCATCTAAAAGGTAGCACAGTGGTTAGCACTGCTGCCTCACAGCACCAGAGACTCGGGTTCGATCCCAGCCTTAGGTGACTGTCAGTGTGGAGTTTGCACATTCTCCCCGTGTCTGTGTGAGCTTCTAATGGGTGCTCCTCCAGTTTCCTACCACAGATGCAACATGCCCCCACAACTCCTATATTCAGTGCTCTTACTGATGAAGGCAAATGTGTACTGCACCATTGTCTACCTACGAGTCCACTTTCAAGGAACAAAGTGCTGCAGCCCTATGTCCCTTTGTTTCATAACACTCCCCAGGACCTTACCATCAAGTGTATAATTTCTGCCCTGATTTGCCTTCTCAAAATACAAAACCTCGCATTCATTTAAATTACATTTCATCTCTCACTCCTTGCCCCTTTGTACCATTTAATTGTGGTCTCGTTGTACTCTGAGATAATCTACTACATCACCTTTCTGATGTAATCTGGAAACTTACTAACTATGGCGCCAATGTTCACATCCAAATCCTTGATATAAATGATGAAATTCAGTGAACTCAGTCCTGATTCTTGCAGCACACTGCTGCTCACAGTGCATCCATTTCTCTTCCTTCAAGCCAATTACGACTCGCTTCCCCTGTATCCCAAATGACCGAAACTTACTCATCTATCTACCAATCGGAATGTTATGAACACCATGCTGAGGTTCACATAGACAATATTTACCAAACTGCCTTCATCAATCTTCTTTGTCACCTCTTCATAAAGCTCAACCAAAATAATGAGACATGATTTCCCATGCAGAAAGACAGGTTGACTATCCTGATCAGCCCTTGCCTTCCCAAATGTATGTCAATCCTGGCCCTCAGAATCCCCTCCAACAACTTACCCACCACTGACATCAGGCGAATTGGTCTATAGTTCCCCGGCTTTTTGGGTCTCTGTTTCCTTTTCTAGTCCCACTGCTCCACTGCTCACAACAAATGTTAGAGTAACCAGGTCAGTGATATGACCGATGATATCGGTCTGAGACTGGGTCAGGGACAGTTTTAGCAACAAGTCAGGCTAGTTTCTTTAACACATTTATGATCCAAAGCAATGTTACTCAAACTATGATGGAAAGATGAATGGAAAAGTGATCGGGTATTGCAAATATATCATCGATAGTTCCATGATTAAAACACACACACACAGACACACACGCGCGCGCACACACACACAAACCGGTTAACAAAATCTCTGCAATTTTAATTTGAAAGACCTTTGTCCAAATATTATTGTAACTCATGACAAAAGTAAAAATTCAGATTGTCCAAAATGTTATTCTGCTTCTGAAAATATTCTACCCACACACAAGCTGCTGACAATGGGATTTCATCCTGAGAGAGTTGGATTTGGCTTAATTCCCTTTGCTTTAGACGGTGAGTAGATTCCAATGGATGCTGGTCAGGGATCACCCAAAGGGTGGCACGGTGGTTAGCACTGCTGCCTCACAGCACCAGGGACTTGGGGTCGATTGCAGCCTTGGGTGATTGTCTGTGTGGAGTTTGCACATTCTCCCTGTATCTGTGTGAGCTTCTAATGGGTGTTCCATATTCCTACCACAGCTCAAACTGTGGAGGTTAGGTGGATTGGTCACGCGAAATTGTCTGGAGTCAGGGATTTCTAGGTTAGGTGCATTAGTCAGGGGTAAATGTAGGGGAAAGGGTTGGGAAGGTTGGTGTGGACTTGTTGGGCCGAAGGGCCTGCAGGGATTCTATAAAAACAAGAATGGTCACAATGACTGTAGAGCTTTATTTTTAGCTTGCACGCATTGCTGTGATGAGGAACAATGAAGGAGAGAGAGTGCAATAGGCCATTCCTTCTCAGGCAGATTACATTTTCTCTCTCTCTGAGCTGAATCATACAGTAATGTCATCCTCTCCCAAACTGGACCATGTGAGGTCTCCTTGTACATTGTCCAAACTATGTCTCCATCACATTCCCTGTTCCATGTAGATGCAACATTGCTGCCGTCATGCACAAAGCCATACCCTCAGCAGAACTATGTTTACATGGCCCTGCGCCATTAAAACTAAAATGTTTAATTTATTCAGAATTCCTGTGTTAAAATGAATGCAGTTTTTAAAGAAATACAGAAATTGCTGTAAAGGCTCAGCAAGTCTGTCAGCATCCAGATGCCTTTTACATGCTGTATTTGTACCAGCCTCCAGCACTTCCTCTGGCAGCTCATTCCATACACACACCACCCTCTGTGTGAAAAGGTGCCCTTTAGGCCTCATCAAAACATTTACCCTGTCACATTCATCCAATGTCCTCTAGTTTTGGACACCCCTAATCGGGGGAAAATCCTGACGACTCACCCTATCCATGACCATTCTGATTTTATAAACCGCTACTGCTGCGAAATGTGACTCCAATCAGCACAAATAGCTGCAGTTTCAGTCATCCTGGGCCTAAATTCTGAAATGCAATACTGACACCTCTTCCTTCTCCATCAAGTCACAATTCTAAATCCATTTTAATCAGTTTGTTCAGATATATCCTGAGACACTTCTGTGGGATTTACACCTAGACCTTTGTGCCCAGAGGTAGGGACACTAGCATCACTCAGCAATACCCATAAAGCTGTAACATTATTCTCCTGTGTGTTTGTTCATCAGCCTGTTCTGACATACTGTGACAGACCTCTGCAACAGGCAGGGCTTGAATCCAGTCCTTCTAGTCCAGAGCTAGGAACACTACCACACAAGTTCAGGAATTGGAATCAAATCCATAGCTCTGCTTCAGAGGCAGGGACACTACCCACCACACTACCATACCCAGATTTTGGGTCATATTTTAGTGCCCACTTTCAGCTTGGTGTGGATTTATTATAATCAAGTTACCATTACTGAACTGCACAAAACACGTTGTATTGTTAAACAAATGCAAGATATTTGTCTCAACTGAAGGATATTGAGTGTACGTGCTACACTATCGAAATTAAATGTGAACAACTTTAATCGCTATTATCTGTAGTCTGCAATATTAGGGAAAGAAATCCTGCAGACACACTCTGTCCAATGAAGGGTCTCAAATGGATATTTATTATTGAACACCAGAGATCAATGAAGAGCTTAATTTATGGTCCCACAACACCGATCAATAATACCCACCTCTAACGTGCGACTGCCCTCTTCCGAAACACATGAAATGACACCAGGCTGATGATTACAGTCCAGCCTCTCCTTCCCACCTACTGTGTCTGAAATCTGTCCCTCCTCCCCCTAATCACACAAGGCAAATCAAGCTCAGGGTCTTTGTGAAAATCAAGGCCGGAGTGTGTAGGTCTCCTGGAGAGGGGGAGGGTATTTTAAAATTGAAGGGGGAGGGTGAGGTGGCAGTAATATCACTCACTGGGCTGAGGGGTGGCAGATGGAGTTTAATTTGGATTAATGGGAGGTATGGGATTTGGTAAATCAAAGAAGAGTAGGACCTATAAATTAAAAGTAGGATCTTTGGCAGTGTTGTAATACAGAGACCTAGGCCGTCAGGTTTAATTCTTTAAAGTTTGAATCTCATATAGATAGTGTGGTTAAGAAGGTGCTTAACACACTTGGCTTCATAGGTCAGACCTTTGAGTATTGGAATTGGGGCGTCATGTTGAGGTTGTATTGGACATTGGTAAGGCCCCTTGTGGAATACTGTGTCTAGTCTGGTCATCCTTCCCGCTAATTCCATTGGCACACCACCCTCTGGGTGAAGAAGCTGCCCCTTAGGTCGCTTTTAAATGCTCCCCTCTCACCTTAAGTCTTTGTCCTCTAGTATTGTGCTCCCGCACCCTTAGAAAATACCTTCGCGATTCACTTTGATATTATTGACCTTGATATTATTAAGCTGGAGAGGGTTCAGTAGAGCTTAACCTGGATGTTGCTGGGAAAGGAGAGATTGAGCTATAAGGAGAGATTGGGTAGGCTGGGACGTTTTTCACTGGAGAGGATGAGATTAAGGAGTAAGTTTACAAAGGTTTATAAAATAATGAGGGGTACAGATAAGCTGAAGGGCTGATGTCATTTCCCTAGAGTTGGGAATTCAAAACTGAAGGATATTTTAAGGTGCGAGGAAAAAGATTTCCAAAAGTCATGAGAGGTAATTATTTTAGACAGAATCTGGCTTGTGTGTGGAATGAACTTCCAGAGGAAGTGGTGAAAGCAGGGACAGTTACAACGTTTAAAGGACATTTAGATCATACATGGATAAGACATCAGTTTGGATGGTGCTGTGAGCAGCTGCCCTCTCCCTCCCCCTCTCTGAATGAATCCCTGTTGGTTTTCACCCTCTGCCAATGCCTGTGCAGTGGCGTGTGGAGACCAGCAGAGGGTGGCATTGCATCACTTTAAGCACCACAGAGACTGCCAGACCTGCCCCACACAGAGACACACAGATACACACATGGGAATGGTTAGGGCACTACGTGAAGCTCATCTGGTAACTTAAACTACACATAAAGAAATGCTCAATTTGCTTTGTAAACTGTTAAAATATGAGTGATAGATCTGCCAAATTCCACTGTTTAAATAAAAACATCAATTTATTTTTTAACTCTGAAATTGAACATTTTACATCAACTGTTCACAACTCTGAGACCCCCTTTCTCTTAACTGCTTATTACCCGACTCCAGCTCGATAGCAATATACTGTATCTGGGTCTGCCATCCTCTCATACCACAGGTGCTGGGAAGCTCTCAGTTCAGAACAGCATTCCCTCTCTCTTGAAGGTACAGTACACACTTTCAACTTCATCACATTATTCCCTGATGAATATCGATAAGTGGGACCTATCGGATTTCTCTTGCTCTGTGGTTTGTCAATATTTCATTTGCTCCGTCTGGTGTGTGTCAGGACTTTTGTTGCTCCATTGACAGCATGTCATTATTCGACTTTGTCCATAGGAATATGTCAGTATTTCACTTGCTCACACTCGTGTATGTGGGGAAGGATTTCAGTTGTTTCATGGGGACTGTGACACTGTAACAATCTCAATGTTTGTAGATGGCACCGAACCTGGAATAACTCTGAAGTCTATGGAGGACAGTGTGGAACTCTAACAGGACAGTGACACGTTGGTGTAGTGTTCAGGTTTATGGCAGATGGGGATCAGTGCAGAGCTGTGTGAGGTGATGCACTTTGTTAGGAAAGACAATGAAAGACAGTTTAAAACAGGCTGTGCCATTATAAAGGGGCTGCAGGAACAGAGAGTCCTGGGTGTATATGAGCACAGATTGTTGAAGATGTCAGGACAAGTGGGGAGAGCAGGAACTATCACAGATTAGTTTCAGTATCTGAGCTGTTTACAGGAGGAGGTGTAGGAGGGAGCCTCCGTGCTCCCTTCCTGGGAGGTGGTGGTGACGATGTATTGTGAGCCCACCCTCCTGCCCACCGAGACCGTGGGGATTCCATTTGTACCAGTTCGACACAAAAGGGAGATGGCATCAGGACCACGGCTTCTAGGTTATGCCGGGTGAAACGGAGCTGCCAGTGGGTTTAAAGTGAGCATTGCCCTTCACTGAACATTGCTCCGAACTCGGTCGGTGGGACGTGCATGTTTCAGAATCTCCACACGAGGTGTACCGGTCCTCTCCGACTCGGACGAGGGTCCTCCCCACATGGTAGGGGAAGGGGGTGAGGGAACGGATATCGGGCACTCCACCACCGGGCTTGGCCCTTTCTGTCCTATTCCAGGCTGTTTCTCCTGGAATGGGAGAAAGGGAGGGTGTGAGTGGGTGGCCCTGCTGTTAGTGTTGGTGTAGGTGGGGATAATGGCAAATGGTGAGGCTTTCAGAGGGAGTCTGTCGACAGTGTTGTATCCATGCAGTGTAATTGATGTGGGGGGTAAAGTGGACGGGGTGACATAGAGAGAGTGAGAGACAGAGAGAGACAGAGACAGTGACAGAGGGAAGGTGCTGCATTCGACAGTGACAGTGTTGGAGCATGAGCCTTATTCGGGGGTCAGTGCTATGACAGATATACCGTGAGTGTGAGGGAGCAGAGAGAATACGGTGACCCTTATCCTGACAGAGCGGGGAAGGTTATTGATGTTTGTCCTGTATTGCTGGACATTTCTTCAGACCGCAGATACTGCACTGAGCTGGGTGGGGAGCTCAGACCATGCTCGGTGGGTCTGGTGGTGTGGCTCCCTCTGGGAAGAGAATGGTACCCTCTGTACTTGCCCATTCACCAGGACCTCCGTGACCCTGTCGACAAACCGTGGTATAATTGTCCCTTATCTGCCATGCTCGGGATAAACTGTTCAGGGCAGCTCCAAGATGAGAAAGCTCAACTGTGTGCCCATTGGCCTTTCAAAGATGGCACCAGTGCCAGGGGTCACAGAATATCCAGGGGTATCCTGGTGATGGTGAATACCTCCAGCCATGATGGGTGGGAGAATCGGGCTGGCATTGAATGAGAGGGACACCATGTTGGGGGGGGGGCAGGGTAATCAATGAGTTGAGTTTGATAAGAAAGCACCAGGAATCTAGCTTGCCCTCGTACCCGATAATCTCTCTCTCACTTCACTGAAAATGGCACCGAGGAAAATTATTGTTAGAATCAGCCTCTTGAGTCATAGATTCTGTTGAAACTACTCCCATTTACAAAGCTGTAGAACAAATGGTCATCCAAGACTCTCCATCATTTCACCTCACACCAATATCCCTTTTTCCCCATCTTTCCTGGGAAGACTGGCTCATGTTACAGTATGCTATCGAAGTCTCTACATTTCAGCATTCTGTAACCTGGGAACACATCCTTCCATGACACTGTCTCTCAGTCTCGCCCTCACTGTCTATACCCCAAACCCCTCCCATGTGGTGATATTTAAATTGATTCCCCCTCTATCTCTCTCTGGCAGTGATGTTCACACCCACAGTACCCCCTCATCATGGCCCAATGGAGATATGGAGCTGGAAATGGGTGGGAGCTGCAAGTTTCCCCACACTGGGCAGGGATCGAACACAATGTTACAGAGCAATGCATTGGGGTGGTGTACACCGTCCTACATGCTGGGAGGGTAGCTGCTCCTGGTTTACAAATTCACCAGTTATCACTGCACAGGTCGCTATGCTGGGCAGACTATCTGGTTGAGGTTAATAGATAATGCAATGATGTGGGATATGCAGCTCCCCGTGCTGGAAGGATATTTGTTCCAGGTTCACACATTAGTGTTCTGCTGTGGTCTGCACAGCTCGAGGTACTGGACAGAAATGTAGCCTGTGCACAGTACATCATTGTGGTGGGTTGGATGGCGGGAAAGGTGATGGACAGGTCACGGAGCTCCATGGAACATTCTGTCCCCGACATTCTATAACTGCCATTCCCCGGAACGTTCTGTCCCCAACATTCTATAACTGACATTCCCCGGAACGTTCTGTCCCTGACATTCTATAACTGCCATTCCCCGGAACGTTCTGTCCCCAACATTCTATAACTGACATTCCCGGGAACGTTCTGTCCCCAACATTCTATAACTGCCATTCCCCGGAACGTTCTGTCCCTGACATTCTATAACTGCCATTCCCCGGAACGTTCTGTCCCCAACATTCTATAACTGACATTCCCCGGAACGTTCTGTCCCCAACATTCTATAACTGACATTCCCCGGAACGTTCTGTCCCCAACATTCTATAACTGACATTCCCCGGAACGTTCTGTCCCCAACATTCTATAACTGCCATTCCCCGGAACGTTCTGTCCCGGACATTGTTTGTGAACAGCCGGACGTCAGTGAATTGAACAAACGATAAGATCCCGAGGGAAGAGATCCCGTTCCAGGGAGAAGGAGACCCTATTCCGAAGGCCCCTCAGGCAGTTAAAGGGGTGAATACGTTTTCCCGGCGTTTACATTTCTTCACGACACAGGATTGACCACAATTTAGACCAAAAATACAGGAATTCCCAAACTCCGTTTGTCTTCAGGAAACTGGGACAGAATCCTTCAGGACAGCAACGTTCCTACCCTCCGTATTAGGAACTGGGAAGGAGTGACCTGTGTCTGCTCTCGGGTGATCGAGTGTGTGGGAATGTTCTAGAAACCATCTGTCCTTATGGATGTGTCTCTGTGTGTTTTGGGGAGGGAGGGTTTCTTGTGATTTATGTCACATTTTTGTCAGTAATTCCGACCTTCCCAATTGTTATTCCAGCTCCAATTATTTTAATAAATCCCTGAATACAGGGACACATTTGAAAATCTCACTGTGTCCCTGATCAAACGGGTCCCTTTGCCTCCAGGCTGATGGATAATGGGTTTGTTTTCCTTCCTCACAGTAAACGTAGTGACCATCTACGTCCTGCTTTATAAAGATTGTGGATTGTCTCCATGTGTCAGACGTTACCTGGGGGCCATGGCAGCGGCGGATATCCTGGTCATTATCCTCGACCTGATCCTGAGACACATTCCCATTGTTTATCGGGAACAGTTTTATTTCCTGAGGGACTCCGTCCCCGTGTGTAATATCCACGCCGTCCTGCTTTATGCAGCCACTGACTGCTCTGTCTGGTTCACCATCACTTTCACCTTTGATCGGTTTGTGGCCATTTGTTGCCAGAAGCTGAAAAGTAAATATTGCAGTGAGAAGACGGCGGCTGTGGTTCTGGGAGCAGTGACTGTACTGAGCTGTTTAAAGAACATTTCCTGGTATTTTATGCTCACGGCTCGGTATTGGATGGTGAACACCCCCTGGTTTTGTGATGTAACAGCCGCTGTTCTATTCTCCATTGTCTGGGTCACAATCGAGTCCCTCCACCACATTCTAACCCCGTGTGTCCCATTTCTCCTGGTTCTGCTGCTCAATGTTCTCACCGTCAGACACATTTTAGTGACCAGCAGAGCCCGCAGGAGACTCCGCGCTCACACCAATGGGGACGCTCAGTCTGACACTGAAATGAGAAACCGACAAAAATCCATCATTTTACGATTTGTGATCTTGGCCAATTTCATCCTGTTATGGTCAACGTTAATGGTGTATTCCATATTGGACCGGATGTGGTTTATTGCGTATCGGTCTGTGTCTCTCCATCACTTCGTGCAGGAATTGGGCTTCATGCTGCAGCTCCTCAGTTGCTGCACAAACACCGCGATTTATGCCGTGACCCAGACTAAGTTCAGGCAGCAGCTGAAGAATGTGCTGAAATATCCCTTCACCCAAATCCATCCATCCATCAAATTCCCTCATTAATCACTCCATCCGGGATTTTCCCATTTCAGTTCAGTGTTTCAGCGATGGGGCAGCCTGTCGCTATGGTAACAGACTGAGGGTAGCGCTGGTTTGTCCATCCTTATCCCACAGGGGGGTTACAGGGAAACATTTCAATGTTTCTCACAACTCAGGGCCCAGTGAGAAAAGGCACCATCCCACTGACTGTATCCATCACTTCCATTTGTAACCAATAAAAATGTTGATTAAAGCGTGCCGAGCAGCAGAGTGACCGATGTTGTTGGGTGTCTTTGTGTTGGTGAAGCTGAGCTGGAGAGAGACAGACTCAGCCCCAAGTCCTGGTCCTCAGGGAAGGGGAGGGGACCGCGCCCTGAGCTCAGGAGCTGGGTTTAACTCCCTCTGACACCCCCCTACTCCAACCTGGCCTCACCATTTCCTCTCCCCGACTCTTCCTCCTCAATTCTCTCCCTCTCTCTCTCTTTCTGCACTCAGTCTCTCTCACCACCTCTCCCTTTCACTCTCTCTGGTCCCCTCTCAGACACCCCCCCAACCCCGGTTTCTCCACCTGCCTCCACTATTCTTTCTGCCTCACTCTCCCTCTCTCTCTCACACCCCCAACATGAGTTTCTCCACCTGCCTCCATTCTTCTCTCTCCCCCTCACCCTCACTCTCTCTCTCTCTCTCCTGCCGTCTCTGTCTCCCTCCCGCAATTCCGTCTCTCCCCCAATTTCCCCACTTCCCACATCTCTCAATCATCTCACCTCCACCCCCCACACGCAGCCTCACCACAAACACCCAGTCTCTAGGTCAGAGGGAGAGGGAAGGACCAGGGAGACAGAGTGTGTCAGAGAGAGAGGAAGGGCAGGACAGGAGGGAGAGAGATTGAGTCAGAGAGAAACGGAGGGAAGTGGGGAGAGAGAGAGAGACACCGAGGAAGGGGGATCGAGAGTGGGAGAAGATGGAGAGAGAGCGAAGGAGCAGGGAGAGACAGAGGGAGAGAGAGAGAGAGGGAAGGGAGAGATAAGGTGAGGGAGGGAGAGAGAGAAATAGGGGAGGACATAATGAGAGAGGGGTCAGAGAGAGGGGGGACAGGGAGAGGGGGACAGAGAGAGGGGGGAGATAGAGAGGGCGACAGAGAGAGGGGCACAGAGAGTGGGGGAGATAGAGGGTGTCAGAGAAAGGGGGACAGAGAGAGGGACACCGAGAGTGGGGGAGATAGAGGGGGGTCAGGGAGAGAGGGGGTCAGAGAGAGAGGGGGACAGAGAGAGAGGGGGACAGAGAGATGGCGACAGAGAGAGGGTGACAGAGAGAGAGAGGGACAGAGACAGAGGAGGACAGAGAGAGGGGGGGGCAGAGTGTGGGGAAGATAGAGGGGGACAGAGAGAGAGGGGGACAGTGAGAGGGGGGAAGAGAGAGAGGCGGGTGGGAGGGTGAAGGGGCAGAGAGAGGGTGACAGAGAGAGGGGCACAGAGAGAGGGGATATAGAGGGAGACAGAGAGAGGGGTGCAGAGTGGGGGGGGAGAGAGGACAGAGAGTGAGGGATGGAGAGAGTGGGGGACAGAGAGAGAGGGGGACAGAGAGAGGGGAGGCAGAGAGAGAGGGAGCAGGGAGAGGGCGACAGAGAGGGGCAGAGAGCGGGGGAGAGATTGACGGGACAGAGAGAGGGGGACAGAAAGAGTGGAGGAGAGAGAGAGAGGGGGGACAGAGAGAAGGGAGGACAGAGAGATGGTGACAGACAGAAGGGGACAGAGAGAAGGGGACAGAGAGAGGGGTACAGAGTGGGAGAGAGAGGGGGACAGAGAGAGGGGGCAGAGAGAGGGCGACAGAGTGGGGGTCAGACAGCGGGGGGGGAGAGAGAGAGGGGACAGAGAGAGGGGGACAGAGAGAGAGGGGGAGATAGAGGGGACAGAGAGAGTGGGACAGAGAGAGGGGAAGATAGAGGGGACAGAGAGAGGGGGACAGAGAGTGGGGGACAGAGAGGGTACAGAGTGGGGGGGAGAGAGGGGGTCAGAGAGTGTGGGGATGGAGAGAGTGGGAGACAGAGAGAGAGGGGGACAGAGAGGGGGGCAGAGAGAAGGGGGCAGAGAGAGTGTAACAGAGAGGGGGTCAGAGAGCAGGGGAGAGAGATAGGGGACAGAGAGAGGAGTACAGAGAGAGGGGGAGATAGAGGGGACAGAGAGAGGGGGACAGAGAGAGGGGGACAGAGAGGGGTACAGAGTGGGGGGAGAGAGGGGGACAGAGAGTGGGGGGATGGAGAGATTGGGGGACAGAGAGAGAGAGGGGGGGGCAGAGGGGTGGAACAGAGAGGGGGGGCAGAGAGAGAGGGGGCAGAAAGAGGCAACAGAGAGAGGGGGACAGAGAGAGGGGGGGAACAGAGAAAGGAGGAACAGAGAGAAGGGGGGATAGAGAGAGAGAGGTGGACAGAGAGGGGGGGACAGAGAGGAGGGGGAACAGAGAAAGGAGGAACAGAGAGAAGGGGGGATAGAGAGAGAGAGGGAGACAGAGAGAGGGGTCGGGTGGCAGAGAGAGTGGGGGCAGAGAGAGGGCAACAGAGAGGAGGTCAGAGAACGGGAGAGAGAGAGAGGGGACAGAGAGAGGGAGACAGAGAGAGAGGGGGACAGAGAGGGGGGGCAGAGAGAGGGAGACAGAAAGAGGGGGACAGAGAGAGAGAGGGGGACAGAGAGAGGGGTCGGGTGGCAGAGAGAGTGGGGGCAGAGAGAGGGCAACAGAGAGGAGGTCAGAGAGTGGGGGAGAGAGAGAGGGGACAGAGAGAGGGAGACAGAGAGAGAGGGGGACAGAGAGAGGGGGGACAGAGAGTGAGGGGGACAGAGAGAGAGGGGGACAGAGAGAGGGGTCGGGGGGCAGAGAGAGGGCAACAGAGAGGGGGTCAGAGAGCGGGGGGGAGAGAGAGGGGACAGAGAGAGGGGGACAGAGAGAGTGGGGAAGAGAGAGGGGGTCAGAGAGAGTGGGACAGAGAGTGGGGGGGCAGAGAGAGTGGGGGCAGAGAGAGAGGGGGAAGAGAGAAAGGGTGACAGAGAGGGGGTCAGAGAGCGGGAGAGAGAGGGGGCAGTGAGAGGGGGATAGAGAGAGAGGGGGACAGAAAGAGGGGGCAGAGAGAGAGGGGACAGAGAGAGAGGGCAACAGAGAGGGGGTCAAAGAGCGGGGGAGAGAGAGAGGGGACAGAGTGAGGGGGACAGAGAGAGGAGAACAGAGAGAGGGAAACAGAGAGAGGGGTCGGGGGGGCAGAGAGAGCGGGGGCAGAGAGAGGGCAACAGAGAGGGGGTCAGAGAGCAGGCGAGAGAGGGGGTCGGAGAGAGGGGACAGAGAGAGAGAGGACAGAGAGAGAGGGGGACAGAGAGACGGCGACAGAGAGTGGGGGAGATAGAGGGGGTCAGAGAGAGAGGGGGTCAGTGAGAGAGAGGGGGACAGAGAGAGAAGGGGGCAGAAAGAGGAGACAGAGAGAGGGGGACAGAGAGAGAGGAGGACAGAGAGAGAAGGGTTCAGAGAGAGGGGGGGACAGAGAGAGGGGGGGACAGAGAGAGGGGGGGACAGAGAGAGGGGGGGACAGAGAGGGGGGGGACAGAGAGAGGGGGGGACAGAGAGAGGGGGGACAGAGAGAGGGGGGGACAGAGAGAGGGGGGGCAAAGAGAGGGGGAACAGAGAAAGGTGGGACAGAGAGAAGGGGGGATAGAGAGACAGTGACAGAGAGAGGGGGCAGAGGGAGAAAGAGAGAGGGGTACAGTGTGGGGCAGAGAGAGGGGGACAGAGAGTGGGCGGATGGAGAGAGTGGGGGATAGAGAGAGAGAGGGGGACAGAGAGAGAGGGGGACAGAGAGGGGGGCAGAGAGAGAGGGGGACAGATAGAGGGTGACAGAGAGGGGGTCAGAGAGCGGGGGAGAGAGAGGAGACAGAGAGAGAGGGGGACAGAGAGAGAGGGGGACAGAGAGATGGGGGGCAGAGAGAGAGGGGGACAGAGAGATGGGGGGCAGAGAGATGGGGGGCAGAGTGAGAGGGGGACAGAGAGAGAGGGGGACAGAGAAATGGGGGGCAGAGAGATGGGGGGCAGAGAGAGAGGGGGACAGAGAGAGAGGGGGCAGAGACAGGGGGACAGAGAGCGCGGGCGACAGAGAGGGGGTCAGAGAGCGGGGAGAGAGAGAGTACACAGAGGGAGGGGGACAGAGAGAGGGGGACAGAGAGGGGGGCAGAGAGATGGGGGACAGAGAGAGGGGGAACAGAGAGAGGGGGGAACAGAGAGAGGGGGGAACAGAGAGAGGAGGACAGAGAGCGGGAGAGAGGGGACAGTGAGAAGGGGATAGAGAGAGGGGGACAGAGAGAGAGAGGGGGACAGAGAGAGAGGGAGACAGAGAGGGGTGGAACAGAGAGAGAGCGTACAGAGAGAGAGGGGGACAGAGAGAGGGTACAGAGAGTGAGGGGGACAGAAAGAGAGTGTACCGAGAGAGGGGGACAGAGAGTGAGGGGGTCAGAGACAGAGGGGGTCAGAGAGAGAGGGGCAGAGAGAGAGAGGGGGGCAGAAGGGGGGGACAGAGAGAGTGGGGGACAGAGAGACGGGACAGAGTGAGGGGGAACAGAGAAAGGGGGAACAGAGAGAGGGGGGATAGAGAGACGGTGACAGAGAGGGGGGGCAGAGAGAGGGAGACAGAGAGAGGGGGACAGAGAGAGAGAGAGGGGCACAGAGAGAGCGGTCGGGGGCAGAGAGAGTGGGGGCAGAGAGAGGGCAACAGAGAGGGGATCAGAGAGCGGGGGAGAGAGAGAGGAGGACAGAGAGAGGGGGGACAGAGAGACGGCGACAGAGAGAGGGACGACAGCGAGAGAGGGGGACAGTGAGGTGGTACAGGGAGAGGCGGGTATGAGAGAGGGGGTCAGAGAGAGGGCGACAGGGAGAGGGCGACAGCGAGAGAGGGCAACAGAGAGAGGGGGGACAGGGAGCGGGGAAGATAGAGGAGGTCAGAGAGAGAGGGGGTCAGAGAGAGAGGGGGACAGAGAGTGGGGGAGATAGAAGGGGTCAGAGAGAGAATGAGGAATGAGAGAGAGAGGGGGACAGAGAGATTGGGGGTCAGAGAGAGAGCAACAGAGAGCGGGGGACAGAGAGTGGGGGAGATAGAGGGGGTCAGAGAGAGAGGGGGTCAGTGAGAGAGAGGGGGACAGAGAGAGGGGGACAGAGAGGGGGGGGCAAAGAGAGGGGGAACAGAGAAAGGTCAGACAGAGAGAAGGGGGGATAGAGAGATGGTGACAGAGAGAGGGGGCAGAGAGAGGGAGACAGAGAGGGGGGACAGAGAGAGGGTGACAGAGAGAGGGGGCAGAGGGAGAGAGAGAGGGGTACAGTGTGGGGAAGGGGGGGGGGTCAGAGAGAGGGGGTCAGACAGTGGGCGGATGGAGAGAGTGGGGGACAGAGAGAGGGGGGACAGAGAGAGAGGGGGACAGAGAGAGGGGTGCAGAGAGAGAGGGGGGGCAGAGAGGGGGGGGGGCAGAGAGAGGGGGACAGAGAGAGGGGGACAGAGAGAGAGGGGGACAGAGAAATAGGGGGACAGAGAGATAGGGGGACAGAGAGATAGGGGGCAGAGAGAGGGCGACTGAGAGGGGGTCAGAGAGCGGGGGAGAGAGAGAGGGGACAGAGAGAGGGGGACAGAGAGAGGGGGGCAGTGAGCGAGGGGGCAGAGAGAGGGGGTGACAGAGAGGTGGTCAGAGAGCGGGAGAGAGAGGGGACTGTGAGAGGGGGACAGAGTGAGGGGGACAGAGAGAGGGGGACAGAGAGAGGGGGACAGAGAGAGGGGGGGCAGAGAGAGGGGGCAGAGAGAGGGGGCAGAAAGAGAGGATGACAGAGAAGGGGTTAGAGAGCGGGAGACAGAGAGAGGGGGCAGTGAGATGTGGATAGAGAGAGGGGGACAGAGAGTTAGGGGGCAGGGAGAGAGGGTGACAGAGAGGGGGTCAAAGAGCGGGGGAGAGAGAGGGGACAGAGAGAGGGGTAGAGAGAGAGGGGAACAGAGAGAGAGAAGGGACAGAGAGAGGGGTCGAGGGGGCAGAGAGAGTGGGACAGAGAGAGTGGAACAGAGAGAGGGGTGACAGCGAGAGAGGGGGACAGTGAGGTGGTACAGGGAGAGGCGGGTGTGAGAGAGGGGGTCAGAGAGAGGGCGACAGCGAGAGAGGGCAACAGAGAGAGGGGGGACAGGGAGCGGGGAGATAGAGGGGGTCAGAGAGAGAGGGGGTCAGAGAGAGAGAGGGGGACAGAGAGAGGGGGTCAGAGAGAGGGCGACAGAGAGCAGGGGACAGAGAGTGGGGGAGACAGAGGGGGTCAGAGAGAGGGGGGTCAGAGAGCGGGGATAGAGAGGGGATCAGAGAGCGTAGGAGAGAGAGGGGACAGATAGAGGGGGACAGAGAGAGAGGGGACAGAGAGAGAGGGGACAGAGAGACGGCGACAGAGAGAGGGGGACAGAGAGTGGGGGAAATAGAGGGGGTCAGAAAGAGAGGGGGTCAGTGAGAGAGAGGGGGACAGAGAGAGAAGGGATCGGGGGGGACAGAGAGAGGGGAGACAGAGAGAAGGGGGGATAGAGAGACGGTGACAGAGAGACGGTGACAGAGAGAGGGGGTCAGAGAGAGGGGGACAGAGAGAGGGGGACAGAGAGAGGGGGGGTCAGAGAGAGGGGGACAGAGAGTGGGCGGATGGAGAGAGTGGGGGACAGAGAGAGAGGGGGGGACAGAGAGAGAGGGGGGACAGAGAGAGAGGGGGACAGAGAGGGGGGCAGAGAGAGAGGGGGCAGAGAGAGGGCAACAGAGAGGGGGTCAGAGAGCGGGGGAGAGAGAGGGGGCAGAGAGATGGGGGTCAGAGAGAGAGGGGGCAGAGAGAGAGGGGGCAGAGAGAGGGGGAACAGAGAGAGGGGGTACAGAGAGAGGTGGACAGAGAGAGGGGGTACAGAGAGAGGGGGTACAGAGAGAGGGGGGAACAGAGAGAGGGGGGCACAGAGAGAGGGGGGAACAGAGAGAGGAGGACAGAGAGAGGGGTACAGAGAGCGGGAGAGAGGGGACAGTGAGATGGGGGCAGAGAGAGAGGGGGCAGAGAGAGGAGGACAGAGAGAGGGGGTACAGAGAGTGGAGGACAGAGAGAGGGGGGAACAGAGAGAGGGGGGAACAGAGAGAGGAGGACAGAGAGAGGGGGTACAGAGAGAGGGGGTACAGAGAGAGGGGGTACAGAGAGAGGGGGGAACAGAGAGAGGGGGGAACAGAGAGAGGAGGACAGAGAGAGGGGGTACAGAGAGCGGGAGAGAGGGGACAGTGAGCTGGGGGCAGAGAGAGAGGGGGCAGAGAGAGAGGGACAGAGAGACGGCAACAGAGAGAGGGGCGACAGAGAGGGTGTCAGAGAGCGGGGAGAGAGAGAGTACACAGAGAGGGGGGGCAGAGAGAGGGGAGACAGAGAGAGGGGGGCAGAGAGAGGGGGGCAGAGAGAGGGGGGACGGAGAGATGGGGAACAGAGAGAGGGGGGATCAGCGAGAGGGGGGAACAGCGAGAGGAGGACAGAGAGATAGGGGGCAGAAAGAGGGCAACAGAGAGGGGGTCAGAGAGCGGGGGAGAAAGAGAGGGGACAGAGAGAGGGGGGCAGAGAGAGGCGGTGACAGAGAGGTGGTCAGAGAGCGGGAGAGAGAGGGGACTGTGAGAGGGGGACAGAGAGAGGGGGCAGTGAGAGAGGGGGCAGAGAGAGAGGGCGACAGAGAGAGGGGGGGACAGAGAGAGGGGGGGACAGAGAGAGGGGGAGACAGAGAGAGAGGGGGACAGAGAGAGAGGGGTCAGAGAGAGGGGGACAGAGTGAGGAAGGACAGAGTGAGGGGGACAGAGAGAGGGGAACAGAGAGAGGGGGGACAGAGAGAGGGGGACAGAGAGAGAGGGGGACAGAGAGAGGGGGGAAGAGAGAGGGGGGAAGAGAGAGGGGGACAGAGAGAGAGGGGGACAGAGAGAGAGGGGGACAGAGAGAGAGGGGGACAGAGAGGGGGGGGCAGAGAGAGGGGGGGCAGAGAGAGGGGGCAGAGAGAGGGGGCAGAAAGAGAGGATGACAGAGAAGGGGTTAGAGAGCGGGAGACAGAGAGAGGGGGCAGTGTGATGGGGATAGAGAGAGGGGGACAGAGAGTTAGGGGGCAGGGAGAGAGGGTGACAGAGAGGGGGTCAAAGAGCGGCGGAGAGAGAGCAGGGACATAGAGAGGGGGATAGAGAGAGTGGGACAGAGAGAGGGGCGACAGCGAGAGAGGGGGACAGTGAGGTGGTACAGGGAGAGGCGGGTGTGAGAGAGGGGGTCAGAGAGAGGGCGACAGAGAGAGGGTGACAGCGAGAGAGGGCAAGAGAGAGAGGGGGGACAGGGAGCGGGGGAGATAGAGGGGGTCAGAGAGAGAGGGGGTCAGAGAGAGAGAGGGGGACAGAGAGAGGGGGTCAGAGAGTGGGGATAGAGAGAGGATCAGAGAGCGTGGGAGAGAGAGGGGACAGATAGAGGGGGACAGAGAGAGAGGGGACAGAGAGAGAGGGGGACAGAGAGACGGCGACAGAGAGAGGGGGACAGAGAGTGGGGGAGATAGAGGGGGTCAGAAAGAGAGGGGGTCAGTGAAAAAGAGGGGGACAGAGAGAGAAGTGGGCAGAAAGAGGAGACAGAGAGAGGGGGACAGAGAGAGACGAGGACAGAGAGAGAAGGGGTCAGAGAGAGGGGGGGACAGAGAGAGGGGGGGGCAGAGAGAGGGGGGGACAGAGGAGGGGGCAAAGAAAGGGGAAACAGAGAAAGGTGGGACAGAGAGAAGGGCGGATAGAGAGACGGTGACAGAGAGAGAGGGCAGAGGGAGAGAGAGAGGGGTACAGTGTGAGGGAGAGAGAGGGGGGGCAGAGAGAGTGGGGGCAGAGAGAAGCCGACAGAGAGGGGGACAGAGAGTGGGTGGATGGAGAGAGTGGGGGGATAGAGAGAGAGAGGGGGGTAGAGAGGGGGGCAGAGAGAGAGGGGGCAGAGAGAGAGCGGGGGAGAGAGAGGGAACAGAGAGATGGGGACAGAGAGAGTGCGACAGAGAGAGAGGGGGTAGAGAGAGGGCGCAGAGAGAGGGGGCAGAGAGAAGGGGGACAGAGAGAGAGGCGACAGAGAGGAGGGGCAGTGAGGTGGTACAGGGAGAGGCGGGTGTGAGAGAGTGGGGGTCAGAGAGAGGGCGACAGAGAGAGGGGGACAGAGAGTGGGGGGGGCAGAAAGAGGCGACAGAGAGAGGGGGGGCAGAGAGAGGGGGCCAGAGAGAGAGGAGGCCAGAGACAGGGGGGCAGAGAGAGAGGGGGAACAGAGAGTGGAGGAGATAGAGAGAGAGGGGCAGAGAGAGATGGGGACAGAGAGAGGGGGAATAGAGAGAGGGGCTACAGAGAGTGGGGGGAACAGAGAGGGGGGCACAGAGATGGGGGGAACAGAGAGAGGGGCTACAGAGAGTGGGGGAACAGAGAGGGGGGCACAGAGAGATGGTGACTGGGAGGGGGACAGACCGAGGGAGGACAGAGAGAGGGGGACAGAGGGAGGGGAACAGACCGAGGGAGGACAGAGAGAGGGGGACAGAGGGAGGGGAACAGACCGAGGGAGGACAGATGGAGGTGGACGGGGGGGAACAAAGAGATGGTGACTGAGAGGGGGCAGAGAGAGGGCTACAGAGAGGGGGGACAGAGAGGGGGAGACAGAGAGGGGACACAGAGAGAGGGGGACAGAGAGAGGGGGACAGAGAGAGGGGGACAGAGAGGGGGCAGAGAGCGGGCGACAGAGAGGGGTGGACGGGGGGGGGAACAGAGAGATGGTGACTGAGAGGGGGCAGAGAGAGGGCTACAGAGAGGGGGGGACAGAGAGAGGGGGAGACAGAGAGGGGGGACAGAGAGAGGGGGACAGAGAGAGGGTGGACAGAGAGAGGGTGTCAGAGAGGGGGCAGAGAGAGGGCGACAGAGAGGGGGGGACAGAGGTTTGGGACAGAGAGAGGGTGGACTGAGAGAGGGGACAGAGAGACGGGGACAGAAAGAGGGGGTACAGAGAGACAGTGACAGAGAGGGGGCAGTGAGGGGGGGACAGAGAGAGGGGAGGACGAGGGGGACAGAGAGAGGGGGGACAGAGAAACTGTGACAGAGAGGGGGGGACGGGGGGGGGCGAACAAAGAGACGGTGACCGAGAGGGGGCAGAGAGAGGGCGATAGAGATGAGGGAACAGAGAGCGGGGAACAGAGTGAGGGTGCAGAGAGAGGCGGTCAGAGAGAGAGAGAGGGATAGAGAGAGAGGGTGACAGAGAGGGGACAGAGAGAGAGAGGACAGAGGGGGGGACAAGAGTGGGGGGGGGAACCAGAGTGGGGGGGGGCAGAGAGAGGGGGGTTCAGAGCGAGAGGGAACAGAGGGAGAGGGGAGAGAGAGATGGTGACAGAGTGGGGGCAGAGAGCGGAGGGACAGTGAGAGGGGGACAGAGAGAGAGGGGGACAGAGAGAGAGGGGGGCAGAGAGAGGGGGACAGAGAGAGAGGGGGACAGAGAGAGAGGGGGACAGAGAGAGAGGGGGACAGAGAGAGGGGGACAGAGAGAGGGGGACAGAGAGGGATACGGGCTGACAGAGGGGGACAGAGAGAGGGGGACAGAGAGAAGGGGCAGAGAGAGAGGGGAAAGAGAGAGGGGCAGAGAGAGGGTGACAGAGAGTTGGGGAGATAGAGTGGGTCAGAGAGTGAGAACAGAGAAAGGGGTACAGAGTGAGGGAGACGGGGGGGTCAGAGGGGGGGTGTCAGAGAGAGGGGGACAGAGAGTGGGTGGATGGAGAGAGCGGGGGACAGAGAGAGAGGGGGACAAAGAGGGGGCAGAGCGAGAGAGGGAGAGATAGAGGAGACAGAGAGAGGGGGACAGAGAGTGGGGAGATGGAGAGAGTGGGGGACAGAGAGAGAGAGAGGGGGACAGAGAGAGAGAGGGGGGGACAGAGAGAGGGGGACAGAGAGAGGGGACAGAGAGAGCGGGCGACAGAGTGGGGGTCAGAGAGCGGGGAGAGAGAGAGGGGACAGTGAGATGGGGATAGAGAGAGGGGGTCAGAGAGAGGGGACAGAGAGAGAGAGGGAGACAGAGGGGTGTCAAAGAGCAGGGGAGAGAGAGACGGGACAGAGAGTGGGGGATAGAGAGAGGGGGACAGAGAGAGAGGGGACAGGGAGAGGGGTCGGGGGGCAGAGAGAGTGGGACAGAGAGAGTGGGACAAAGAGAGGGGCGACAGCGAGAGAGGGCAACAGAGAGAGGGGACAGAGAGCGGGGGAGATAGAGGGGGTCAGAGAGAGAGGGGGGACAGAGAGAGAGGGGGCAGAAAGAGGCAACAGAGAGAGGGGGTCAGAGAGAGAGGGGGACCGAGAGAGGGAGGGACAAAGAGAGGGGGAACAGAGAAAGGTGGGACAGAGAGAAGAGGGGATAGATAGACGGTGACAGAGAGAGGGGGCAGAAAGTGGGAGACAGAGGGGGGGACAGAGAGGGGGGGACAGAGGGGGGGAACAGAGAGAGAGGGAGTCAGAGAGAGGGGGTACAGAGAGAGAGGGGGGTCAGAGAGAGAGGGGGTCAGAGAGAGAGGGGAACAGAGGGGGGGGACCAGAGAGGGAACAGAGAGAGGGGGACAGAGGGAGGGGGCAGAAAGAGGGGGGGCAGAGAGAGAAGGGGCAGATAGACGGTGACATAGACGGGGCAGACAGAGGCCAACAAAGAGAGGGGACAGTGAGGGGGGGGACAGAGAGAGGGGTGGGCAAGCGGGACAGAGAGAGGGGGGACAGAGAAACTGTGACAGAGAGGGGGCAGAGAGCGGGCGACAGAGAGGGGTGGACGGGGGGGACAGAGAGACGGTGACTGAGAGGGGGCAGAGAGACGGTGACAGGGGGGGACAGAGAGAGGGCGATAGAGATGGGGGAACAGAGAGCGGGGAATAGAGCGAGGGGCAGAGAGAGGGGGTCAGAGAGAGAGAGAGAGGGAGGGATAGAGAGAGAGGGGGACAGAGAGAGAGGGGGACAGAGAGAGAGAGGGGGACAGAGAAAGAGGGGGACAGAGAAAGAGGGGGACAGAGAAAGAGGGGGACACAGAGAGGGGGGTACAGAGAGAGGGGGGGACAGAGAGTGGGCAGAGAGAGGGCAACTGAGAGAGGGGGACAGAGACCGGGGCAGAGAGAGGGGTCAGAGAGAGGGGGACAGAGAGAGAGAGAGGGGGACAGAGAGAGAGGGGGACAGAGAGGGGGGACAGAGAGCGAGGGGGACAGAGAGAGGGGGACAGAGAGAGGGGGACAGAGAGAGGGGGACAGAGAGAGAGCGGGACAGAGAGAGGGGGAAAGAGAGGGGGGACAGAGAGAGGGCGGGAAAGAGAGAGAGATAGGGGACAGAGAGCGGGTGAGACAGAGAGTTGGGGGACAGAGAGTGGGGGACAGAGAGCGAGGGACATAGAGCGTGGGACAGAGAGAGAGGGGGACAGAGAGAGCGCGGGACAGAGAGAGAGGGGGACAGAGAGAGCGCGGGACAGAGAGAGCGCGGGACAGAGAGAGCGCGGGACAGAGAGAGCGCGGGGCAGAGAGAGCGCGGGGCAGAGAGAGCGCGGGACAGAGAGAGCGCGGGACAGAGAGCGGGGGACAGAGAGCGCGGGACAGAGAGCGCGGGACAGAGAGTGGGGCACAGAGAGTGGGGAAGATAGAGGGAGTCAGAGGGAGTGGGGACAGAGTGGGGGAAAGAGAGGGTGTCAGAGAAAGGGGGGCAGAGAGAGGAGGACAGAGAGAGGCAGGTGGGAGAGAGAGGGGGGACAGAGAGAGGGGGGGACAGAGAGGAGGGGCAGAGAGAGAGGGGGGACAGAGAGAGGGGGAACAGAGAGAGGGGAACAGAGAGAGGGAGGGGCAGAGAGAGGGGGAACAGAGAGAGGGGGACAGAGAGGGGGTGACAGAGAGAGTGGGACAGAGTGCGGGGGAGAGAGAGGGAACAGTGAGAAGGTGATAGAGAGAGGGTCAGAGAGATAGGGGGCAGACAGAGGGCAACAGAGAGGGGGTCAGAGAGCGGGAGAGAGAGGGAGGGGACAGAGAGAGGGGGACAGAGAGAGGGGGGCAGAGAGAGAGGGGGCAGAGAGAGAGGGTGACAGGTGGTCAGAGAGCGGGAGAGAGACTGGACTGTGAGAGGGGGACAGAGAGAGGGGGCAGTGAGAGAGGGGGCAGAGAGAGAGGGCGACAGAGAGGGGTTCAAAGATCGGGGGAGAAAGAGAGGGGACAGAGAGAGGGGGATAGAGAGAGGGAGACAGAGAGAAGGGGACAGAGAGAGGGCGACAGAGTGAGGGGGGACAGAGTGAGGGGGGACAGAGTGAGGGGGACAGAGTGAGGGGGACAGAGAGAGGGGGACAGAGAGAGGGGGACAGAGAGAGGGGGACAGAGAGAGAGGGGGACAGAGACGGGGACGGGGTTCAGACAGAGGGTGGCAGAGAGAGAGGTGGCAGAGAGAGAGGGGGCATTGAGATGGGGACAGAGAGAGGGGGGGACAGAGAGAGTGGGACAGAGAGAGAGGGGGCAGGGAGAGAGGGTGACAGAGAGGGGGTCAAAGAGCAGGGGAGAGAGAGAGGGGACAGAGAGACGGGGATAGAGAGAGGTGAAAGAGAGAGAGAAAAGAAACAGAGAGAGGTGACGGGGGGGCAGAGAGAGTGTCACAGAGAGTGGGACAGAGAGAGGGGCGACAGCGAGAGAGGGGGACAGCGAGAGAGGGGGACAGAGAGGGGGGACAGAGAGCGAGGGGGACAGAGAGAGGGGGACAGAGAGAGGGGGACAGAGAGAGGGGGACAGAGAGAGAGCGGGACAGAGAGAGGGGGAAAGAGAGGGGGGACAGAGAGAGGGCGGGAAAGAGAGAGAGAGAGGGGACAGAGAGCGGGTGAAACAGAGAGTTGGGGGACAGAGAGTGGGGGACAGAGAGCGAGGGACATAGAGCGTGGGACAGAGAGAGAGGGGGACAGAGAGAGCGCGGGACAGAGAGAGAGGGGGACAGAGAGAGCGCGGGACAGAGAGAACGCGGGACAGAGAGAGCGCGGGGCAGAGAGAGCGCGGGGCAGAGAGAGCGCGGGACAGAGAGAGCGCGGGACAGAGAGCGCGGGACAGAGAGCGCGGGACAGAGAGCGCGGGACAGAGAGCGCGGGACAGAGAGTGGGGCACAGAGAGTGGGGAAGATAGAGGGAGTCAGAGGGAGTGGGGACAGAGTGGGGGAAAGAGAGGGTGTCAGAGAAAGGGGGGCAGAGAGAGGAGGACAGAGAGAGGCAGGTGGGAGAGAGAGGGGGGACAGAGAGAGGGGGGGACAGAGAGGGGGGACAGAGAGAGGGGGAACAGAGAGAGGGGAACAGAGAGAGGGGGGGCAGAGAGAGGGGGAACAGAGAGAGGGGGACAGAGAGGGGGTGACAGAGAGAGTGGGACAGAGTGCGGGGGAGAGAGAGGGGACAGTGAGAAGGTGATAGAGAGAGGGTCAGAGAGATAGGGGGCAGACAGAGGGCAACAGAGAGGGGGTCAGAGAGCGGGAGAGAGAGGGAGGGGACAGAGAGAGGGGGACAGAGAGAGGGGGGCAGAGAGAGAGGGGGCAGAGAGAGAGGGTGACAGGTGGTCAGAGAGCGGGAGAGAGACTGGACTGTGAGAGGGGGACAGAGAGAGGGGGCAGTGAGAGAGGGGCAGAGAGAGAGGGCGACAGAGAGGGGTTCAAAGATCGGGGGAGAAAGAGAGGGGACAGAGAGAGGGGGATAGAGAGAGGGAGACAGAGAGAAGGGGACAGAGAGAGGGCGACAGAGTGAGGGGGGACAGAGTGAGGGGGGACAGAGTGAGGGGGACAGAGTGAGGGGGACAGAGAGAGGGGGACAGAGAGAGGGGGACAGAGAGAGGGGGACAGAGAGAGAGGGGGACAGAGACGGGGACGGGGTTCAGACAGAGGGTGGCAGAGAGAGAGGTGGCAGAGAGAGAGGGGGCATTGAGATGGGGACAGAGAGAGGGGGGGACAGAGAGAGTGGGACAGAGAGAGAGGGGGCAGGGAGAGAGGGTGACAGAGAGGGGGTCAAAGAGCAGGGGAGAGAGAGAGGGGACAGAGAGACGGGGATAGAGAGAGGTGAAAGAGAGAGAGAAAAGAAACAGAGAGAGGTGACGGGGGGGCAGAGAGAGTGTCACAGAGAGTGGGACAGAGAGAGGGGCGACAGCGAGAGAGGGGGACAGCGAGAGAGGGGGACAGAGAGGGGGGACAGAGAGCGGGGGAGATAGAGGGGGTCAGAGAGAGAGGGGGTCAGAGAGAGAGAGGGGGACAGAGAGAGTGGGGGTCAGAGAGAGGGGGGTCAGAGAGCGGGAGAGAGAGAGGGGGCAGTGAGAGGGGTATAGTATAGAGAGAGGGGGACAGAGAGAGCGCGGGACAGAGAGAGAGGGGGCAGAGAGAGGGCGACAGAGAGGGGGTCAAAGAGCGGGGGAGAGAGAGGGGACAGAGTGAGGGGGGCAGGAGTGAGGGGAAAAGAGAGAGGGGGACAGAGAGAGGGGGCAGAGAGAGAGGGCGACAGAGAGGGGGAACAGAGAGAGGAGGGACAGAGAGAGGGGGACAGAGAGAGGGGGACAGAGAGAGGGGGACAGAGAGAGAGGGGGACAGAGACGGGGACAGGGTTCAGACAGAGGGGGGCAGAGAGAGAGGGGGCAGAGAGAGAGGGGGCATTGAGATGGGGACAGAGAGAGGGGGAAACAGAGAGAGTGGGACAGAGAGAGGGGGGACAGAGAGAGGGGGGACACAGAGAGAGGGGGAAAGAGAGAGGGGGACAGAGAGAGGGGGGGACAGAGAGAGGAGGTACAGAGAGAGAGGGGGACAGAGAGAGAGGGGGACAGAGAGAGGGGGACAGAGAGAGGGGGACAGAGAGGGATAGGGGATGACAGAGGGGGACAGAGTGAGGGGGGCAGGGAGAGAGGGACAGAGAGAGGGGGACAGAGAGAAGGGGGCAGAGAGAGAGGGGGAAGAGAGAAGGGGGCAGAGAGAGAGGGGAAAGAGAGAGGGGCAGAGAGAGGGTGACAGAGAGTTGGGGAGATAGAGTGGGTCAGAGAGTGAGAACAGAGAGAGGGGTACAGAGTGAGGGAGACGGGGGGGTCAGAGGGGCGGTGTCAGAGAGAGGGGGACAGAGAGTGGGTGGATGGAGAGAGCGGGGTACAGAGAGAGAGGGGGACAGAGAGGGGGCAGAGCGAGAGAGGGAGAGATAGAGGAGACAGAGAGAGGGGGACAGAGAGTGGGGAGATGGAGAGAGTGGGGGACAGAGAGAGAGAGAGGGGGACAGAGAGAGAGAGGGGGGGACAGAGAGAGGGGGACAGAGAGAGGGGACAGAGAGAGCGGGCGACAGAGTGGGGGTCAGAGAGCGGGGAGAGAGAGAGGATACAGAGAGAGGGGACGGGGGTCAGAGAGAGGGGGGCAGAGAGAGAGGGGGCAGAGAGAGGGGGCAGAAAGAGAGGATGACAGAGAGGGGGTCAGAGAGCGGGAGAGAGAGAGGGGACAGTGAGATGGGGATAGAGAGAGGGGGTCAGAGAGAGGGGACAGAGAGAGAGAGGGAGACAGAGGGGTGTCAAAGAGCAGGGGAGAGAGAGAGGGGACAGAGAGTGGGGGATAGAGAGAGGGGGACAGAGAGAGAGGGGACAGGGAGAGGGGTCGGGGGGCAGAGAGAGTGGGACAGAGAGAGTGGGACAAAGAGAGGGGCGACAGCGAGAGAGGACAACAGAGAGAGGGGACAGAGAGCGGGGGAGATAGAGGGGGTCAGAGAGAGAGGGGGCACAGAGAGAGAGGGGGCAGAAAGAGACAACAGAGAGAGGGGGTCAGAGAGAGAGGGGGACCGAGAGAGGGAGGGACAAAGAGAGGGGGAACAGAGAAAGGTGGGACAGAGAGAAGGGGGGATAGATAGACGGTGACAGAGAGAGGGGGCAGAAAGTGGGAGACAGAGGGGGGGACAGAGAGGGGGGGACAGAGGGGGGGAACAGAGAGAGAGGGAGTCAGAGAGAGGGGGTACAGAGAGAGAGGGGGGTCAGAGAGAGAGGGGGTCAGAGAGAGAGGGGAACAGAGAGGGGGGGACCAGAGAGGGAACAGAGAGAGGGGGACAGAGAGGGGGGGCAGAAAGAGACAACAGAGAGAGGGGGTCAGAGAGAGAGGGGGACCGAGAGAGGGAGGGACAAAGAGAGGGGGAACAGAGAAAGGTGGGACAGAGAGAAGGGGGGATAGATAGACGGTGACAGAGAGAGGGGGCAGAAAGTGGGAGACAGAGGGGGGGACAGAGAGGGGGGGACAGAGGGGGGGAACAGAGAGAGAGGGAGTCAGAGAGAGGGGGTACAGAGAGAGAGGGGGGTCAGAGAGAGAGGGGGTCAGAGAGAGAGGGGAACAGAGAGGGGGGGACCAGAGAGGGAACAGAGAGAGGGGGACAGAGAGAGGGGGCAGAAAGAGGGGGGCCAGAGAGAAGGGGCAGAGAGACGATGACAGATTCGGGGCAGACAGAGGCCAACAAAGAGAGGGGACAGTGAGGGGGGGACAGAGAGAGGGGTGGGCGAGCGGGACAGAGAGAGGGGGGACAGAGAAACTGTGACAGAGAGGGGGCAGAGAGCGGGCGACAGAGAGGGGTGGACGGGGGGGACAGAGAGACGGTGACTGAGAGGGGGCAGAGAGACGGTGACGGGGGGGACAGAGAGAGGGCGATAGAGATGGGGGAACAGAGAGCGGGGAATATAGCGAGGGGCAGAGAGAGGGGGTCAGAGAGAGAGAGAGAGAGAGAGGGATAGAGAGAGAGGGGGACAGAGAGAGAGGGGACAGAGAGAGGGGGACAGAGAGAGAGGGGGACAGAGAGAGAGGGGGACAGAGAAAGAGGGGGACAGAGAAAGAGGGGGACACAGAGAGGGGGAGACAGAGAGAGGGGGGGACAGAGAGTGGGCAGAGAGAGGGCAACTGAAAGAGGGGGACAGAGACCGGGGCAGAGAGAGGGGTCAGAGAGAGGGGGACAGAGAGAGAGAGAGGGGGACAGAGAGAGAGGGGGACAGAGAGGGGTGACAGAGAGCGAGGGGGACAGAGAGAGGGGGACAGAGAGAGGGGGACAGAGAGAGGGGGACAGAGAGAGAGCGGGACAGGGAGAGGGCAGAGAGAGGGCAACTGAGAGAGGGGGACAGAGACCGGGGCAGAGAGAGGGGTCAGAGAGAGGGGGACAGAGAGAGAGAGAGAGGGGGACAGAGAGAGAGGGGGACAGACAGGGGGGACAGAGAGCGAGGGGGACAGAGAGAGGGGGACACAGAGAGGGGGACAGAGAGAGGGGGACAGAGAGAGAGCGGGACAGGGAGAGGGGGAAAGAGAGGGGGGACAGAGAGAGGGCGGGAAAGAGAGAGAGATAGGGGACAGAGAGCGGGTGAAACAGAGAGTTGGGGGACAGAGAGTGGGGGACAGAGAGCGAGGGACAGAGAGCGCGGGACAGAGAGAGGGGGGGACAGAGAGAGCGCGGGACAGAGAGAGCGCGGGACAGAGAGAGCGCGGGACAGAGAGCGCGGGACAGAGAGCGCGGGACAGAGAGTGGGGCACAGAGAGTGGGGCACAGAGTGTGGGGCACAGAGAGTGGGGAAGATAGAGGGAGTCAGAGGGAGTGGGGCCAGAGTGGGGGAAAGAGAGGGTGTCAGAGAAAGGGGGACAGAGAGAGGAGGACAGAGAGAGGGACAGAGAGGGGGTCAGAGAGAGAGGGGGGACAGAGAGAGGGGGAACAGAGAGAGGGGGAACAGAGAGAGGGAGACAGAGAGAGAGGGACAGAGAGAGGGGGACAGAGAGGGGGTGACAGAGAGAGTGGGACAGAGTGCGGGGGAGAGAGAGGGGACAGTGAGAAGGTGATAGAGAGAGGGTCAGAGAGATAGGGGGCAGACAGAGGGCAACAGAGAGGGGGTCAGAGAGCGGGCGAGCGAGAGAGGGATCAGTGAGATGGGGATAGAGAGAGGGGGACAGAGAGAGGGGACAGAGAGAGAGAGGGAGACAGAGGGGGGTCAAAGAGCAGAGGAGAGAGAGAGGGGACAGAGAGTGGGGGATAGAGAGAGGGGAACAGAGAGAGAGGGGACAGAGAGAGGGGTCAGGGGGCAGAGAGAGTGGGATAGCGAGAGTGGGACAGAGAGAGGGCGACAGCGAGAGAGGGCAACAGAGAGAGGGGACAGAGAGCGGGGGAGATAGAGGGGGTCAGAGAGAGAGGGGGGACAGAGAGCGAGGGGGCAGAAAGAGGCAACAGAGAGGGGGGACAGAGAGAGAGGGGGACCGAGAGAGGGAGGGACAAAGAGAAGGGGAACAGAGAAAGGTGGGACAGAGAGAAGGGGGGATAGAGAGACGGTGACAGAGAGGGGGGCAGAGAGAGGGAGACAGAGAGGGGGGACAGAGAGGGGAACAGAGAGAGAGGGGGTCAGAGAGAGGGGGTACAGAGAGAGAGGGGGGTCAGAGAGAGAGGGGGTCATGGAGAGAGGGGTCATAGAGAGAGGGGTCATAGAGAGAGGGGGTACTGAGAGAGAGGGGAACAGAGAGGGGGTGGCAGAGGGGGGGACCAGAGAGGGAACAGAGAGAGGGGGCAGAAAGAGGGGGGGCAGAGAGAGAAGGGGCAGATAGACGGTGACATAGACGGGGCAGAGAGAGGCCAACAAAGAGAGGGGACAGTGAGGGGGGACAGAGAGAGGGGTGGGCGAGAGGGACAGAGAGAGGGGGGGCAGAGAAACTGTGACAGAGAGGGGGCAGAGAGCGGGCGACAGAGAGGGGTGGATGGGGGGGGGAACAGAGAGACGGTGACTGAGAGGGGGCAGAGAGACGGGACAGAGAGAGTGCGATAGAGATGGGGGAACAGAGAGCGGGGAACAGAGCGAGGGGGCAGAGAGAGGGGGTCAGAGAGAGAGGTGGATAGAGAGAGAGGGGGACAGAGAGAGAGGGGACAGAGAGAGAGGGGACAGAGGGGGGAGGGTGGGACCAGAGTGGGGTTGCAGAGAGAGGGGGACAGAGCGAGAGGGAACAGAGGGAGAGGGGACAGAGAGATGGTGACAGAGTGGGGGCAGAGAGAGGAGGGACAGAGAGAGTGGGGGTCAGAGAGAGGGGGGTCAGAGAGAGAGGGGGACAGAGAGAGAGGGGGACAGAGAGAGAGGGGACAGAGAGAGAGGGGGACAGAGAGAGAGGGGGACAGAGAGAGGGGGGACAGAGAGAGGGGTCACAGAGAGAGGGGGACAGAGAGAGAGGGTACAGTGAGAGGGGACAGAGAGAGGGGGACAGAGAGAGAGGGGGACAGAGAGAGAGGGGGACAGAGAGAGAGGGGGACAGAGAGAGGGGGACAGAGAGCGGGGCACAGAGAGAGGGGTCACAGAGAGAGGGGCACAGAGAGAGGAGGGACAGAGAGAGGGGGACAGAGAGAGGGGGACAGAGAGAGGGGGACAGAGAGGGGGGGGGGAACAGAGAGAGGGGGACACAGAGAGAGAGGGACAGAGAGAGGAGGGACGGAGAGAGGGACAGAGAGAGAGGGGGACAGAGAGAGAGGGGGACAGAGAGAGAGGGGGACAGAGAGAGGGGGACAGAGAGAGGGGGACAGAGAGAGAGGGGGCAGAGAGAGGGGGGAAAGAGAGCTGGGGGACAGAGAGAGGGGGGACAGAGAGAGGGGGGGACAGAGAGAGGGGGGGACAGAGAGAGGGGGACTGAGAGAGAGGGGGAAGAGAGTGGTGCAGAGAGACTGGGGACAGAGAGAGAGGGGTACAGAGAGAGGGGGACAGAGAGTGGGGGATAGAGAGAGGGGTACAGAGTGGGAGAGAGTGAAGGGGGCAGAGAGAGGGGGACAGAGAGTGGGCAGAGAGAGGGCAACAGAGAGAGGGGGACAGAGACCGGGGCAGAGAGAGGGGTCAGAGAGAGGGGGACAGAGAGAGAGAGGGGGACAGAGAGAGAGGGGGGGACAGAGAGGGGGGACAGAGAGAGAGGGGGACAGAGAGAGAGCGGGACAGAGAGAGAGGGGACAGAGAGAGGGGGACAGAGAGTGGGGGACAGAGAGCGAGGGACAGAGAGCGCGGGACAGAGAGTGGGGCACAGAGAGTGGGGAAGATAGAGGGGGTCAGAGGGAGTGGGGACAGAGAGAGGGTTACAGAGTGGGGGAAAGAGAGGGTGTCAGAGAAAGGGGGGCAGAGAGAGGAGGACAGAGAGTGGGGGACAGAGAGCAAGGGACAGAGAGCGCGGGACAGAGAGAGGGGGACAGAGAGAGAGGGACAGAGAGCGAGGGACAGAGAGCGAGGGACAGAGAGAGGGGGACATAGAGAGGGGGACAGAGAGTGGGGGACAGAGAGTGGGGCACAGAGAGTGGGGCACAGAGAGTGGGGCACAGAGAGTGGGGAAGATAGAGGGGGTCAGAGGGAGTGGGGACAGAGAGAGGGTTACAGAGTGGGGGAAAGAGAGGGTGTCAGAGAAAGGGGGCAGAGAGAGGAGGACAGAGACAGGCAGGTGGGAGAGAGAGGGGGACAGAGAAATGGGGGACAGAGAGAGGAGGACAGAGAGAGGGGGACAGAGAGAGGGGGAACAGAGAGAGAGAAGGGACAGAGAGAGGGGTCGGGGGCAGAGAGAGGGGGACAGAGAGAGTGGGACAGAGAGAGGGGGAAGAGAGAGGGGGCAAAAGAGGGGGGGCAGAGAGACTGGGGACAGAGAGAGAGGGGCAGGGAGAGAGGGGGACAGAGAGAGGGCAACAGAGAGAGGGGGACAGAGACCTGTGCAGAGAGAGGGGGCAGAGAGAGGGGGACAGAGAGAGAGGGGGGGACAGAGAGGGGGGGACAGAGAGAGAGAACGGGACAGAGAGAGGGAGAGGGGACAGAGAGCGGGGGAGACAGACAGCTGGGGGACAGAGAGAGGGGCAGAGAGAGAGGGGGATAGAGAGAGGGGGGACAGAGAGAGGGGGACAGAGAGAGCGGGACAGAGAGAGAGGGGGAAAGAGAGGGGGGACAGAGAGAGGGCAGGAAAGAGAGAGAGAGAGGGGACAGAGAGCGGGGCAGATAGGCTGCTGGGGGACAGAGAGAGGGGGGAAATAGAGAGGGGGGCAGAGAGAGAGGGGGATAGAGAGAGAGGGGGAAAGAGAGGGGGTCAGAGAGAGGGCTGGAAAGAGAGAGAGAGAGAGAGAGGGGACAGAGAGCGGGGGAGACAGAGAGCTGGGGGACAGAGAGAGGGGGACAGAGAGCGAGGGACAGAGAGCGCGGGACAGAGAGAGGGGGACAGAGAGAGGGGGACAGAGCGTGGGGGACAGAGAGCGAGGGACAGAGAGTGGGGCACAGAGAGTGGGGCACAGAGAGTGGGGAAGATAGAGGGGGTCAGAGGGAGTGGGGACAGAGAGAGGGTTACCGAGTGTAGGAAAGAGAGGGTGTCAGAGAAAGGGGGGCAGAGAGAGGAGGACAGAGAGAGGCAGGTGGGAGAGAGAGGGGGACAGAGAAATGGGGGACAAAGAGAGAGGGACAGAGAGGGGGACAGAGAGAGTGGGACAGAGAGGGGGACAGAGAGAGAGGGACAGAGAGAGCGGGCGACAGAGAGGGGGTCAGAGAGCGGGGAGAGAGTGAGTACACAGAGAGAGGGGGACAGAGAGAGGGGGGACAGAGAGAGGGGGGACAGAGTGCGGGAGAGAGAGGGGACAGTGAGAGAGGATAGAGAGAGGGGGACAAAGAGAGGGGGGCAGAGAGAGGGGGTGACAGAGAGGTGGTCAGAGAGCGGGAGAGAGAGGGGACTGTGAGAGGGGGACAGAGAGAGGGGGCAGTGAGAGAAGGGGCAGAGAGAGAGGGGACAGTGAGAGGGGGGCAGAGAGAGGGGGTGACAGAGAGGTGGTCAGAGAGCGGGAGAGAGAGGGGACTGTGAGAGGGCGACAGACAGGGTGTCAAAGAGCGCGGGAGAAAGAGAGGGGACAGAGAGAGGGGAACAGAGAGAGGGGAACAGAGAGAGGGGAACAGAGAGAGGGGAACAGAGAGAGATGGGGACAGAGACGGGGACGGGGTTGAGACAGAGGGGGGCAGACAGAGAGGGGGCAGAGAGAGAGGGGTAGTGAGATGGGGATAGAGAGAGGGGGACAGAGAGTTAGGGGGCAGGGAGAGAGGGTGACAGAGAGGGGGTCAAAGAGCGGGGGAGAGAGAGGGGACAGAGAGAGGGGGATAGAGAGAGGGGAACAGAGAGAGAGAAGGGACAGAGAGAGGGGTCGGGGGCAGAGAGAGGGGGACAGAGAGAGTGGGACAGAGAGAGGGGCGACAGCGAGAGAGGGGGACAGTGAGGTGGTACAGGGAGAGGCGGGTGTGAGAGAGGGGGTCAGAGAGAGTGGGACAGAGAGAGGGCGACAGCGAGAGAGGGCAATAGAGAGGGGGGGACAGAGACCGGGGGAGATAGAGGGGGATAGAGAGAGAGGGGGACAGAGAGAGAGGGGGTCAGAGAGAGTGGGACAGAGAGAGGGCGACAGCGAGAGAGGGCAATAGAGAGAGAGGGACAGGGAGCGGGGGAGATAGAGGGGGATAGAGAGAGAGGGGGACAGAGAGAGAGAGGGGGACAGAGAGACAGGGGACAGAGAGAGGGGGGACAGAGAGACGGTGACAAAGAGGGGGCAGAGAGAGGGGCAGAGAGAGGGCGATAGAGATGTGGGAACAGAGAGCGGAGAACAGAGCGAGGGGGCAGAGAGAGGGGGTCAGAGAGAGAGAGAGATAGAGAGAGAGGGGACAGAGAGAGAGGGGACAGAGAGAGAGAGGACAGAGGGGGGACGGGGGGGACCAGAGTGGGGGGGGCAGAGAGAGTGGGACAGAGCGAGAGGGAACAGAGGGAGAGGGGACAGAGAGATGGTGACAGAGTGGGGGCAGAGAGAGGAGGGACAGAGAGAGGGGAAATAGAGAGAGGGAGCAGAGACAGAGGGGGATAGAGAGAGAGGGGGACAGAGAGAGAGAGGGAGACAGAGAGAGAGAGAGGGGGACAGAGAGAGGGCGACAGAGAGAGAGCGGGACAGAGAGAGAGGGGGAAAGAGAGGGGGTTAGAGAGAGGGCTGGAAAGAGAGAGAGAGAGAGGGGACAGAGAGCGGGGGAGACAGAGAGCTGGGGGACAGAGAGAGGGGGACAGAGAGTGGGGGACAGAGAGTGGGGGACAGAGAGCGAGGGACAGAGAGCGAGGGACAGAGAGCGAGGGACAGAGAGTGGGGCACAGAGAGTGGGGCACAGAGAGTGGGGAAGATAGAGGGGGTCAGAGGGAGTGGGGACAGAGAGAGGGTTACAGAGTGGGGGAAAGAGAGGGTATCAGAGAAAGGGGGCAGAGAGAGGAGGACAGAGAGAGGCAGGTGGGAGAGAGAGGGGGACAGATAAATGGGGGACAGAGAGGGGGACAGAGAGAGAGGGACAGAGTGGGGGACAGAGAGAGAGGGGGACAGTGAGAGAGGGGGACAGAGAGAGAGGGGGACAGAGAGAGGGGGACAGAGAGAGGGGGACAGACTGGGTGGGACAGAGAGAGAGGGGGACAGAGAGAGATGGGGACAGAGAGAGAGGGGGAGAGAGAGGGGGAGAGAGAGAGGCGGGGAATGAGAGGGGGGCAGAGAGTTGGCGACAGAGAGAGGGCCACAGAGAGTGAGGGATATAGAGGGGGTCAGAGAGAAGGGGGACAGAGAGAGGAGGACAGAGAGAGGGAGACCGAGGGAGGGGGACAGAGGGAGGGGGGACGGAGAGATGGTGACTGGGAGGGGACAGAGAGGGGGGACAGAGAAAGAGGGGGTCAGAAAGAGGGCGACAGAGAGAGGGGGGACAGAGAGAGGGGGACAGAGAGAGGGGGACAGAGAGAGGGGGACAGAGAGAGGGGGTCAGCAAGAGGGCGACAGAGAGTGGGGGACAGAAGGAGGGGGACAGAGGGAGGGGGGGGACAAAGAGAGGGGGACAGAGAGGGCGACAGGGAGAGGAGGACCTAGAGGGGTGGACGGGGGGGAACAAAGAGATGGTGACTGAGAGGGGGCAGAGAGAGGGCTACAGGGAGGGGGGGACAGAGAGGGGGAGACAGAGAGGGGGGACAGAGAGGGGGACAGAGAGAAGGGGGACAGAGAGACTACGACAGAGAGGGGGCAGAGAGCGGGCAACAGAGAGGCGTGGACGGGGGGGAACAGAGAGATGGTGACTGAGAGGGGGCAGAGAGAGGGCTACAGGGAGGGGGGGACAGAGGTTTGGGACAGAAAGGATGGACTGAGAAAGGGGGCAGAGAGACGGGGACAGAGAGAGAGGGGACAGAGAGACAGTGTCAGAGAGGAGGCAGAGAGAGAGCGGTAGAGACGGGGGGACAGAGACCGGGGAACAGAGCGAGGGGGCAGAGAGAGAGGGGGCAGAGAGAGAGAGGGACAGAGAGAGAGGGGGTCAGAGAGAGAGGGGGTCAGAGAGAGAGGGGGTCAGAGAGAGAGGGGGTACAGAGAGAGAGGGGGACAGAGACAGAGGGGGTCAGAGAGAGAGGGGGTCAGAGAGAGAGGGGGTACAGAGAGAGAGGGGGACAGAGAGAGAGGGGGACAGAGAGAGAGGGGACAGAGAGAGAGGGGGACAGAGAGAGAGGGGGACAGAGAGAGGGGGGACAGAGAGAGGGGTCACAGAGAGAGGGGGACAGAGAGAGAGGGTACAGTGAGAGGGGACAGAGAGAGGGGGACAGAGAGAGAGGGGGACAGAGAGAGAGGGGGACAGAGAGAGAGGGGGACAGAGAGAGGGGGACAGAGAGCGGGGCACAGAGAGAGGGGTCACAGAGAGAGGGGCACAGAGAGAGGAGGGACAGAGAGAGGGGGACAGAGAGAGGGGGACAGAGAGAGGGGGACAGAGAGGGGGGGGGAACAGAGAGAGGGGGACACAGAGAGAGAGGGACAGAGAGAGGAGGGACGGAGAGAGGGACAGAGAGAGAGGGGGACAGAGAGAGAGGGGGACAGAGAGAGAGGGGGACAGAGAGAGGGGGACAGAGAGAGGGGGACAGAGAGAGAGGGGGCAGAGAGAGGGGGGAAAGAGAGCTGGGGGACAGAGAGAGGGGGGACAGAGAGAGGGGGGGACAGAGAGAGGGGGGGACAGAGAGAGGGGGACTGAGAGAGAGGGGGAAGAGAGTGGTGCAGAGAGACTGGGGACAGAGAGAGAGGGGTACAGAGAGAGGGGGACAGAGAGTGGGGGATAGAGAGAGGGGTACAGAGTGGGAGAGAGTGAAGGGGGCAGAGAGAGGGGGACAGAGAGTGGGCAGAGAGAGGGCAACAGAGAGAGGGGGACAGAGACCGGGGCAGAGAGAGGGGTCAGAGAGAGGGGGACAGAGAGAGAGAGGGGGACAGAGAGAGAGGGGGGGACAGAGAGGGGGGACAGAGAGAGAGGGGGACAGAGAGAGAGCGGGACAGAGAGAGAGGGGACAGAGAGAGGGGGACAGAGAGTGGGGGACAGAGAGCGAGGGACAGAGAGCGCGGGACAGAGAGTGGGGCACAGAGAGTGGGGAAGATAGAGGGGGTCAGAGGGAGTGGGGACAGAGAGAGGGTTACAGAGTGGGGGAAAGAGAGGGTGTCAGAGAAAGGGGGGCAGAGAGAGGAGGACAGAGAGTGGGGGACAGAGAGCAAGGGACAGAGAGCGCGGGACAGAGAGAGGGGGACAGAGAGAGAGGGACAGAGAGCGAGGGACAGAGAGCGAGGGACAGAGAGAGGGGGACATAGAGAGGGGGACAGAGAGTGGGGGACAGAGAGTGGGGCACAGAGAGTGGGGCACAGAGAGTGGGGCACAGAGAGTGGGGAAGATAGAGGGGGTCAGAGGGAGTGGGGACAGAGAGAGGGTTACAGAGTGGGGGAAAGAGAGGGTGTCAGAGAAAGGGGGCAGAGAGAGGAGGACAGAGACAGGCAGGTGGGAGAGAGAGGGGGACAGAGAAATGGGGGACAGAGAGAGGAGGACAGAGAGAGGGGGACAGAGAGAGGGGGAACAGAGAGAGAGAAGGGACAGAGAGAGGGGTCGGGGGCAGAGAGAGGGGGACAGAGAGAGTGGGACAGAGAGAGGGGGAAGAGAGAGGGGGCAAAAGAGGGGGGGCAGAGAGACTGGGGACAGAGAGAGAGGGGCAGGGAGAGAGGGGGACAGAGAGAGGGCAACAGAGAGAGGGGGACAGAGACCTGTGCAGAGAGAGGGGGCAGAGAGAGGGGGACAGAGAGAGAGGGGGGGACAGAGAGGGGGGGACAGAGAGAGAGAACGGGACAGAGAGAGGGAGAGGGGACAGAGAGCGGGGGAGACAGACAGCTGGGGGACAGAGAGAGGGGCAGAGAGAGAGGGGGATAGAGAGAGGGGGGACAGAGAGAGGGGGACAGAGAGAGCGGGACAGAGAGAGAGGGGGAAAGAGAGGGGGGACAGAGAGAGGGCAGGAAAGAGAGAGAGAGAGGGGACAGAGAGCGGGGCAGATAGGCTGCTGGGGGACAGAGAGAGGGGGGAAATAGAGAGGGGGGCAGAGAGAGAGGGGGATAGAGAGAGAGGGGGAAAGAGAGGGGGTCAGAGAGAGGGCTGGAAAGAGAGAGAGAGAGAGAGAGGGGACAGAGAGCGGGGGAGACAGAGAGCTGGGGGACAGAGAGAGGGGGACAGAGAGCGAGGGACAGAGAGCGCGGGACAGAGAGAGGGGGACAGAGAGAGGGGGACAGAGCGTGGGGGACAGAGAGCGAGGGACAGAGAGTGGGGCACAGAGAGTGGGGCACAGAGAGTGGGGAAGATAGAGGGGGTCAGAGGGAGTGGGGACAGAGAGAGGGTTACCGAGTGTAGGAAAGAGAGGGTGTCAGAGAAAGGGGGGCAGAGAGAGGAGGACAGAGAGAGGCAGGTGGGAGAGAGAGGGGGACAGAGAAATGGGGGACAAAGAGAGAGGGACAGAGAGGGGGACAGAGAGAGTGGGACAGAGAGGGGGACAGAGAGAGAGGGACAGAGAGAGCGGGCGACAGAGAGGGGGTCAGAGAGCGGGGAGAGAGTGAGTACACAGAGAGAGGGGGACAGAGAGAGGGGGGACAGAGAGAGGGGGGACAGAGTGCGGGAGAGAGAGGGGACAGTGAGAGAGGATAGAGAGAGGGGGACAAAGAGAGGGGGGCAGAGAGAGGGGGTGACAGAGAGGTGGTCAGAGAGCGGGAGAGAGAGGGGACTGTGAGAGGGGGACAGAGAGAGGGGGCAGTGAGAGAAGGGGCAGAGAGAGAGGGGACAGTGAGAGGGGGGCAGAGAGAGGGGGTGACAGAGAGGTGGTCAGAGAGCGGGAGAGAGAGGGGACTGTGAGAGGGCGACAGACAGGGTGTCAAAGAGCGCGGGAGAAAGAGAGGGGACAGAGAGAGGGGAACAGAGAGAGGGGAACAGAGAGAGGGGAACAGAGAGAGGGGAACAGAGAGAGATGGGGACAGAGACGGGGACGGGGTTGAGACAGAGGGGGGCAGACAGAGAGGGGGCAGAGAGAGAGGGGTAGTGAGATGGGGATAGAGAGAGGGGGACAGAGAGTTAGGGGGCAGGGAGAGAGGGTGACAGAGAGGGGGTCAAAGAGCGGGGGAGAGAGAGGGGACAGAGAGAGGGGGATAGAGAGAGGGGAACAGAGAGAGAGAAGGGACAGAGAGAGGGGTCGGGGGCAGAGAGAGGGGGACAGAGAGAGTGGGACAGAGAGAGGGGCGACAGCGAGAGAGGGGGACAGTGAGGTGGTACAGGGAGAGGCGGGTGTGAGAGAGGGGGTCAGAGAGAGTGGGACAGAGAGAGGGCGACAGCGAGAGAGGGCAATAGAGAGGGGGGGACAGAGACCGGGGGAGATAGAGGGGGATAGAGAGAGAGGGGGACAGAGAGAGAGGGGGTCAGAGAGAGTGGGACAGAGAGAGGGCGACAGCGAGAGAGGGCAATAGAGAGAGAGGGACAGGGAGCGGGGGAGATAGAGGGGGATAGAGAGAGAGGGGGACAGAGAGAGAGAGGGGGACAGAGAGACAGGGGACAGAGAGAGGGGGGACAGAGAGACGGTGACAAAGAGGGGGCAGAGAGAGGGGCAGAGAGAGGGCGATAGAGATGTGGGAACAGAGAGCGGAGAACAGAGCGAGGGGGCAGAGAGAGGGGGTCAGAGAGAGAGAGAGATAGAGAGAGAGGGGACAGAGAGAGAGGGGACAGAGAGAGAGAGGACAGAGGGGGGACGGGGGGGACCAGAGTGGGGGGGGCAGAGAGAGTGGGACAGAGCGAGAGGGAACAGAGGGAGAGGGGACAGAGAGATGGTGACAGAGTGGGGGCAGAGAGAGGAGGGACAGAGAGAGGGGAAATAGAGAGAGGGAGCAGAGACAGAGGGGGATAGAGAGAGAGGGGGACAGAGAGAGAGAGGGAGACAGAGAGAGAGAGAGGGGGACAGAGAGAGGGCGACAGAGAGAGAGCGGGACAGAGAGAGAGGGGGAAAGAGAGGGGGTTAGAGAGAGGGCTGGAAAGAGAGAGAGAGAGAGGGGACAGAGAGCGGGGGAGACAGAGAGCTGGGGGACAGAGAGAGGGGGACAGAGAGTGGGGGACAGAGAGTGGGGGACAGAGAGCGAGGGACAGAGAGCGAGGGACAGAGAGCGAGGGACAGAGAGTGGGGCACAGAGAGTGGGGCACAGAGAGTGGGGAAGATAGAGGGGGTCAGAGGGAGTGGGGACAGAGAGAGGGTTACAGAGTGGGGGAAAGAGAGGGTATCAGAGAAAGGGGGCAGAGAGAGGAGGACAGAGAGAGGCAGGTGGGAGAGAGAGGGGGACAGATAAATGGGGGACAGAGAGGGGGACAGAGAGAGAGGGACAGAGTGGGGGACAGAGAGAGAGGGGGACAGTGAGAGAGGGGGACAGAGAGAGAGGGGGACAGAGAGAGGGGGACAGAGAGAGGGGGACAGACTGGGTGGGACAGAGAGAGAGGGGGACAGAGAGAGATGGGGACAGAGAGAGAGGGGGAGAGAGAGGGGGAGAGAGAGAGGCGGGGAATGAGAGGGGGGCAGAGAGTTGGCGACAGAGAGAGGGCCACAGAGAGTGAGGGATATAGAGGGGGTCAGAGAGAAGGGGGACAGAGAGAGGAGGACAGAGAGAGGGAGACCGAGGGAGGGGGACAGAGGGAGGGGGGACGGAGAGATGGTGACTGGGAGGGGACAGAGAGGGGGGACAGAGAAAGAGGGGGTCAGAAAGAGGGCGACAGAGAGAGGGGGGACAGAGAGAGGGGGACAGAGAGAGGGGGACAGAGAGAGGGGGACAGAGAGAGGGGGTCAGCAAGAGGGCGACAGAGAGTGGGGGACAGAAGGAGGGGGACAGAGGGAGGGGGGGGACAAAGAGAGGGGGACAGAGAGGGCGACAGGGAGAGGAGGACCTAGAGGGGTGGACGGGGGGGAACAAAGAGATGGTGACTGAGAGGGGGCAGAGAGAGGGCTACAGGGAGGGGGGGACAGAGAGGGGGAGACAGAGAGGGGGGACAGAGAGGGGGACAGAGAGAAGGGGGACAGAGAGACTACGACAGAGAGGGGGCAGAGAGCGGGCAACAGAGAGGCGTGGACGGGGGGGAACAGAGAGATGGTGACTGAGAGGGGGCAGAGAGAGGGCTACAGGGAGGGGGGGACAGAGGTTTGGGACAGAAAGGATGGACTGAGAAAGGGGGCAGAGAGACGGGGACAGAGAGAGAGGGGACAGAGAGACAGTGTCAGAGAGGAGGCAGAGAGAGAGCGGTAGAGACGGGGGGACAGAGACCGGGGAACAGAGCGAGGGGGCAGAGAGAGAGGGGGCAGAGAGAGAGAGGGACAGAGAGAGAGGGGGTCAGAGAGAGAGGGGGTCAGAGAGAGAGGGGGTCAGAGAGAGAGGGGGTACAGAGAGAGAGGGGGACAGAGACAGAGGGGGTCAGAGAGAGAGGGGGTCAGAGAGAGAGGGGGTACAGAGAGAGAGGGGGACAGAGAGAGAGGGTGTCAGAGAGAGAGGGGGTCAGAGAGAGAGGGGGTACAGAGAGAGAGGGGGTACAGAGAGAGAGGTGAACAGAGAGGGGGCACAGAGGGGGGGGACCAGAGAGGGAACAGAGAGATGGGGATAGAGAGAGTGGGGACAGAGAGAGAGAGGGGACAGAGAGAGAGGGGGGCAGAGAGAGAGGGGGACAGAGAGGGGCAGAGAGAGGCCAACAAAGAGAGGGGACAGTGAGGGGGGGACAGAGAGGGGACATGGGGGGGGAACAGAGAGAGGGGGGGACAAGGGGGACAGAGAGAGGGGGGACAGAGAAACTGTGACAGAGAGCGGGCGACAGAGAGGGGTGGGCGGCGGGGCGAACAGAGAGACGGTGACTGAGAGGGGGCAGAGAGAGGGCGATGGAGATGTGGGAACAGAGAGCGGGGAACAGAGCGAGGGTCAGAGACAGAGAGGGTCAGAGAGAGAGGGGGACAGAGAGAGGGGGGACAGAGCGAGAGGGGTTACAGAGAGAGAGGGGACAGAGAGATGGTGACAGAGTGGGGGCAGAGAGAGGGGGACAGAGAGAGGAGGGACAGAAAGAGAGGGGGACAGAGAGATAGGGGGACAGAGAGAGGGGGACAGAGAGAGGGGGACAGAGAGAGGGGGACAGAGAGAGGAGGGACGGAGAGAGGGGGACAGAGAGAGGGGGACAGAGAGAGGAGGGACAGAGAGAGGAGGGACAGAGAGAGGAGGGACAGAGAGCGGGGGACAGAGAGCGGGGGACAGAGAGAGGGGGACAGAGAGAGGGGGACAGAGAGAGGAGGGACAGAGAGAGGAGGGACAGAGAGAGGAGGGACAGAGAGCGGGGGACAGAGAGCGGGGGACAGAGAGAGGGGGACAGAGAGAGGAGGGACAGAGAGAGGGGGACAGAGAGAGGGGGACAGAGAGAGGGGGACAGAGAGAGGGGGACAGAGAGGGGGGACAGAGAGGGGGGACAGAGAGGGGGGACAGAGAGAGGGGGACAGAGAGAGGGGGACAGAGAGAGGGTCAGAGAGAGGGGAACAGATGGGGTCGTGCGGTACAGAGGGGGAGAGGACAGAGAGTTGTGGGAGAGGGGGGACAGTAAGAGATGGGGACAGAGAGAGCATGGGGACAGAGAGACGGGGACAGGAGGGGCAGAAAGGGGGCAGAAAGAGGGGGACAGAGGGAGGGGTGGACCGAGAGAGCGGGAGATCGAGGGGGTCATAGGGAGGGGGGACAGAGAGTGGGGGCACAGAGAGTGGGGGACAGACTGGGGGAGAGGGAGGGGGAGAGGGATGGCTACAGAGAGAGCGGGACAGAGAGAGGGGACAGAGAGAGGGGGGGACAGAGAGAGGGGGGGACAGAGAGAGGGGGGACAGAGAGAGGGGGGACAGAGAGAGGGGGGACAGAGAGAGGGGGGCAGAGAGAGGGGACAGAGAGAGGGGGACAGAGAGAGGGGAACAGAGGGACGCGGGGACAGAGAGAGGGGGACAGAGAGAGGGGGGGACAGAGAGAGGGGAACAGAGAGAGGGGGACAGAGAGAGTGGGCCAGAAAGAGGGGGACAGAGTGAGCAGGGACAGAGAGAGGGGGTCAGAGAGAGAGGGGGTCAGAGAGAGAGGGGGTCAGAGAGAGAGGGGGTACAGAGAGAGAGGGGGACAGAGAGAGAGGGGGTCAGAGAGAGAGGGGGTCAGAGAGAGAGGGGGTACAGAGAGAGAGGGTGTCAGAGAGAGAAGGGGTCAGAGAGAGAGGGGTTCAGAGAGAGAGGGGGTACAGAGAGAGAGGTGAACAGAGAGGGGGCACAGAGGGGGGGACCAGAGAGGGAACAGAGAGATGGGGATAGAGAGAGTGGGGACAGAGAGAGGGAGAGGGGACAGAGAGAGAGGGGGGCAGAGAGAGAGGGGGACAGAGAGAGAGGGGGGCAGAGAGAGAGGGGGGCAGAGAGAGAGGGGGACAGAGAGAGAGGGGGGCAGAGAGAGAGGGGGGCAGAGAGAGAAGGGGCAGAGAGACGGTGACAGAGAGGGGCAGAGAGAGGCCAACAAAGAGAGGGGACAGTGAGGGGGGGACAGAGAGAGGGGGGACAGAGAGGGGACATGGGGGGGGGGAACAGAGAGAGGGGGGGACAAGGGGGACAGAGAGAGGGGGCACAGAGAAACTGTGACAGAGAGCGTGCGACAGAGAGGGGTGGGCGGCGGGGCGAACAGAGAGACGGTGACTGAGAGGGGGCAGAGAGAGGGCGATGGAGATGTGGGAACAGAGAGCGGGGAACAGAGCGAGGGGGCAGAGAGAGGGGGTCAGAGAGAGAGGGGGACAGAGAGAGACGGGGACAGAGAGAGTGGGGTTACAGAGAGAGAGGGGGACAGAGAGAGGGGGACAGAGAGAGGGGGACAGAGAGAGGGGGACAGAGAGAGGGGGACAGAGAGAGGAGGGACGGAGAGAGGGGGACAGAGAGAGGGGGACAGAGAGAGGAGGGACAGAGAGAGGAGGGACAGAGAGAGGAGGGACAGAGGGCGGGGGACAGAGAGCGGGGGACAGAGAGAGGAGGGACAGAGAGAGGGGGACAGAGAGAGGAGGGACAGAGGGCGGGGGACAGAGAGCGGGGGACAGAGAGAGGAGGACAGAGAGAGGGGGACAGAGAGAGGGGGACAGAAAGAGGGGGACAGAAAGAGGGGGACAGAGAGAGGGGGACAGAGAGGGGGGACAGAGAGGGGGGACAGAGAGGGGGGACAGAGAGAGGGGGACAGAGAGAGGGGGACAGAGAGAGGGTCAGAGAGAGGGGAACAGATGGGGTCATGCGGTACAGAGGGGGAGAGGACAGAGAGTTGTGGGAGAGGGGGGACAGTAAGAGATGGGGACAGAGAGAGCATGGGGACAGAGAGACGGGGACAGGAGGGGCAGAAAGGGGGCAGAAAGAGGGGGACAGAGGGAGGGGTGGACCGAGAGAGCGGGAGATCGAGGGGGTCATAGGGAGGGGAGACAGAGAGTGGGGGCACAGAGAGTGGGGGACAGACTGGGGGAGAGGGAGGGGGAGAGGGATGGCTACAGAGAGAGTGGGACAGAGAGAGGGGACAGAGAGAGGGGGGGACAGAGAGAGGGGGGGACGGAGAGAGGGGGGACAGAGAGAGGGGGGACAGAGAGAGGGGGGACAGAGAGAGGGGGGACAGAGAGAGGGGGACAGAGAGAGGGGACAGAGAGAGGGGGACATAGAGAGGGGACAGAGAGAGGGGAACAGAGGGACGCGGGGACAGAGAGAGGGGGACAGAGAGAGGGGGGGACAGAGAGAGGGGAACAGAAAGAGAGGGGGACAGAGAGAGTGGGACAGAAAGAGGGGGACAGAGGGATGCGGGGACAGAGAGAGGGGGACAGAGAGAGGGGGGGACAGAGAGAGGGGAACAGAAAGAGAGGGGGACAGAGTGAGTGGGACAGAAAGAGGGGGACAGAGGGATGCGGGGACAGAGAGAAGGGGACAGAGTGAGTGGGGACAGAGAGAGGGGGACAGAGAGAGAGAGGGACAGAGAGAGGGGGACAGAGAGCGCGGGACAGAGGGAGGGGGGACAGAGTGGGGGACAGAGAGAGGGGTACAGAGTTGGGGAGAGAGAGTCCGTCAGAGAGAGGGGGACAGTGAGCCGGGGACAGAGACTGGGGGACAGAGAGAGGGGGACGGACTGAGTGGGGAATGGGGGGGAGGGGTGGACGGAGAGGAAGTGGACAGAGAGAGGAGGGATAGAGAGGGGGGACAGAGAGGGGGGGACAGAGAGAGCACCGGGGCAGAGAGAGAGAGTGAACAGAGAGAGTGGCACAGAGAGACGGGGACAGCTACAAGGAGGGACAGAGAGACGGGGACAGAGAGATGGGGACAGCGAGAAGGGGGGACAGAGAGAGATGGGGACATAGAGAGAGGGTGACAGAGAGAGAGGGACAGAGAGAAGAGGAATAGAGAGGGGGGACAGAAAGAGATGCGGACAGAGAGAGCACCGGGACAGAGAGAGAGAGTGAACAGAGAGAGGGGGACAGAGAGAGGGGGGGACAGAGAGAGAGGGAGACAGAGAGAGAGGGGGACAGAGAGAGAGGGGGACAGAGAGAGAGGGGGACAGAGAGGGGGGGACAGAGAGGGGGGGACAGAGAGTGGGGGACAGAGAGGGGACAGAGAGAGTGGGACAGAGGGACGCGGGGACAGAGAGAGGGGGCGCAGAGAGTGGGCGACAGAGAGAGGGTCACAGAGAGTGAGGGAGTTAGAGGGGGTCAGAGAGAGGAGGGGACAGAGAGTGGGGGACAAAAATTGGGGGTTAGAGAGAGGGGGACAGAGAGTGGGGGACATAGAGTGGTGGACAGAGAGTGGGGGTGAGAGAGGGGGGCAGTGAGAGAGGGACAGAGAGAGGGGGGCAGAGAGAGGGTGACAGAGAGAGGGGGGACAGAGAGAGGGGGGACAGAGAGAGGGTGGACAGAGAGAGTGGACAGAGAGAGAGGGGACAGAGTGCGGGCACAGAGAGAGAGGGGGACAGAGAGTGGGGGAGAGAGAGGGGGCAGAGAGAGAGGGACAGAGAGCGAGGGGGCAGAGAGAGAGGGACAGAGAGAGCGGGGGCAGAGAGAGGGTGACAGAGAGAGGGGGGGACAGAGAGAGGGGGGGGACAGAGAGAGAGGGGACAGCGAGAGGGGGCAGAAAGAAGGTACAGAGAGAAAGGGGCACAGAGAGTGTGGGTGATAGATGGGGTCAGATAGAGGGGACGGAAAGAGGGGAGGTAGAGGGGGACAGAGAGATGGGGACAGAGAGAGGGGGAGATACAGGGGGTCAGGGGGAGGGGCGACAGAGATTGGGGGACAGAGAGGGTTACAGTGTGGGAGAGGGGGGTGCAGAGAGAGGGGGACAGAGAGAGATGGGGACAGAGAGAGGGGACAGAGAGAGGGGGACAGAGAGAGGGGGACAGAGAGAGGGGGACAGAGAGAGAGGGGGGCAGAGAGAGAGGGGGCAGAGAGAGGGGGACAGAGAGAGAGTGGAGATTGAGGGGGTCAGGGGGAGGGGCGACAGAGATTGGGGGACAGAGAGGGTTACAGTGTGGGAGAGGGGGGTGCAGAGAGAGGGGGACAGAGAGATGGGGACAGAGAGAGGTGGAGATAGAGGGGGTCAGGGGAGGGGCGACAGAGATTGGGGGACAGAGAGGGTTACAGTGTGGGAGAGGGGGGTGCAGAGAGAGGGGGACAGAGAGATGGGGACAGAGAGAGGGGACAGAGAGAGGGGACAGAGGGGGGGGGCAGAGAGAGGGGGACAGAGAGAGGGGGACAGAGAGAGAGGGGGACAGAGAGAGAGTGGAGATTGAGGGGGTCAGGGGGAGGGGCGACAGATATTGGGGGACAGAGAGGGTTACAGTGTGGGAGAGGGGGGGTGCAGAGAGAGGGGGACAGAGAGATGGGGACAGAGAGAGGGGGACAGAGAGAGGGGGACAGAAAGAGGGGGTCAGCGGGACGCGGGGACAGACAGAAGGGGACAGAGTGAGTTGGGACAGAGAGACGGTGACAGAGAGGGGGCAGAGAGAGGGGGGACAGAGAGAGATGGGGCAGAGAGAGGGGGGACAGAGAGAGGGGGGCAGAGAGGGGGGGACAGAGGGGGGGACAGAGAGAGGGGGACAGAGAGGGGGACAGAGAGGGAGGAACAGAGACAGATGGGAACAGAGAGAGGGGTGGACAGAGAGAGAGCGACAGAGAGACGGTGACAGATATGGCGACAGAGAGAGGGGGACAGAGAGAGGGGGACAGAGAGAGGGGGGACAGAGAGAGGGGGGACAGAGAGAGGGGGACAGAGAGAGGGGACAGAGAGAGGGGGACAGAGAGAGGGGACAGAGTGAGCAGGGACAGAGAGAGAGGGGGACAGAGAGAGGGGGACAGAGAGAAAGGGGGACAGAGAGAGGGGGACAGAGAGAGGGGGACAGAGAGAGGGGGGACAGAGAGAGGGGGGACAGAGAGAGGGGGACAGAGAGAGGGGGACAGAGAGAGGGGACAGAGAGAGGGGAACAGAGGGACGCGGGGACAGAGAGAGGGGGACAGAGAGAGGGGGGGACAGAGAGAGGGGAACAGAAAGAGAAGGGGACAGAGAGAGTGGGACAGAAAGAGGGGGACAGAGGGACGCGGGGACAGAGAGAAGGGGACAGAGTGAGTGGGGACAGAGAGAGGGGGACAGAGAGAGAGGGACAGAGAGAGGGGGACAGAGAGCGTGGGACAGAGGGAGGGGGGACAGAGTGGGGGACAGAGAGAGGGGTACAGAGTTGGGGAGAGAGAGTCCGTCAGAGAGAGGGGGACAGTGAGCCGGGGACAGAGACTGGGGGACAGAGAGAGGGGGATGGACTGAGTGGGGAATGGGGGGGAGGGGTGGACGGAGAGGAAGTGGACAGAGAGAGGAGGGATAGAGAGGGGGGACAGAGAGGGGGGGACAGAGAGAGCACCGGGGCAGAGAGAGAGAGTGAACAGAGAGAGTGGCACAGAGAGACGGGGACAGCTACAAGGAGGGACAGAGAGACGGGGACAGAGAGACGGGGACAGAGAGAAGGGGGGACAAAGAGAGATGGGGACATAGAGAGAGGGTTACAGAGAGAGAGGGACAGAGAGAAGAGGGATAGAGAGGGGGGACAGAAAGAGATGCGGACAGAGAGAGCACCGGGACAGAGAGAGAGAGTGAACAGAGAGAGGGGGACAGAGAGAGAGGGGGACAGAGAGAGAGGGAGACAGAGAGAGAGGGGGACAGAGAGAGAGAGGGGGACAGAGAGGGGGGGACAGAGAGGGGGGGACAGAGAGGGGGGGACAGAGAGGGGACAGAGAGAGTGGGACAGAGGGACGCGGGGACAGAGAGAGGGGGCGCAGAGAGTGGGCGACAGAGAGAGGGTCACAGAGAGTGAGGGAGTTAGAGGGGGTCAGAGAGAGGAGGGGACAGAGAGTGGGGGACAAAAATTGGGGGTTAGAGAGAGGGGGACAGAGAGTGGGGGACATAGAGTGGTGGACAGAGAGTGGGGGTGAGAGAGGGGGGCAGTGAGAGAGGGACAGAGAGAGGGGGGCAGAGAGAGGGTGACAGAGAGAGGGGGGACAGAGAGAGGGGGGACAGAGAGAGGGTGGACAGAGAGAGTGGACAGAGAGAGAGGGGACAGAGTGCGGGCACAGAGAGGGAGGGGGACAGAGAGTGGGGGAGAGAGAGGGGGCAGAGAGAGAGGGACAGAGAGCGAGGGGGCAGAGAGAGAGGGACAGAGAGAGCGGGGGCAGAGAGAGGGAAACAGAGAGAGGGGGGGACAGAGAGAGGGGGGGGACAGAGAGAGAGGGGACAGCGAGAGGGGGCAGAAAGAAGGTACAGAGAGAAAGGGGCACAGAGAGTGTGGGTGATAGATGGGGTCAGATAGAGGGGACGGAAAGAGGGGGAGGTAGAGGGGGACAGAGAGATGGGGACAGAGAGAGGGGGAGATACAGGGGGTCAGGGGGAGGGGCGACAGAGATTGGGGGACAGAGAGGGTTACAGTGTGGGAGAGGGGGGTGCAGAGAGAGGGGGACAGAGAGATGGGGACAGAGAGAGGGGACAGAGAGAGGGGGACAGAGAGAGGGGGACAGAGAGAGGGGGACAGAGAGAGAGGGGGCAGAGAGAGAGGGGGCAGAGAGAGGGGGACAGAGAGAGAGTGGAGATTGAGGGGGTCAGGGGGAGGGGCGACAGAGATTGGGGGACAGAGAGGGTTACAGTGTGGGAGAGGGGGGTGCAGAGAGAGGGGGACAGAGAGATGGGGACAGAGAGAGGTGGAGATAGAGGGGGTCAGGGGAGGGGCGACAGAGATTGGGGGACAGAGAGGGTTACAGTGTGGGAGAGGGGGGTGCAGAGAGAGGGGGACAGAGAGATGGGGACAGAGAGAGGGGACAGAGAGAGGGGACAGAGGGGGGGGCAGAGAGAGGGGGACAGAGAGAGGGGGACAGAGAGAGAGGGGGACAGAGAGAGAGTGGAGATTGAGGGGGTCAGGGGGAGGGGCGACAGATATTGGGGGACAGAGAGGGTTACAGTGTGGGAGAGGGGGGGTGCAGAGAGAGGGGGACAGAGAGATGGGGACAGAGAGAGGGGACAGAGAGGGGGGGAACAGTGTGGGAGAGAGAGAGGGGCAGAGAGAGGGGGACAGAGAGAGGGGGACAGAGAGAGGGGGACAGAGAGAGGGGGACAGAAAGAGGGGGTCAGCGGGACGCGGGGACAGACAGAAGGGGACAGAGTGAGTTGGGACAGAGAGACGGTGACAGAGTGGGGGCAGAGAGAGTGGGACAGAGAGGGGGGACAGAGAGAGATGGGGCAGAGAGAGGGGGGACAGAGAGAGGGGGGCAGAGAGGGGGGGACAGAGGGGGGGGGACAGAGAGAGGGGGACAGAGAGGGGGACAGAGAGGGAGGAACAGAGACAGATGGGAACAGAGAGAGGGGTGGACAGAGAGAGAGCGACAGAGAGACGGTGACAGATATGGCGACAGAGAGAGGGGGACAGAGAGAGGGGGACAGAGAGAGGGGGGACAGAGAGAGGGGGGACAGAGAGAGGGGGACAGAGAGAGGGGACAGAGAGAGGGGGACAGAGAGAGGGGACAGAGTGAGCAGGGACAGAGAGAGAGGGGGACAGAGAGAGGGGGACAGAGAGAAAGGGGGACAGAGAGAGGGGGACAGAGAGAGGGGGACAGAGAGAGAGGGGGACAGAGAGAGTGGGACAGAGAGAGGGGACAGAAAGAGGGGGACAGAGGGACGCGGGGACAGAGAGAAGGGGACAGAGTGAGTGGGGACAGAGAGAGGGGGACAGAGAGAGAGAGGGACAGAGAGAGGGGGACAGAGAGAGCGGGACAGAGGGAGGGGGGACAGAGTGGGGGACAGAGAGAGGGGTACAGAGTTGGGGAGAGAGAGTCCGTCAGAGAGAGGGGGATAGTGAGCCGGGGACAGAGACTGGGGGACAGAGAGAGGGGGATGGACTGAGTGGGGAACGGGGGGGAGGGGTGGATGGAGAGGAAGTGGACAGAGAGAGGAGGGATAGAGAGGGGGGACAGAGAGGGGGGGACAGAGAGAGCATCGGGGCAGAGAGAGAGAGTGAACAGAGAGAGTGGCACAGAGAGACGGGGACAGCTACAAGGAGGGACAGAGAGACGGGGACAGAGAGATGGGGACAGCGAGAAGGGGGGACAGAGAGAGATGGGGACATAGAGAGAGGGTGACAGAGAGAGAGGGACAGAGAGAAGAGGGATAGAGAGGGGGGACAGAAAGAGATGCGGACAGAGAGAGCACCGGGACAGAGAGAGAGAGTGAACAGAGAGAGGGGGACAGAGAGTGGGGGACAGAGAGAGAGGGAGACAGAGAGAGAGGGTGACAGAGAGAGAGGGGGACAGAGAGGGTGGGACAGAGAGGGGACAGAGAGAGTGGGACAGAGGGACGCGGGGACAGAGAGAGGGGGCGCAGAGAGTGGGCGACAGAGAGAGGGTCACAGAGAGTGAGGGAGTTAGAGGGGGTCAGAGAGAGGAGGGGACAGAGAGTGGGGGACAAAAATTGGGGGTTAGAGAGAGGGGGACAGAGAGTGGGGGACAGAGAGGGGGACAGAGAGAGAGGGGGACAGAGAGAGTGTGACTGAGAGAGTGGGACAGAAAGAGGGCGACAGAGAGAGTGGGACAGAAAGAGGGTACAGAGAGAGATGGGACAGAAAGAGGGGACAGAGAGAGATGGGGCAGAGAGAGGGGGGCAGAGAGGGGTGGACAGGGGGGGCAGAGAGAGAGGGACAGAGAGGGGGTACAGTGTGGGGGAGAGAGAGAGGAGAAGAGAGAGGGGGACAGAGAAAGGGGGACAGAGAGAGTGGGACAGAAAGAGGGGGACAGCGGGACACGGGGACAGAGAGAAGGGGACAGAGTGAGCGGGGACAGAGAGAGAGGGGGACAGAGAGGGGGACAGAGAGAGATGGGGCAGAGAGAGGGGGGACAGAGAGAGATGGGGCAGAGAGAGGGGGGGCAGAGAGAGGGGGGCAGAGTGAGAGGGGGACAGAGGGGGGGCAGAGAGGGGGGGACAGAGAGAGAGGGACAGAGAGACAGTGACAGATATGGCGACAGAGAGAGGGGGACAGAGAGAGAGGGGGTCAGAGAGAGGGTGACAGGGAGAGGGGGAACAGAGAGAGTGGGGGAAAGAGAGAGGGGGGCAGAGAGAGGGGCTACAGAGAGAGGGGTGGACAGAGAGAGGGGGTCAGAGAGAGTGGGTCAGAGAGAGGGGGGAACAGAGAGAGTGGGGCAGAGAGAGGGGCTACAGAGAGAGGGAGTCAGAGAGAGGGGGGACAGAGAGGGGGGACAGAGAGGGGGGACAGAGAGAGTGGGACAGAGAGGGTGGACACAGAGAGAGGGGGAGCAGAGGAGGGGGACAGAGAGAGATGGGAACAGAGAGAGGGGTGGACAGAGAGAGAGGGACAGAGAGACGGTGACAGATATGGCGACAGAGAGAGGGGGACAGAGAGAGAGGGGGTCAGAGAGAGGGGGGACAGAGAGAGGGGGGACAGAGAGAGGGGGGAACAGAGAGAGGGGGGAACAGAGAGAGTGGGGGAAAGAGAGAGGGGGGCAGAGAGAGGGGCTACAGAGAGAGGGGTGGACAGAGAGAGGGGGACAGAGAGAGGGGGACAGAGAGAGGGGGACAGAGAGGGGGGGTCAGAGAGAGTGGGGCAGAGAGAGGGGGGACAGAGAGAGGGGGACAGAGAGGGGGGAACAGAGAGGGGGACAGAGAGAGGGGGACAGAGAGGGGGGGTCAGAGAGAGTGGGGGTCAGATAGAGGGCGACAGAGAGAAGGGGGACAGAGAGGGGGACAGAGAGAGGGGGTCAGAGAGTGGGGTGGACAGAGAGAGGGGGACAGAGAGAGGGGACAGAGAGGGGGGACAGAGAGGGGGACAGAGAGGGGGACAGAGAGGGGGGGCAGAGAGAGGGGGGACAGAGAGAGGGGGGACAGAGAGAGGGGGGAACAGAGAGTGGGGGGAACAGAGAGAGTGGGGGAAAGAGAGCGGGGGGCAGAGAGAGGGGCTACAGAGAGAGGGGTGGACAGAGAGAGGGGGACAGAGAGAGGGGGACAGAGAGAGGGGGACAGAGAGAGGGGGACAGATAGGGGGGGTCAGAGAGAGTGGGGCAGAGAGAGGGGCTACAGAGAGAGGGGTGGACAGAGAGAGGGGGGAACAGAGAGGGGGACAGAGAGAGGGGGACAGAGAGGGGGGGTCAGAGAGAGTGGGGGTCAGATAGAGGGCGACAGAGAGAAGGGGGACAGAGAGGGGGACAGAGAGAGGGGGTCAGAGAGTGGGGTGGACAGAGAGAGGGGGACAGAGAGAGGGGACAGAGAGGGGGGACAGAGAGGGGGACAGAGAGGGGGACAGAGAGGGGGACAGAGAGGGGGGGCAGAGAGAGGGGGACAGAGAGGGGGGTCAGAGAGAGTGGGGGTCAGAAAGAGGGCGACAGAGAGAGGGGGGGACAGAAAGAGGAGGACAGAGGGAGGGGGGACAGAGAGAGGGGGACAGAGTGAGCGGGGACAGAGAGGGGGGACAGAGAGAGGGGGATAGAGAGAGGGGGACAAAGTGAGCGGGGACAGAGTGGGGGGGACAGAGAGAGATGGGAACAGAGAGAGAGAGGTGTACAGAGAGAGCGCGACAGAGAGACGGTGACAGATATGGCAACAGAGAGAGGGGGACAGAGAGAGGGGGAAAGAGAGAGGGGACAGAGAGAGGGGGACAGAGAGAGAGGGGGTCAGAGAGAGGGGGGAACAGAGAGAGTGGGGTCAGAGAGGGGGGGACAGAGAGAGGGGGAAAGAGAGAGGGGGAAAGAGAGAGGGGTCAGAGAGAGGGGGACAGAGAGGGGATCAGAGAGAGGGGGGGACAGAGAGAGGGGGGACAGAGAGAGGGGGGACAGAGAGATGGGGACAGAGAGATGGGGACAGAGAGGGAGGACAGAGTGGGGGGGACAGAGAGAGATGGGAACAGAGGGAGAGAGGTGGACAGAGAGAGCGCGACAGAGAGACGGTGACAGATATGGCGACAGAGAGAGGGGGACAGAGAGAGGGGGAAAGAGAGAGGGGGAAAGAGAGAGGGGGAAAGAGAGAGGGGTAAAGAGAGAGGGGGACAGAGAGAGAGGGGGTCAGAGAGAGGGGGGAACAGAGAGAGTGGGGTCAGAGAGGGGGGGACAGAGAGAGGGGGACAGAGAGAGGGGGAAGGACCGAGTGAGTACAGAGAGATGGTGACGGAGAGGGGGCAGAGAGCGGGCGACAGAGAGGGGTGGACGGGGGGGAACAGAGAGATGGTGACTGACAGGGGGCAGAGGGAGGGCTTCAGAGAGGGGGGGGACAGAGGTTTGGGACAGAGAGAGGGTGGACTGAGAGAGGGGGCAGAGAGACAGTGACAGAGATGGGGCAGAGAGAGGGCATTAGAGATGGGGGTACAGAGAACGGGGAACAAAGCGAGGGGGCAGAGAGAGGGGGGCAGTGAGAGAGAGGGACAGAGAGAGAGGGTTTCGGGGGGGGCAGAGAGAGGGGGATAGAATGAGGGAGACAGAGAAAGTGGGAGCAGAGAGGGAGGGAACTGAGCGAGGGGGCAGAGAGAGGGATAGAGAGAGAGGGGTACAAAGAGAGGGGGGACAGAGAGAGGGAACAGAGGGGGGGACGGGGGCGGACCAGAGTGGGGGGGCAGAGAGAGGGGGACAGAGAGAGAGAGAGAACAGAGGGAGGGGGACAGAGAGAGGGGGGCAGAGAGAGAGAGGGATAGAGAGAGAGGGGTACAGAGAGAGAGGGGACAGAGAGAGAGGACAGAGGGGGGGACCAGAGTGGGGCGGGGCAGAGAGAAGGCGACAGAGAGAGGGGGACAGAGAGAGGGGGACAAAGTGAGCGGGGACAGAGTGGGGGGGACAGAGAGAGATGGGAACAGAGAGAGAGAGGTGTACAGAGAGAGCACGACAGAGAGACGGTGACAGATATGGCGACAGAGAGAGGGGGACAGAGAGAGGGGGAAAGAGAGAGGGGGAAAGAGAGAGGGGGACAGAGAGAGAGGGGGTCAGAGAGAGGGGGGAACAGAGAGAGTGGGGTCAGAGGGGGGGGGACAGAGAGGGGGGACAGAGAGAGGGGGAAAGAGAGAGGGGGAAAGAGAGAGGGGGACAGAGAGAGGGGGACAGAGAGAGGGGGACAGAGAGAGGGGGTCAGAGAGAGGGGGGAACAGAGAGAGGGGGGACAGAGAGAGGGGGGACAGAGAGAGGGGGGACAGAGAGGGGGGGACAGAGAGATGGGGACAGAGAGGGAGGACAGAGTGGGGGGGACAGAGTGGGGGGGACAGAGAGAGATGGGAACAGAGAGAGAGAGAGGTGGACAGAGAGAGCGCGACAGAGAGACGGTGACAGATATGGCGACAGAGAGAGGGGGACAGAGAGAGGGGGAAAGAGAGAGGGGTCAGAGAGAGGGGAACAGAGAGAGAGGGGGTCAGAGAGAGGGGGGAACAGAGAGAGTGGGGTCAGAGAGGGGGGGACAGAGAGAGGGGGACAGAGAGAGGGGGAAGGACCGAGTGAGTACAGAGAGATGGTGACGGAGAGGGGGCAGAGAGTGGGCGACAGAGAGGGGTGGACAGGGGGGAACAGAGAGATTGTGACTGACAGGGGGCAGAGAGAGGGCTACAGAGAGGGGGGGACAGAGGTTTGGGACAGAGAGAGGGTGGACTGAGAGAGGGGGCAGAGAGACAGTGACAGAGATGGGACAGAGAGAGGGCATTAGAGATGGGGGGACAGAGAGCGGGGAACAAAGCGAGGGGGCAGAGAGAGGGGGGCAGTGAGAGAGAGGGACAGAGAGAGGGGACAGAGGGGGGGCAGAGAGAGGGGGATAGAATGAGGGAGACAGAGAAAGTGGGAGCAGTGAGAGAGGGAACATAGCGAGGGGGCAGAGAGAGGGATAGAGAGAGAGGGGTACAGAGAGAGGGGGGACAGAGAGAGGGAACAGAGGGGGGGACGGGGGCGGACCAGAGTGGGGGGCAGAGAGAGGGGGACAGAGAGAGGGAGAACAGAGGGAGGGGGACAGAGAGAGGGGGGCAGAGAGAGAGAGGGATAGAGAGAGAGGGGGACAGAGAGAGAGGGGTACAGAGAGAGAGGGGACAGAGAGAGAGGACAGAGGGGGGGACCAGAGTGGGGGGGGGGGCAGAGAGAAGGGGACAGAGAGGGGGGACAGAGAAGGGGGGACAGAGAGAGGGAGAACAGAGGGAGGGGGACAGAGGGAGGGGGACAGAGGGAGGGGGACAGAGGGAGGGGGACAGATGGAGGGTACAGAGTGGGGGAGAGAGAGGGGCAGAGAGAGGGCGATAGAGATGGGGGGACAGAGCGCGGGGAACAGTGCGAGGGGGCAGAGTGAGGTGGCAGAGAGAGAGAGGGACAGAGAGGGAGGGGGAAAGACAGGGGGGACAGAGAGAGAGGGGACAGAGAGGGGGGACAGAGAGAGGGGGACAGAGAGAGAGAGGGGGACAGAGAGAGGGGGACAGAGAGAGGGGGACAGAGAGAGAGCGGGACAGAGAGGTAGGGGGAAAGAGAGGGAGGACAGAGAGAGGGCGGGAAAGAGAGAGAGTGGGGGACAGAGAGCGGGGGAGACAGACAGCTGGGGGACAGAGAGAGGGGGAAATAGAGAGTGGGGGCAGAGAGAGAGGGGGACAGAGAGAGAGGGGGATAGAGAGAGAGGGGGACAGAGAGAGAGGGGGATAGAGAGAGAGGGGCACAGAGAGAGAGCGGGACAGAGAGAGAGGGGGAAAGAGAGGGGCACTGAGAGAGGGCAGGAAAGAGAGAGAGAGAGCGCGGGACAGAGAGCGCGGGACAGAGAGCGCGGGACAGAGAGCGAGGGACAGAGAGCGCAGGACAGAGAGTGGGGCACAGAGAGTGGGGAAGATAGAGGGGGTCAGAGGGAGTGGGGTCAGAGAGAGAGTTACAGAGTGGGGGAAAGAGAGGGTGTCAGAGAAAGGGGGGCAGAGAGAGGAGGACAGAGAGGCAGGTGGGAGAGAGAGGGGGACAGAGAAATGGGGGACAGAGAGGGGGACAGAGAGAGAGGGACAGAGAGGGGGACAGAGAGAGAGGGGGACAGAGAGAGAGGGGGACAGAGAGGGGGGACAGAGAGAGGGGGACAGAGTGGGTGGGACAGAGAGAGAGGAGGACAGAGAGAGAGGGGGACAGAGAGAGAGGGGGACAGAGAGAGAGGGGGACAGAGAGGGAGACAGAGAGAGGCGGGGAGGGAGAGGGGGTCAGAGAGAAGGGGGACAGAGAGAGGAGGACAGAGAGAGGGGGACAGAGGGGGGGGCAGAGAGGGGGGTCAGAGAGAGGGGGACAGAGTGGGTGGGACAGAGAGAGAGGAGGACAGAGAGAGAGGGGGACAGAGAGAGAGGGGGACAGAGAGAGAGGGGGACAGAGAGGGAGACAGAGAGAGGCGGGGAGGGAGAGGGGGTCAGAGAGAAGGGGGACAGAGAGAGGAGGACAGAGAGAGGGAGACAGAGGGAGTGGGACAGAGGGAGGGGGTACAGAGAGATGGTGACTGGGAGAGGACAGAGGGGGGGACAGAGAGAGAGGGGGTCAGAAAGAGGGCGACAGAGAGAGGGGGACAGAAGGAGGGGGACAGAGGTAGGGGGGACAGAGAGGGGGGGACAGAGAGGGGGGGACAGAGAAAGGGGGACATAGAGGGGTGGATGGGGGGGACAAAGAGATGGTGACTGAGAGGGGGCAGAGAGAGGGCTACAGAGAGGTGGGACAGAGAGGGCGAGACAGAGAGGGGATACAGAGAGAGGGGGACAGAGAGAGAGGGGGACAGAGAGAGAGGGGGACAGAGAGAGAGGGACAGAGAGGGGGGACAGAAAGAGATGCGGACAGAGAGAGCACCGGGACAGAGAGAGAGAGTGAACAGAGAGAGTGGGACAGAGAGCGGGGGACAGAGAGAGAGGGAGACAGAGAGAGAGGAGGACAGAGAGAGGGGGCAGAGAGGAGGACAGAGAGAGAGGGGGACAGAGAGTGGGGGACAGAGAGAGGGGGTTAGAGAGAGAGGGACAGAGAGTGGGGGACAGAGAGTGGTGGACAGAGAGAGGGGGTCAGAGAGAGGGGGACAGAGAGAGGGGACAGAGAGAGAGGGGACAGAGTGCGGGGACAGAGAGAGGGGTGCAGAGAGAGGGGGGGACAGAGAGAGGCGGGGACAGAGAGAGGGGACAGAGAGAGAGGGGACAGAGTGCGGGGACAGAGAGAGAGGGGACAGAGAGAAGGTACAGAGAGAAAGGGGCACAGAGAGAGTGGGTGATAGATGGGGTCAGATAGAGGGGACGAAAAGAGGGGGAGGTAGAGGGGGACAGAGAGAGGGGACAGAGAGGGGGGTACAGTGTGGCAGAGAGAGAGGGGCAGAGAGAGGGGGACAGAGAGAGGAGGACAGAGAGAGTGGGACAGAAAGAGGGGGTCTGCGGGACGAGGGGACAGAGAGAAGGGGACAGAGTGAGTGGGGACAGAGAGACGGTGACAGAGAGGGGGCAGAGAGAGATGGGGCAGAGAGAGGGGGGCAGAGAGAGGGGGACAGAGAGAGGGGACAGAGATAGGAGGGACAGAGAGAGGGGGGACAGAGAGATGGGGGGACAGAGACAGGGGGGGACAGAGAGAGGGGGACAGAGAGAGAGGGGGACAGAGAGAGGGGGGAAGAGGGAGGGCAGAGAGACTAGGGACAGAGAGAGAGGGGTACAGAGAGAGGGAGACAGAGAGTGGGGGAGAGAGAGAGAGAGGGACAGAGAGAGAGAGGGGGACAGTTAGAGGGGGACAGAGAGAGCGGGACAGAGAGGCAGGGGGACAGAGAGAGAGGGGGGACAGAGAGAGTGGGACAGAATGAGGGGGACAGAGGGACGCAGGGACAGAGAGAGAGGGGGCAGAGAGTGGGCGACAGGGAGAGGGTCACAGAGAGTGAGGGAGTTAGAGGGGGTCAGAGAGAGGAAGGGACAGAGAGTGGGGGGCAGAAATTGGGGGTTAGAGAGAGGGGGACAGAGAGAGGGGGACAGAGAGTGGGGGACAGAGAGTGGTGGACAGAGAGTGGGGGTCAGAGAGTGGGGGTCAGAGAGAGGGGGACAGAGAGAGGGGGACAGAGAGGGGGGGACAGAGAGGGGGGTCAGAGAGAGGGGATCAGAAAGAGGGCTACAGAGAGAGGGGGGACAGAGAGAGGGGGGACAGAGGGAGGGGGGCAGAGAGAGGGGCTACAGAGAGAGGGGTGGACAGAGAGAGGGGGACAGAGAGAGGGGACAGAGAGCGGGACAGAGAGAGGTGGCAGAGAGAGGGGGACAGAGAGGGGGGTCAGAGAGAGGGGGACAAAGAGAGGGGGACAGAGAGAGGGGGAAAGAGAGTGGGGGACAGAGAGAGGGGGACAGAGAGAGAGGGGGACAGAGAGAGAGGGGGTCAGAGAGAGAGGGGAACAGAGAGAGTGGGGGACAGAGAGAGAGGGGACAGAGAGAGAGGGGACAGAGAGAGTGGTGGTCAGAAAGAGGGCGGCAGAGGGAGGGGGGGCAGAGGGAGGGGGGCAGAGAGAGGGGCTACAGAGAGAGGGGTGGACAGAGAGAGGGGGACAGAGAGAGGGGGCAGAGAGAGGGGGACAGAGAGGGGGGTCAGAGAGAGGGGGACAGAGAGAGGGGGACAGAGAGAGGGGGACAGAGAGAGGGGGACAGAGAGGGGGGGACAGAGAGGGGGGGACAGAGAGGGGGGTCAGAGAGAGGGGATCAGAAAGAGGGCTACAGAGAGAGGGGGACAGAGAGAGGGGGACAGAGAGAGAGGGGGTCAGAGAGAGGGGGGGACAGAGAGAGGGGCTACAGAGCGAGGCGGGGGGACGGAGAGGGAGGTACAGAGAGAGGGGGACAGACGGAGGGGGACAGAGAGAGGGGGACAGAGAGAGGGGGACAGAGAGATGGGGACAGAGCGAGGGGGACAGAAGGAGGGGGGATAGAGAGATGGTGCCTGGGAGGGGCAGAAAGAGGGGGACAGAGAGGGGTGGACAGAGAGAGAGGGGGACAGAGAGAGGGGGACAGAGAGAGGGGGACAGAGGGAGGGGGACAGAGGGAGGGGGACAGAGAGAGGGGGACAGAGAGAGGGGGACAGAGAGGGGGGGACAGAGAGAGAGGGGGACAGAGAGAGGGGGACAGAGAGAGGGGGACAGAGGGAGGGGGACAGAGGGAGGGGGACAGAGGGAGGGGGAAAGACCGAGTGAGTACAGGGAGATGGTGACGGAGAGGGGGCAGAGAGCGGGCGATAGAGAGGGGTGGACGTGGGGGAACAGTGAGATGGTGACTGACAGGGGGCAGAGGGAGGGCTACAGAGAGGGGGGGGACAGAGGTTTGGGACAGAGAGAGGGTGGACTGAGAGAGGGGGCAGAGAGACGGGGACAGAGAGAGGGGGGACAAAGAGACAGTGACAGAGAGGGGGCAGAGAGAGGGCGATAGAGATGGGGGGACAGAGAGCGGGGAACAAAGCGAGGGGGCAGAGAGAGGGGGGCAGTGAGAGAGAGGGACAGAGAGAGGGGACGGGGGGGGCAGAGAGAGGGGGACCGAATGAGGGAGACAGAGAATGTGGGAACAGAGAGAGAGGGAACAGAGCGAGGGGGCAGAGAGAGGGGGCAGAGAGAGAGGGGACAGAGAAGGGGGACGGGGGGGACCAGAACCAGAGTGGGGGAGCAGAGAGAGGGGGACAGAAAGAGGGAGAACAGAGGGAGGGGGACAGAGAGGGGGGGACAGAGGGAGGGAGATAGATGGAGGGTACAGAGTGGGGGAGAGAGAGGGGCAGAGAGAGGGCGATAGAGATGGGGGGACAGAGAGCGGGGAACAGAGCGAGGGGGCAGAGAGAGGGGGCAGAAAGAGAGAGGGATAGAGAGAGAGGGGAACAGAGAGAGTGGGACAGAAAGAGGGGGACAGAGGGACGCGGAGACAGAGAGAGAGGGGGCAGAGAGTGGGCGACAGAGAGAGGGTCACAGAGAGTGAGGGCGTTAGAGGGGGTCAGAGAGAGGAGGGGACAGAGAGTGGGGGGCAGAAATTGGGGGTTAGAGAGAGGGGGACAGAGAGTGGGGGACAGAGAGTGGTGGACAGAGAGTGGGGGTCAGAGAGAGGGGGAAGGAGAGAGAGGGGGCAGAGAGATAGGGACAGAGAGAGAGGGAGCAGAGAGAGGGGGGAGTGAGAGAGGGGGGACAGAGAGAGGGGGGACAGAGAGAGGGGGGACAGAGATAGGGGGACAGAGAGAGGGGACAGGGAGAGAGGGGACAGAGTGCGGGAACAGAGAGAGAGGGGGCAGAGAGAAGGTACAGAGAGAAAGGGGCACAGAGAGTGTGGGTGATAGATGGGGTCAGATAGAGGGGACGGAAAGAGGGGGAGGTAGAGGGGGACAGAGAGAGAAGGACAAAGAGAGGGGTAGATACAGGGGGTCAGAGGGAGGGGCGACAGAGATTGGGGGACAGAGAGCGGGGTACAGTGTGGGAGAGAGAGGGGGCAGAGAGAGGGGGACAGAGAGAGGGGGACAGAGAGAAAGTGGGACAGAGAGGGGGACAGAGAGAGAGGGGGACAGAGAGGGAGACAGAGAGAGGGGTGGACAGAGAGAGGGGGACAGAGAGACGGTGACAGATGTGGCGACAGAGAGAGGGGTCAGAGAGAGAGGGGGTCAGAGAGAGGGGGGACAGAGAGAGGGAGAACAGAGGGAGGGGGACAGAGGGAGGGGGACAGAGGGAGGGGGACAGAGGAAGTGAGACAGATGGAGGGTACAGAGTGGGGGAGAGAGAGGGGCAGAGAGAGGGCGATAGAGATGGGGGGATAGAGAGCGGGGAACAGAGCGAGGGTGCAGAGAGAGGGGGCAGAAAGAGAGAGGGATAGAGAGAGAGGGGGACAGAGAGAGAGGGGACAGAGAGAGAGAGGACAGAGGGGGGGACGGTGGGGTACCAGAGTGGGGGGGGCACAGAGAAGGGGACAGAGAGGGGGGACAGAGAAGGGGGGACAGAGAGAGGGAGAACAGAGGGAGGGGGACAGAGGGAGGGGGACAGAGGGAGGGTACAGAGTGGGGGAGAGAGAGGGGCAGAGAGAGGGCGATAGAGATGGGGGGACAGAGAGCGTGGAACAGTGCGAGGGGGCAGAGAGAGGGGGCAGAGAGAGGGGACAGAGGGGGGACACAGAGAGAGGGGGACAGAGAGAGGGGGACAGAGAGAAGGGACAGAGAGAAGGGACAGAGGGGGGGACACAGTGGGGTGGAACAGAGGGGGGAACAGAGAGAGGGGCACTGAGAGAGGGGGGCACAGAGAGAGGTGGGACAGAGTGAGGGGCAACAGAGAGAGGGGGCAGAAAGAGGGGGGGCAGAGAGAGAGAGGGGACAGAGAGGAGGCAGAGAGCGGGCGACAAAGAGAGGGGACAGTCAGGGCAGGACAGAGAGAGGGGGACAGAGGGAGGGGACAGAGCGAGAGGTGACAGAGGGAGAGGGGACAGACAGATGGTGACAGAGTGGGGGCAGAGAGAGGGCGACAGAGGGGGGGGCAGAGAGAGGAGGGACAGAGAGAGGGGGACAGAGAGAGGGGGAACAAAGAGAGAGGTGGACAGAGAGAGGGGGTACAGAGAGAGAGGGGGACAGAGAGGGGGGACAGAGCGGGGGGCAAAGAGAGGGGGTTCAGAGAGGGGGGACAGTGATGGGGTACAGAGAAGGGGGGACAGAGGGAGGGGGGACAGAGGGAGGGGGGACAGAGGGACGGGGCAGAGAGACGGTGACAGAGTGGGGACAGAGAGAGGGTGACAGAGAGAGGGGGACAGAGAGAGGGGGACAGAGAGAGGGGGGCAGAGAGAGGGGGGGAAGAGAGAGGGGGGGCAGAGAGAGGGGGGGCAGAGAGAGGGTGAAAGAGAGAGGGGGACAGAGGGAGAGGGGGCAGAGAGAGGGGGGCAGAGAGAGGGGGACAGAGAGAGAGGGGCGGGGGGGCAGAGAGAGGGTGAAACAGAGAGGGGGACAGAGGGAGAGGGGGCAGAGAGAGGGGGCAGAGAGAGGGGGACAGAGAGAGGGGGGCAGAGAGAGGGGGGCAGAGATAGGGTGAAAGAGAGAGGGGACAGAGGGAGAGGGGGCAGAGGGAGGGGGGCAGAGAGAGGGGGGCAGAGAGAGGGGGGCAGAGAGAGGGTGAAAGAGAGAGGGGGACAGAGGGGGAGGGGACAGAGAGAGGGGGCAGAGAGAGGGGAACAGAGAGAGGGGACAGGGAGAGGGGGACAGAGGGAGGGGGGACAGAGGGAGGGGGACAGAGGGTGGGGACAGAGAGAGGGGACAGGGAGATCGGGACAGAGGGAGGGGGACAGAGGGAGGTGGGACAGAGAAACAGTGACAGAGAGCGGGCAGAGAGAGGGGGACAGAGAGCAGGGGGACAGAGAAACGGGGACCGAGAGAGGGGCGACAGAGAGACGGTGACAGCGAGAGGGGGTCAGAGAGCGGGGGAGAGAGAAGGGGCAGAGAGAGTGCGAAAGAGAGAGGGGGCAGAGAGATGCGGACAGAGGGGGGGACCGAGAGATGGGGACAGAGAGAGGGGGACAGAGGGAGGGGAGACAGAGGGACGGTGACAGAGAGGGGGCAGAGAGAGGGCAACAGAGAGAGAGGGGAGACAGATAGCGGGAGAGAGAAAGAGAGGGGGGAGAGAGGGGGATGAGAGAGAGGGGGGTGAGAGAGGGGATGGTAAGAGAGGGGGTGAGAGTGGGGAGAGATAGGTGGAGAAAAAGGGGGGAGAGAGAGGGGGAGAGAGAGAGTGGGAGAGAGGGGCTGGAGAGAAAGTGTGTAGAGAGGGTGGAGAGACAGGGGAGAGAGAGGTTGGGGGAAGAGGGGAGAGAGAGGGGAGGAGAGAGAGAGGGGAGTGAGAGAAGGATGAGAAAGAGGGGATGAAGGAGTTGGTGTGAGATAGAGGGTGTGTTTGAGAGAGAGTCGGTGTGAGAGAGAGGGGTGAGAGAGAGAGAGGGGTGAGAAAGAGAGAAGGGGTGTGAGAGAGAAGGGGTGTGAGAGCGAGAAGAGGTGAGAGAGAGAGAAGGGGTGTGAGAGAGAAGGGGTGTGAGAAATAGGGATGGAGAGAGAGAGAGAAGTGGGGTGAGAGTGAGAGAGTGGGGTGAGAGAGTGAGATGGGATGGAGAGAGTGGGGGTGAGAGAGACAGAGGGACATGGAGGGGAGAGATGGGGGGTAGAGAGAGGTGGAGAGAGAGGAGGGTGGGGGTGAGAAGGGGTTTAGAGAGAAGGGTTGATTGAGAGAGAAAAAGTGGGGGGTAAGAGAGAGAGTGGAGTGAGAAGGAGAGGGTGTGAGAGAGAGAGTGGGTGAGAGAGAGGGGGTGAGCGAGAGGGGTGAGGGGGGAGGGGTTAGAGAGAGAGCGCGGGTAAGAGAGAAAGTGGGTGAGAGAGGGAGGGGGTGAGGGGGTGAGAGGGAGGAGGGGTGAGAGGGGAGACAGAGAGAAGGATAAGTGAGAGGCGATGAGAGTGTGAGGGGGGTTGAGAGAGGGGGTGGTGAGAGGGGGCGGTTAGACACAGAGGGAGTGAGAGAGAGGTGTGAGAGAGAGGGTGTGAGAGACAAAGGGTGACTGAGAGAGAGACAGTGGGGAGGGTGTAAGAGAGAGAGTGGAGTGAGAAGAGGGTGTGAGAGAGAGAGTGGTTGAGAGAGAGGGGTGAGAGAGAGGAGGAGAGAGAGAGGAGGAGAGAGAGGGGGAGGGGGAGAGAGAGAGAGAGGGAAAGAGAGAGGGGGAGAGAGAGAGGGGGAGAGAGAGGGGGAGAGAGTGGGCTGAGAGAGAGAGGTGATGAGAGAGAGGGGATGAGAGAGAGGAAGTGAGAGAGGAGGGGTGAGAAACAGGGGTGTGAGAGAGAAGGGGTGTGAGAGAGAAGGGATGTGAGAGAAAAGGTGTGTGAGGCAGAGGGGGTGGGACAGAGAGAGCGACGTGAGCTAAGAGAGAGACAATGGGGTGAGAGAGTGGGATGGGAGTGAGAGAGAGGGGTTGTGAGAGACAGGGGGAGAGAAAGGGTAGAGAGTGGGAGGCAAGAGAGGGGGTAGAGAGAAGGGAAGAGAGAGGGGGGAGAGAGAGAGGGTGAGAGAGACAGGGGGTGAGAGAGAGGGGGTGAGAGAGAGGGGATGAGAAAGAGAGAGAGTGAAAAAGAGAGCGTCTAAGTGAGAAAGAGAGAGCTTGCGTGAGAAAGAGAGTGGGTAAAAGAGAGGGTGCGAGAGAGAGAGGTTGAGAGACAAGGGGTGATTGAGAGAGAGAAAGTGCGGAGGGGGTAAGAGAGAGAGTGGAGTTAGAAGGAGAGTGTGTGATTGAGAGAGTGGGTGAGAGAGAGGAGGTGAGTGAGAGGGGGAGGGGTTAGAGAGAGCGCATGGGGTAAGAGAGAAAGGATGTGAGAGGGAGTAAGAGAGAGGGGTGAGAGGGGGATGAGAGAGAGAGAGGGGTGAGAGAGAGGGGTTGAGAAAGAGAGAGGGCGTGAAAGATTGAGGGTGTGAGAGAGTGAGGGGATGAGAGAGTGAGGGGGGTTGAGAAAGGGGTGGTGAGAGAGAGATGGAGTGAGAGAGAAGGGGTGTGAGAGCGAGAAGGGGTGTGAGAGAGAGAGGGGGTGTGAGAGAGAGAAGGGGTGTGAGAGAGAGAAGGGGTGTGAGAGAGAGAGGGGGTGTGAGAGAGAGAAGGGGTGTGAGAGAGAGAAGGGGTGTGAGAGAGAAGGGGTGTAAGGAATAGGAGGTGGAGAGAGAGAGAGAGACGTGGGGTGAGAGCGAGAAAGTGGGGTGAGAGCGTGAGATGGGATGGAGAGAGAGGGGGTGTGAGAGACAGAGGGAAATAGAGGGGGAGAGAGAGGGGAGAGAAAGGGGGGCAGAGAGAGGTGGAGAGAGAGGGGGCTGGGGGTGAGAAGGGGTTGAGAGAGAAAGGTTGATTGAGAGAGAAAAAGTGGGGGGTAAGAGAGAGAGTGGAGTGAGAAGGAGAGGGTGTGAGAGAGAGAGTGGGTGAGAGAGAGTGGTGAGAGAGCGAGGGGTGAGAGAGAGTGGGTGAGAGAGCGAGGGGTGAGAGAGAGTGGGTGAGAGAGGGGGTGAGCGAGAGGGGTGAGAGGGGGAGGGGTTAGAGAGAGAGAGGGCGGGGTAAGAGAGAAAGGGTGTGAGAGAGGGATGGGGTGAGGGGGTGAGTGAGGGGGTTTGAGAGAGGGGGTGGTGAGAGTGGGGTGAGAGACACAAGGAGTGAGAGAGGGGAGGGAGAAGGGGTGAGAGACAATGGGTGATTGAGAGAGAGAAAGTGCGGAGGGGGTAAGAGAGAGAGTGGAGTGAGAAGGAGAGGGTGTGATTGAGAGAGTGGGTGAGAGAGAGGGGTGAGAGAGTGGGGGAGGGGTTACAGAGAGCGCGGGGTAAGAGCGAAAGGGTGTGAGAGGGCGTGTGGGAGAGAGGGGTGAGAGAGGGAATGAGAGAGAGAGGGGGTGAGAGAGAGAGGGTTTGAGAAAGAGAGAGGGCATGAGAGATTGGGGGTATGAGAAAGTGAGGGGATGAGAGAGTGAAGGGGGTTGAGAGAGGGGGTGGTGAGAGACAAGGGGGTGAAAGAGAGAGGAAGTGAGGGAGAGACGTGAGAGAGAGAGAGGGGGTGAGAGAGAGGGGGGTGAGAGAGAGAGGGGTTGAGAGAGAGGGGTGAGAGAGAGGGGGTGAGAGAGTGAGGGGATGAGAGAGTGAGGGGGTTTGAGAGAGGAAGTGTGGGAGAGGGGTGAGAGCAAGGGGTGAGAGTGAGGGGTTGAGAGAGAGGGGTTGAGAGGGAGAGGGGGTTGGGTGTGTAAGAGAGAGGGGGTGGGGGGTGTAAGACTGAGGGTTGAGAGAGAGAGGGAGGTGGGAGAGAGAGAGGGTGAGAGAGAGAGGGGTGAGAGAGAGAGAGGGAGCGAGAAGGAGAGAGAGGGGATGAGAAAGAGGCAGAGAGATGGTGGGAGAGAGGAAGGGGTGAGAGAGCAAGGGTGTGTGAGAGTGTGTGCAAGAGAGGGGGATGTGAATGAGATTGGGGTGGGAGAGAGAGGGGTGACGGAGAGAGAGGGGTGAGAGAGGGGAGTGAGAGAGAGGGGTTGACAGAGAAAGCGAGTTCAGAGAGAGAGGGGTGAGAGAGAGTGTGTGAGAGAGATAGGGGTTGAGAAAGAAATAGAGGGGTGAGAGAGAGAGAGGGTAAGAGAGAGAGGGGGTGACCGAGAGGGGAAGGGGTTAGAGAGAGAGAGTGCGGGGTAAGAGAGAAAGGGAGAGGTGTGAGGGGGTGAGAGAGGGAGGAGGGATGAGAAGGGGTGACAGAGAGAGGGGTGAGAGAGAGGGGATGAGAGTGGGGGTGGTGAGAGAGGGGTGGTGAGAGACACAGGGAGTGAGAAAGAGGGGTTCAGAGAGAGGGGTCAGAGAGAGAGGGGGGTTGAGAGTGAGAGGGGTGGGGGGTGAGACTGAGGTGGGTGAGAGAGAGGGGTGGGGTGTGAGAGAGAGAGGGTAAAAGAGTGAGAGGGAGAAAGAGAGGGGGTTTGGGAGAGAGAGAGGGGGTGAGAGAGAGAGAGCTGGGTGAGAGGGCGCTGAGGGAGAGGTGGGAGTGAGTGACAGAGAGGGGGTGGGAGAGAGAGGGTGTGAGAGAGAGGGGGTGAGAGAGAGGGGGTGAGAGAGAGGGGGTGAGAGAGAGGGGGTGAGAGAGAGAGGAAGCAAGAAGGAGAGAGAGGGGGAGAGAAAGAGGCAGAGAGATGGTGGGAGAGAGGGAGAGTGTTTGAGAGTGTGTGTGAGAGAGAGGGGAATGTGAAAGAGATTGGGGTGGGAGAAAAAGGGGTGACAGAGAGAGAGGGGAGAGAGGGAGATGTTTGAGAGGTGGTGAGAGAGGGGGGTGAGAGAGGGGAAGGTGGGGGGGGGGTGAGAGAGAGGGGTGTGTGAGAGACTGGTGAGGTGAGAGAGTAAGGGGATGAGTGAGAGAGGGTTTGAAGAGAGAGGGGGGTGAGAGAGAGGTGGTTGTGAGAGAGAGAGGGGTTGAGAGAGAGGGGGGTGAGAGACTGAGGGTGTGAGAGAGTGAGGGGATGAGAGATTGAGGGGTGGTGAGAGAGGGGGGTGAGAGAGAGGGTGTGAGAGAGAGGGATGTGTGAGAGACTGATGAGGTGAGAGAGTAGGGGGATGAGAGATTGAGGGGGGTGAGAGAGAGGTGGTTGTGAGAGAGAGAGGGGTTGAGAGAGAGGGGGGTGAGAGACTGAGGGTGTGAGAGAGTGAGGGGATGAGAGATTGAGGGGTGTTGAGAGAGGGGGCGTTTAGAGAGAGAGGGAGTGAGAGAGGGGTGAGAGAGAGAGGTTGAAAGAGAAAGAGAGTGTGTGAGAGAGAGTGGTGAGAGAGAGAGGGTGAGAGAGAAAGAGAGGGGTGAGAGAGAGAGAGGAAGAGAGAGAGGGGGTGAGCAAGAGGGGTGAGAGGGAGAGGGGTTCGAGAGAGAGCGTGGGGTAAGAGAGAAAGGGAAAGGGGTGAGGGGGTGAGAGAGGGAGGTGGGTGAGAGGGGGTGACAGAGAGAGGGGTGAGAGAGAGGGGATGAAAGAGTGAGGGGGGTTGAGAGAGGGGATGGTGAGAGAGGGGTGGTGAGAGACGTAGGGAGTGAGAGAGGTGTGAGAGAGAGGGGTGAGAGACAAGGGGTGTTTGAGAGAGAGAAAGTGGGGAGTGTAAGAGAGAGAATGGCGTGAGAAGGAGAGGGTGTGTGAGAGAGTGGGTGAGAGAGAGGGGAGAGAGAGCGAGGGGTGAGAGAGAGTGAGATGGGAGTGAGAGAGGGGGTGTGAGAGACAGGGGGAGAGGGGGTAGAGAGTGGGGGGAGAGAGAGGGGAGAGAGAGAGAGGGGGGGAGAGAGAGGAGTTGAAAGAGAGTGGGGGTGAGAGCGAGAGGGGGTGAGAAAGAGAGAGTGAATGAAAAAGAGAGAGTGTAAGTGAGAAAGAGAGTGTGAGTGAGAAAGAGAGCGGGTGAGAGAGACGGGGTGAGAGAGAGGGGGTGAGGGGGGTGAGAGTGAGGGGGTGATTGAGGGAGAGAAAGTGTGGGGGGGTAAGAGAGAGAGTGGAGTGAGAAGGGGAGGGTGTGATTGAGAGAGTGGGTGAGCGAGAGGGGTGAGAAGGTGAGGGGTTAGAGAGAGCGCGTGGTAAGAGAGAAAGGGTGTGAGAGGGAGTGAGAGAGAGGAGTGAGAGAGAGGGGATGAGAGAGAGAGTGGGGCGAGAGAAAGGGTTTGAGAAAGAGAGAGGGCGTGAGAGATTGAGGGTGTGAGAGAGTGAGGGGATGAGAGAGTGAGGGAGGTTGAGAGAGGCGGTGGTGAGAGAGAGGGGGGTGGGAGAGAGAGGGTGTGAGAGAGAGGGGTGTGAGAGGGAGGGTGTGAGAGAGTGAGGGCGTGAGAGAGTGAGGGGATGAGAGAGTGAGGGTGTTTGAGAGAGGGGATGGTGAGAGAGAGCGAGGGAATGTGAGAGAGAGGCGTGAGAGAGTGAGGGGTTAGGGAGAAGGGTTGAGAGAAGAGGGGAGAGAGAGAGAGGGGGGTTGAGAGGGGGGGTTCAGAGAGAGGGGTGAGAGAGGGTTGAGAGAGAGGGAGGTGGGAGAGAGAGGGCGTGAGAGACAAGGAGTAATTGAGAGAGAGAAAGTGGGGAGGGCGTAGGAGAGAGAGTGGAGTGAGAAGGAGAAGGTGTGAGAGAGAGAGGGGGTGAGAGAGACGGGTGAGAGAGCGAGGGGTGAGAGAGAGGGGGTGAGAGAGAGGGGGGTGAGAGAGAAGGGGGGTGGGAGAGAGAGGGGGGTGAGAGAGAGGGGGTGAAAGAGAGGGGGGTGAGAGAGAAGGGGGTGGGAGAGAGAGGGGGGTGAGAGAGAGAGGTGTTGAGAGAGAGAGGTTGAGAGAGCGAGTTGAAAGAGAGAGGGGGTGAGAGACAGGGGTTGAAAGAGATGGGGGAAAAGGGGTGAGTGAGAGAGAGACGTGGGCTAAGAGAAAGAGAGTGGGGTGAGAGAGTGAGATGGGAGTGAGAGAGAGGGGGTGTGAGAGACAGGGGGAGAGAGGGGGTAGAGAGTGGGGGCAAGACAGGGGGTAGAGAGAAGGGAGAGAGAGGGGGAGAGAGAGAGGAGTTGAGTGAGAGGGCGTGAGAGAGAGAGGGGATGAGAAAGAGAGACAGTGAGTGAAAAAGAGAGAGTGAAAGTGAGAAAGAGAGAGCATGAGTGTGAAAGAGAGAGGGGGTGAGAGAGCGAGGGGCGAGAGAGCGTGGGGTGAGAGAGCGAGGGGTGAGAGAGAAGGGTAGGGTGAGAAGGGGTGAGAGAGAAGGGGTGAGAGACAGAGGGGATGGGACAGAGAGTGAGAGAGACTGCGGTGAGAGAGGGTGGAGAGAGTGAGATGGGAATGAGAGGGGGTGTGAGAGAGGGCTAAGAGAGAGAGAGAGGGAGTGAGAGAGAGGGAGGTGGGAGAGAGAGATGGGTTGAGAGACAAGGGGTGATTGAGAGAGAAAGCGGGGAAGGGGTAAGAGAGAGAGTGGAGTTAGAAGGAGAGGGTGAGAGAGAGAGGGGTGAGAGAGAGGGGGTGAGAGAGGGGTTGAGAGAGATGGGTTGAGAGAGATGGGGGGAAATAAGGGGTGAGAAAGAGAGAGACGTGGGCTAAGAGAGAGAGAGAGTGGGGTGAGAGAGTGAGCGTGGGGTGAGGGAGTGAGTGGGGTGAGAGAGTGAGATGGGAGTGAGAGAGAGGGGGTGTGAGAGACAGGGGAGAGAGGGGGTAGAGAGTGGGGGGCAAGAGAGGGGGTAGTGAGAGGGGAGAGAGAGGGGGGAGAGAGAGGAGTTGAGAGAGAGGGTGTGAGAGAGAGGGGTGAGAAAGAGAGAGTGAGTGAAAAAGAGAGAGAGTGTAAGTGAGAAAGAGAGAGGGGGTGAGAGTGTGAGGGGTGAAGAGAGGGGGTGGGGTGAGAAGGGGTGAGAGACAGAGGTGATGGGACAGAGAGAGAGACTGTGGTGAGAGAGAGAGAGGGGTGAGAGAGTGAGATGGGAGTGAGAGGGGGTGTGAGAGAGGGAGGTGGGAGAGAGAGGGGGGTGAGAGACAAGGGGTGATTGTGAGAGAAAGTGGGGAAGGGGTAAGAGAGAGAGTGGAGTTAGAAGGAGAGGGTGAGAGAGAGAGAGGGGTGAGAGAGAGGGGTGAGAGAGCGAGGGGTGAGAGAGAGGGGGTGGGAGAGAGAGGGGGTGAGAGAGAGAGAGCTGGGTGAGAGGAGGAGGTGGGAGTGAGTGACAGAGAGGGGGTGGGAGAGAGAGGCATTAAGAGTGAGAGGGGGTGAGAGAGAGGGAGTGAGAAGGAGAGAGAGGGGATGAGAAAAAGGCAGAGAGATGGTGGGAGAGAGGGCGGGGAGTGAGAGCGAGTGTGTGTGAGAGTGTGTGTGAGAGAGAGGGGGGATGTGAAAGAGATTGGGGTGGGAGAGAGAGGGGTAACGGAGAGAGAGAGAGGAGAGAAAGAGGGGTGAGAGAGAAATGGATGTGAGAGAGAGGGGTTGAGAGAGAGGGGTGAGAGAGTGAGGGTTGTTGAGAGAGGGTGTGGTGAGAGAGGGGCAGTGAGCGAGAGAGGGAGTGAGAGAGAGCGCGGTGAGAGAGAGGGGTTGACAGAGAAAGAGGTGTGAGAGAGAGGGGTGAGAGAGAGGCTGTGAGAGAAAGTGGTGAGAGAGAGGGGTTGAGAGAGAAAGAGAGGGGTGAGAGAGAGGGTTAGAGAGAGGGGGTGACCAAGAGGGGTGAGAGGGGGAGGGGTTAGAGAGAGAGAGAGCGCAGGGTAAGAGAGAAAGGGAGAGGGGTGAGGGGGTGAGAGATAGAGGAGGGGTGAGAGGGGGTGACAGAGAGAGGGGTGAGAGAGAGGGGATGAGAGAGTGAGGGGGGTTGAGAGAGGGGGTGGTGAGAGAGGGGTGGTGAGAGACACAGGGAGTGAGAGAGAGGTGTGAGAGAGAGGGGTGAGAGACAAGGGGTGTTTGAGAGTGAGAAAGTGGGGAGTGGGTAAGAGAGAGAATGGGGTGAGAGGGCAGTGAGAGGGAGAGGTGGGAGTGAGTGACACAGAGGGAGTGGGAGAGAGAGGGGTGAGAGAGAATGGGGGTGAGAGAGAGGGAGCGAGAAGGAGAGAGGGGAGGAGAAAGAGGCAGAGAGATGGGGATGTGAAAGAGATTGGGGTGGGAGAGAAAGGGGTGACAGAGAGAGAGGTGAGAGAGAGATGGATGTGTGAGAGAGGGGTTGAGAGAGAGGGGGGTGAGAGACTGAGGGGGTTAGAGAGTGAGGGGATGAGAGTTTGAGGGGTGTTGAGAGAGGGGGTGTTGAGAGAGAGGGGTGAGAGAGAGGGGTGAGAGAGAGGGTGTGAGAGAGAGGGGTGAGAGAGAGAGGGGTTGAGAGAGAGGAAGGTGGGAGAAAGAGAGGGTTGAGAGAGAGGGGATGTGAGAGAGAGAGGGGTGAGAGAGAGTGGTTGGGAGAGAGAAGGGTGGGAGAGAGAGTAGGGTGGGAGAGACAGCGGGTGAGTGAGAGAGGGTGAGAGATAGAGAGAGGGCGATGTGAGGGACGTGAGAGAGAAAAGGGGAGAGACAAAGGGGGTGTGAGAGTGGGTCAGAGAAAGAGTGGAGGTGAGATAGAGAGGGGCTGGGAGAGAGGGCGTGGGAGAGAGAGGGGTTGAGAGAGAGAGACGGTGTGAGTGAGATGGGGTGAGAGAGAGAGACACTGAGTGGGAGAGAGGGAGGGAGTGAGAGAGAGAAGTGTAAGAGAGAGAGGAGGTTTGAGATCGAGAGAGAATGTGGGTGAGGGGTTGAGAGGGGAGTGAGAAAGGGGGTTGAGAGAGAGAAGGGGGTGAGATAGTGATGCTGAGAAAGAGAGAGGGGTGAGAGTGAAAGAGAGAGGAATGAGAGAGAGGGGGTAAGAGAGAGATAGTTTGGGAGAGCGAGAGAGCAGGTGTGAGAGAGAGGGGATGAGAGGTGTGTGAGAGAGGGGTGAGATGAGAGGGTGAGGGAGAGTGGGGTGAGAGAGAGCACGCGGGTGAGTGAGAGAGAGTGGGTGATGTGAGGGGGTCGAGAGAGAAAGAGGGAGAGACAAAGGGGGAGAGACAAAGGGGGAGAGAAAGAGTGGAGGTGAGACTGAGAGGGGGTGGAAGAGGGCGTGAGAGAGAGAGGTGGTTTGAGAGAGCAGGTGAGAGAGTGGGGGTGAGGGGGTGGGAGGGAGAGGGTGACAGAGAGGGGTGTGAGAGAGAGGTGGGGTGAGAGATGGGGTGAGGGTTGTGAGAGAGAAGGCAGTGAGAGAGAGAGGGTGTGAGAGAGGGGAGAGAGAGGGGGGATTGGGGGGGGTGAGAGAGAGAGTGAGGGGGTGAGAGAGAGAGTGTGTGAGAGAGAGGGGAGAGATGAGAGAGGGAGTGGGGTGAGGGGGGTTGAGAGAGAAAGTGGGCTGAGTGAGAGGGGGCTGAGAGAGAGGGGGTGAGAGAGAGGGGGTGAGAGAGAGTGGGTGAGAGGAAAAGAGAGAGTGAGAGAGAGGGGCAGAGAGAGGAGATGAGAGATAGAGCGGGGTGAGAGAGAGGTGGTTGAGAGAGAAAGGGGGTGAGAGAGAAAGGTGCGTGTGAGAGAGAGGGTGTGTGAGAAACAGAGAGAGAGAGTGAGAGGTTAAGAGGGTGAGAGAGAGAGGGTGTGAGAGAGGGATAAGATGAGAGAGAGAGCATAGCGTGAGAGAGAAAGGGGGCTGAGAGAGAGGGGGTGAGGGAGAGAGGGGTGAGAGAGTGAACGGACTGAGAGAGAAAGGGTGCTGAGAGAGGGGGGTAGGGAGAGAGGGGGTGAGAGAGAGCGGGGTGAGAGAGCGAGTGGGCTGAGAGAGAAAGGGGGCTGAGAGAGAGGGGGGGCTGAGAGAGAGAGGGTAGGTAGAGAGCGGGGTGAGAGAGTGAACGGGCTGAGAGAGAAAGGGGGCTGAGAGAGAGGGGGGGCTGAGAGAGAGAGGGGGCTGAGAGAGAGAGGGGGCTGAGAGAGAGAGGGGGCTGAGAGAGAGGGGGTAGGGAGAGAGGGGGTGAGAGAGAGCGGGGTGAGAGAGCGAGTGGGCTGAGAGAGAAAGGGGGCTGAGAGAGAGAGGGGGTAGGGAGAGAGGGGGTGGGAGAGAGAGAGGGGGCTGAGAGAGAGAGGGGTAGGGAGAGAGGGGGTGGGAGAGAGCGAGTGGGCTGAGAGAGAGAGGGGGCTGAGAGAGAGGGGGCTGAGAGAGAGAGGGGTAGGGAGAGAGGGGGTGAGAGAGAGCGGGGTGAGAGAGCGAGTGGGCTGAGAGAGAGAGGGGATAGGGAGAGAGAGGGTGAGAGACAGCGGGGTGAGGGATCGAGTGGGCTGAGAGAGAAAGGGGGCTGAGAGAGAAAGGGGGCTGAGAGAGAGAGAGGGGTAGGGAGAGAGGGGGTCAGAGAGAGCGGGGTGAGAGAGCGAGTGGGCTGAGAGAGAAAGGGGGCTGAGAGAGAGAGGGGATAGGGAGAGAGGGGGTGAGAGAGTGGGGTGAGAGAGAGGGTGTCAGAGAGGTGTGGAGAGTAAAGGGTGTGTAAGGGAGGGGGGAAAGAGAGAGGAGGAGAGAGAGGGTTCAAAGAGAGAGTGGATGAGGGGATGTGAGAGAGAGGGTGAGATGAGAGGGTGAGAGAGAAGGGGGTGAGAGAGAGAGAGGAGGGTGAAAAAGGGAGAGAGGGGGAGAAAGAGAGAGGGGAAAGAATGAGAGGGGGTCAGAGAAAGAGTGGAGGTGAGGGGGTGAGAGAGAGGGAGTGGGAGAGAAGGGGTTGGAGAGAGAGAGAGGGAATGAGAGAGAGAAGGGTGAGAGGGTGAGAGAGAGAGGGAGAATGAGAAAGATCGGGGTGTGGGAGAGCGCGGGTGTGAAAGAGAAAGGGGGTGAGTGAGAGAGGGGGAGAAAGACGGGGTGAGAGAGACGTAAGAGAGAGAGGGGAGTGAAAGAGAGAGGGGTAACAGAGAGAGGGTGAGAGAGAGAGGTGTGAGAGAGAGATCAGCGTGGGAGAGACTGGGGAGAGAGAGAGGGCTGAGAGAGAGATGTGAGAGAGAAGGTGTGAGAGAGAGATCAGGGTGGGAGAGACTGGGGAGAGAGAGAGGGGTGAGAGAGTAGCGGTGAGAGAGAGAGAGAGGTGTGTGAGAGAGGGGTGTAAGAGAGAGAGGGGTGTAAGAGTGAGAGGGGGTGAGAGAGAGAGGTGTGAGAGAGAGGGGCTGAACGAGAGGGACTGAGAGGAGGGGTGAGAGAGGCGGTGAGAGACAAGGGGTGTGAGAGGGAGGTGTGAGAGAAAGAGGGAGAGAGAGAGGCGTGAGTGAGAGAGAGAGAGAGAGGGAGAGAAGGGTGAGGGAGAGAGAGGGGTGAGGCGATGGAGGGTCTGAGAGAGAGATCGGGGTGGAAGAGAGAGCGGGTGAGAAAGAGATGGGGATGAGAGAGAGAGACAGGCTGAGTTAGAGAGACAGGGGTGAGAGAGAGAGGGTGAGAGGGAGGTAAGAGAGAGAGATAGAGATGGGGTGAAAGAGAGAGAGGGGCTGAGAGAGAGATGGCGTGAGAGAGAGGGGGTGAGATAGAGAGAGGGGAAAGAGAGAGAGAGGGGTGGGAGAGAGAGAGTGTGAGAGAGAGACGCATGTGAGACAGATCAGGGTGGGAGAGACTGGGGAGAGAGGGATGGGTGCTGAGAGAGAGAGAGAGATAGCTGAGAGAGAGGGGTGAGAGAGAGACAGGGGTGAGAGAAAGGGGGGTGAGAGAGAGAGGGGCGGTGAGAGAGCGGGGTGAGAGAGAGAAGGGTGAGAGAGAGAAGTGTGAGATAGAGAGTAAGAGAGAGTGGGGCTGAGAGAGAGGGGATGAGAGAGAGAGGGGGGTGAGAGAAAGTGGGGTGAGAGAGAGGGGTGGTGAGAGAGAACGGGGTGAGAGAGAGAAGGGTGAGAGAGAGAAGGGTGAGATAGAGAGTGAGAGAGAGTGGGGGTGAGAAAGAGAGGGAAAGTGAACGAGACGGGGTGGGAGGGGTTGAGAGAGGGGGGAGAGGGGGAGAGAGGGGGCGTGAGAGAGAGGGGGGAGAGATAGAGAGAGGGGAAAGAGAGAGAGAGTGGTGGGAGAGAGAGTGTGAGAGAGAGACGCATGTGAGACAGATCAGGGTGGGAGAGACTGGGGAGAGAGGGATGGGTGCTGAGAGAGAGAGAGAGAGAGATAGCTGAGAGAGAGGGGTGAGAGAGAGAGAGGGGTGAGAGAAAGGGGGGTGAGAGAGAGGGGCGGTGAGAGAGCGGGGTGAGAGAGAGAAGGGTGAGAGAGAGAAGTGTGAGATAGAGAGTAAGAGAGAGTGGGGCTGAGAGAGAGGGGATGAGAGAGAGAGGGGGGTGAGAGAAAGGGGGGTGAGAGAGAGGGGCGGTGAGAGAGAACGGGGTGAGAGAGAGAAGGGTGAGAGAGAGAAGGGTGAGATAGAGAGTGAGAGAGAGTGGGGGTGAGAAAGAGAGGGAAAGTGAACGAGACGGGGTGGGAGGGGTTGAGAGAGAGGGGGAGAGGGGGAGAGAGGGGGCGTGAGAGAGAGGGGGTAGAGAGAGAGAGGGGTAAAAGAGAGATGGAGTGAGAAAGAGAGGGGGTGAGACAGAGGGGGTGAGAGAGAGAGAAAGGGGTGAGAGAGAGAGAGAGAGGGGGAGAGAGAGTGACGGGTTGAGAGAGAGAAGAGAGTGAGGGAGAGGAGTGAGAGAGGGGTTGAGAGATAGGGATCGAGAGAGAGGGGGATGAGAGAGAGGGGGATGAGAGAGAGGGGGATGAGAGAGAGGGTGTGAGAGAGAAAGGGATTCGAGAGAGACAGGGTGGGAGAGCGATGGGGATGGGAGAGAGAGGGGTGAGGCAGAGAGAGAAGGATGAGAGAGAGAGAGGGTGAGAGAGAGTGGGTGGGAGAGAGAGGTGTGAGAGAGAGTGGGTGGGAGAGAGAGAGGGGTGGGAGAGAGAGTAGGGTGGGAGAGACAGCGGGTGAGTGAGAGAGGGTGAGAGAGAGAGAGGGCGATGTGAGGGACGTGAGAGAGAAAAGGGGAGAGACAAAGGGGGTGTGAGAGTGGGTCAGAGAAAGAGTGGAGGTGAGATAGAGAGGGGCTGGGAGAGAGGGCATGGGAGAGAGGGGTTGAGAGAGAGAGACGGTGTGAGTGAGATGGGGTGAGAGAGAGAGACACTGAGTGGGAGAGAGGGAGGGAGTGAGAGAGAGAAGGGTAAGAGAGAGAGGAGGTTTGAGAGCTAGAGAGAATGTGGGTGAGGGGTTGAGAGGGGAGTGAGAAAGGGGGTTGAGAGAGAGAAGGGGGTGAGATAGTGATGCTGAGAAAGAGAGAGGGGTGAGAGTGAAAGAGAGAGGAATGAGAGAGGAGGGTAAGAGAGAGATAGTTTGAGAGAGCGAGAGAGCAGGTGTGAGAGAGAGGGGATGAGAGGTGTGTGAGAGAGGGGTGAGATGAGAGGGTGAGGGAGAGAGAAGGGGGTGAGAGAGAGGGGGTGTGAGAGAGAGTGGGGTGAGAGAGAGCGCGCGGATGAGTGAGAGAGGGGGTGATGTGAGGGGGTCGAGAGAGAAAGAGGGAGAGACAAAGGGGGAGAGACAAAGGGGGAGAGAAAGAGTGGAGGTGAGACTGAGAGGGGGTGGAAGAGAGGGCGTGAGAGAGAGAGAGGTGGTTTGAGAGAGCAGGTGAGAGAGTGGGGGTGAGGGGGTGGGAGGGATAGGGTGAGAGATAGGGGTGTGAGAGAGAGGTGGGGTGAGAGATGGGGTGAGGGGGTGAGAGAGAAGGCAGTGAGAGAGAGAGGGTGTGAGAGAGGGGAGAGAGAGGGGGGATTGAGGGGGGTGAGAGAGAGAGTGAGGGGGTGAGAGAGAGAGAGTGTGTGAGAGAGGGGAGAGATGAGAGAGGGAGTGGGGCGAGGGGGGTTGAGAGAGAAAGTGGGCTGAGTGAGAGCGGGCTGAGAGAGAGGGGGTGAGAGAGAGGGGATGAGAGAGAGGGGGTGAGAGGAAAAGAGAGAGTGAGAGAGAGGGGCAGAGAGAGGAGATGAGAGGTAGAGCGGGGTGAGAGAGAGGTGGTTGAGAGAGAAAGGGGGTGAGAGAGAAAGGTGGGTGAGAGAGAGAGGGGGTGTGAGAAACAGAGAGAGAGAGTGAGAGGTTAAGAGTGTGAGAGAGAGAGGGTGTGAGAGAGGAGTGAGATGAGAGAGAGAGCATAGCGTGAGAGAGAAAGGGGGCTGAGAGAAAGGGAGCTGAGAGAGAGGGGGTGAGGGAGAGAGGGGTGAGAGAGTGAACGGACTGAGTGAGAAAGGGGGCTGAGAGAGGGGGTAGGGAGAGAGGGGGTGAGGGAGAGAGGGGTGAGAGAGTGAACGGACTGAGTGAGAAAGGGGGCTGAGAGAGGGGGTAGGGAGAGAGGGGTGAGAGAGTGAACGGACTGAGTGAGAAAGGGGGCTGAGAGAGGGGGTAGGGAGAGAGGGGGTGAGGGAGAGAGGGGTGAGAGAGCGAGTGGGCTGAGAGAGAAAGGGGGCTGAGAGAGGGGGGTAGGGAGAGAGGGGGTGAGAGAGAGCGGGGTGAGAGAGCGAGTGGGCTGAGAGAGAGAGGGGATAGGGAGAGAGAGGGTGAGAGACAGCGGGGTGAGGGATCGAGTGGGCTGAGAGAGAAAGGGGGCTGAGAGAGAAAGGGGGCTGAGAGAGAGAGAGGGGTAGGGAGAGAGGGGGTCAGAGAGAGTGGGGTGAGAGAGCGAGTGGGCTGAGAGAGAAAGGGGGCTGAGAGAGAGAGGGGATAGGGAGAGAGGGGGTGAGAGAGTGGGGTGAGAGAGAGGGTGTCAGAGACGTGGGGAGAGTAAAGGGTGTGTAAGGGAGAGGGGAAAGAGAGAGGAGGAGAGAGAGGGTTCAAAGAGAGAGTGGATGAGGGGATGTGTGAGAGAGGGTGAGATGAGAGGGTGAGAGAGAAGGGGGTGAGAGAGAGAGAGGAGGGTGAAAAAGGGAGAGAGGGGGAGAAAGAGAGCGGGGTGAGAGAGTGAATGGGCTGAGAGAGAAAAGGGCTTGAGAGATGGGGGGTAGGGAGAGAGGGGGTGAGAGTGAGCGGGGTGAGAGAGCGAGTGGGCTGAGAGAGAGAGGGGATAGGGAGAGAGAGGGTGAGAGACAGCGGGGTGAGGGATCGAGTGGGCTGAGAGAGAAAGGGGGCTGAGAGAGAAAGGGGGCTGAGAGAGAGAGAGGGGTAGGGAGAGAGGGGGTCAGAGAGAGCGGGGTGAGAGAGCGAGTGGGCTGAGAGAGAAAGGGGGCTGAGAGAGAGAGGGGATAGGGAGAGAGGGGGTGAGAGAGTGGGGTGAGAGAGAGGGTGTCAGAGAGGTGGGGAGAGTAAAGGGTGTGTAAGGGAGGGGGGAAAGAGAGAGGAGGAGAGAGAGGGTTCAGAGAGAGAGTGGATGAGGGGATGTGAGAGAAGGGGGTGAGAGAGAGAGTGGAGGGTGAAAAAGAGGGAGAGGGGGAGAAAGAGAGAGGGGAAAGAATGAGAGGGGTCAGAGAAAGAGTGGAGGTGAGGGGGTGAGAGAGAGGGAGTGGGAGAGAGGGGGTTGGAGAGAGAGAGAGGGCGAGAGAGAGAGGGAATGAGAGAGAGAAGGGTGAGAGGGTGAGAGAGAGAGGGAGAATGAGAAAGATCGGGGTGGGGAAGAGAGCGGGTGCGAAAGAGAAAGGGGGTGAGTGAGAGAGGGGGAGAGAGACGGGGTGAGAGAGACGTAAGAGAGAGAGGGGAGTGAAAGAGAGAGGGGTAACAGAGAGAGGGTGAGAGAGAGAGGTGTGAGAGAGAGATCAGCGTGGGAGAGACTGGGGTGAGAGAGAGGGGTGAGAGAGAAGCGGTGAGAGAGAGAGAGGTGTGTGAGAGAGAGCGGGGTAAGAGAGAAAGGAGGGGTGAGAGAGAGACAGGCAGAGAAAGATAGGGTGAGAGAGAGAAGGTGAGAGAGAGGCGTGAGAGAGACGGGGTAAGAGAGAGGGGAAAGAGAGACAAGGTTGAGAGAGAGAGGGGTGAGAGAGAGGTGTGAGAGAGAGGGGTGTAAGAGTGAGAGGGGGTGAGAGGAGGGGTGAGAGAGGCGGTGAGAGACAAGGGGTGTGAGAGGGAGGTGTGAGAGAAAGAGGGTGTGAGAGAGGGGGGTGAGAGAGACAGGGTGAGAGAGAGAGGGGTGAGAGACAGGTGGGTGAGAGAGAGAGAGGGGTAAGAGAGAGGGAGAGAGAGAGAGGCGTGAGTGAGAGAGAGAGAGTGGTGAGAGGGAGATAAGGGTGAGGGAGAGAGAGGGGTGAGGCGATGGAGGGTGTGAGAGAGAGATCGGGGTGGAAGAGAGAGCGGGTGAGAAAGAGACGGGGGGTGAGAGAGAGAGAGACAGGCTGAGTTAGAGAGACAGGGGTGAGAGAGAGAGGGTGAGAGGGAGGTAAGAGAGAGAGATAGAGATGGGGTGAAAGAGAGAGAGGGGCTGAGAGAGAGAGGGCGTGAGAGAGGGGGGGTGAGATAGAGAGAGGGGAAAGAGAGAGAGAGGGGTGGGAGAGAGAGTGTGAGCG